>NC_080768.1:42686602-43004819 GCF_020826845.1 Diceros bicornis minor | reverse complement strand
ACTCCTAGAAATAACTTCATGCCCCATCTCCCTTACTTCCAGCTAGTAAGGATCACATAATTCCTAACAAAGTTTTGACACAGATTCCCAATTCGGGGCATTCAGAACATATAGCACGTTGCTGTAAGCAAGCAGATTCTCATTAAAGATGCAAGTTACTATGTAGGAACAAGTTTGTATAGGTATTTCAAAGATGCCCAGAACTGAGCTAAACTTGGTATGTGTCCAACTCCTAGAAATAACTTCATGCCCCATCTCCCTTACTTCCAGCTAGTAAGGGATCACATAATTCCTAACAAAGTTTTGACAGAGATTCCCAATTCGGGCATTCAGAACATATAGCACGTTGCTGTAAGCAAGCAGATTCTCATTAAAGATGCAAGTTACTATGTAGGAACAAGTTTGTATAGGTATTTCAAAGATGCCCAGAACTGAGCTAAACTTGGTATGTGTCCAACTCCTAGAAATAACTTCATGCCCCATCTCCCTTACTTCCAGCTAGTAAGGATCACATAATTCCTAACAAAGTTTTGACACAGATTCCCAATTCGGGGCATTCAGAACATATAGCACGTTGCTGTAAGCAAGCACATTCTCATTCAAAGATGCAAGTTACTATGTAGGGAACAAGTTTGTATAGGTATTTCAAAGATGCCCAGAACTGAGCTAAACTTGGTGTGTGTCCAACTCCTAGAAATAACTTCATGCGCCCCATCACCCTTACTTCCAGCTAGTAAGGATCACATAATTCCTAACAAAGTTTTGACACAGATTCCCAATTCGGTGCATTCAGAACATATAGCACGTTGCTGTAAGCAAGCAGATTCTCATTCAAAGATGCAAGTTACTATGTAGGAACAAGTTTGTATAGGTATTTCAAAGATGTCCAGAACTGAGCTAAACTTGGTATGTGTCCAACTCCTAGGAAATAACTTCATGCCCCATCTCCCTTACTTCCAGCTAGTAAGGGATCACATAATTCCTAAGAAAGTTTTGACACAGATTGCCAATTCGGGCATTCAGAACATATAGCACGTTGCTGTAAGCAAGCACATTTTCATTCAAAGTTGCAAGTTACTATGTAGGAACAAGTTTGTATAGGTATTTCAAAGATGCCCAGAACTGAGCTAAACTTGGTATGTGTCCAACTCCTAGAAATAACTTCATGCCCCATCTCCCATACTTCCAGCTAGTAAGGATCACATAATTCCTAACAAAGTTTTTGACACAGATTCCCAATTCGGGCATTCAGAACATATAGCACGTTGCTGTAAAGCAAGCACATTCTCATTCAAAGACGCAAATTACTATGTAGGAACAAGTTTGTATAGGTATTTCAAAGATGCCCAGAACTGAGCTAAACTTGGTATGTGTCCAACTCCTAGAAATAACTTCATGCCCCATCTCCCTTACTTCCAGCTAGTAAGGATCACATAATTCCTAACAAAGTTTTGGACACAGATTCCCAATTAGGGCATTCAGAACATATAGCACGTTGCTGTAAGCAAGCACATTCTCAATCAAAGTTGCAAGTTACTATGTAGGAACAAGTTTGTATAGGTATTTCAAAGATGCCCAGAACTGAGCTAAACTTGGCATGTGTCCAACTCCTAGAAATAACTTCATGCCCCATCTCCCTTACTTCCAGCTAGTAAGGATCACATAATTCCTAACAAAGTTTTGACACAGACTCCCAATTCGGGGCATTCAGAACATATAGCACGTTGCTGTACAGCAAGCACATTCTCATTCAAAGTTACAAGTTACTATGTAGGAACAAGTTTGTATAGGTATTTCAAAGATGCCCAGAACTGAGCTCAACTTGGTATGTGTCCAACTCCTAGAAATAACTTCATGCCCCATCTCCCTTACTTCCAGCTAGTAAGGATCACATAATTCCTAACAAAGTTTTGACACAGATTCCCAATTCGGGCATTCAGAACATATAGCACGTTGCTGTAAGCAAGCAGATTCTCATTCAAAGATGCAAGTTACTATGTAGGAACAAGTTTGTATAGGTATTTCAAAGATGCCCAGAACTGAGCTAAACTTGGTATGTGTCCAACTCCTAGAAATAACTTCATGCCCCATCTCCCTTACTTCCAGCTAGTAAGGATCACATAATTCCTAAGAAAGTTTTGACACAGATTGCCAATTCGGGCATTCAGAACATATAGCACGTTGCTGTAAGCAAGCAGATTCTCATTCAAAGATGCAAGTTACTATGTAGGAACAAGTTTGTATAGGTATTTCAAAGATGCCCAGAACTGAGCTAAACTTGGTATGTGTCCAACTCCTAGAAATAACTTCATGCCCCATCTCCCTTACTTCCAGCTAGTAAGGATCACATAATTCCTAACAAAGTTTTGACACAGATTGCCAATTCGGGCATTCAGAACATATAGCACGTTGCTGTAAGCAAGCACATTCTCATTAATGATGCAAGTTACTATGTAGCAACAAGTTTGTATAGGTATTTCAAAGATGCCCAGAACTGAGCTAAACTTGGTATGTGTCCAACTCCTAGAAATAACTTCATGCCCCATCTCCCTTACTTCCAGCTAGTAAGGATCACATAATTCCTAAGAAAGTTTTGACACAGATTGCCAATTCGGGCATTCAGAACATATAGCACGTTGCTGTAAGCAAGCAGATTCTCATTCAAAGATGCAAGTTACTATGTAGGGAGACAAGTTTGTATAGGTATTTCAAAGATGCCCAGAACTGAGCTAAACTTGGTATGTGTCCAACTCCTAGAAATAACTTCATGCCCCATCTCCCTTACTTCCAGCTAGTAAGGATCACATAATTCCTAACAAAGTTTTGACACAGATTGCCAATTCGGGCATTCAGAACATATAGCACGTTGCTGTAAGCAAGCACATTCTCATTAATGATGCAAGTTACTATGTAGCAACAAGTTTGTATAGGTATTTCAAAGATGCCCAGAACTGAGCTAAACTTGGTATGTGTCCAACTCCTAGAAATAACTTCATGCCCCATCTCCCTTACTTCCAGCTAGTAAGGATCACATAATTCCTAAGAAAGTTTTGACACAGATTGCCAATTCGGGCATTCAGAACATATAGCACGTTGCTGTAAGCAAGCAGATTCTCATTCAAAGATGCAAGTTACTATGTAGGAACAAGTTTGTATAGGTATTTCAAAGATGCCCAGAACTGAGCTAAACTTGGTATGTGTCCAACTCCTAGAAATAACTTCATGCCCCATCTCCCTTACTTCCAGCTAGTAAGGATCACATAATTCCTAACAAAGTTTTGACACAGATTGCCAATTCGGGCATTCAGAACATATAGCACGTTGCTGTAAGCAAGCACATTCTCATTAATGATGCAAGTTACTATGTAGCAACAAGTTTGTATAGGGTATTTCAAAGATGCCCAGAACTGAGCTAAACTTGGTATGTGTCCAACTCCTAGAAATAACTTCATGCCCCATCTCCCTTACTTCCAGCTAGTAAGGATCACATAATTCCTAACAAAGTTTTGACACAGGGTTCCCAATTCGGGCATTCAGAACATATAGCACGTTGCTGTAAGCAAGCACATTCTCATTAAAGATGCAAGTTACTATGTAGGAACAAGTTTGTATAGGTATTTCAAAGGATGCCCAGAACTGAGCTAAACTTGGTATGTGTCCAACTCCTAGAAATAACTTCATGCCCCATCTCCCTTAGCTTCCAGCTAGTAAGGATCACATAATTCCTAACAAAGTTTTGACACAGGTTCCCAATTCGGTGCATTGAGAACATATAGCACGTTGCTGTAAGCAAGCAGATTCTCATTCAAAGATGCAAGTTACTATGTAGGAACAAGTTTTGTATAGGGTATTTCAAAGATGCCCGAGAACTGAGCTAAACTTGGTATGTGTCCAACTCCTAGAAATAACTTCATGCCCCATCTCCCTTACTTCCAGCTAGTAAGGATCACATAATTCCTAACAAAGTTTTGACACAGATTCCCAATTCGGGGCATTCAGAACATATAGCACGTTGCTGTAGAGCAAGCAGATTCTCATTAAAGATGCAAGTTACTATGTAGGAACAAGTTTGTATAGGTATTTCAAAGATGCCCAGAACTGAGCTAAACTTGGTATGTGTCCAACTCCTAGAAATAACTTCATGCCCCATCTCCCTTACTTCCAGCTAGTAAGGGATCACATAATTCCTAACAAAGTTTTGACAGAGATTCCCAATTCGGGCATTCAGAACATATAGCACGTTGCTGTAAGCAAGCAGATTCTCATTAAAGATGCAAGTTACTATGTAGGAACAAGTTTGTATAGGTATTTGAAAGATGCCCAGAACTGAGCTAAACTTGGTATGTGTCCAACTCCTAGAAATAACTTCATGCCCCATCTCCCTTACTTCCAGCTAGTAAGGATCACATAATTCCTAACAAAGTTTTTGACACAGATTCCCAATTCGGGCATTCAGAACATATAGCACGTTGCTGTAAGCAAGCACATTCTCATTCAAAGATGCAAGTTACTATGTAGGAACAAGTTTGTATAGGTATTTCAAAGATGCCCAGAACTGAGCTAAACTTGGTGTGTGTCCAACTCCTAGAAATAACTTCATGCCCCATCACCCTTACTTCCAGCTAGTAAGGGATCACATAATTCCTAACAAACTTTTGACACAGATTCCCAATTCGGGGCATTCAGAACATATAGCACGTTGCTGTAAGCAAGGCAGATTCTCATTCAAAGATGCAAGTTACTATGTAGGAACAAGTTTGTATAGGTATTTCAAAGATGTCCAGAACTGAGCTAAACTTGGTATGTGTCCAACTCCTAGAAATAACTTCATGCCCCATCTCCCTTACTTCCAGCTAGTAAGGATCACATAATTCCTAAGAAAGTTTTGACACAGATTGCCAATTCGGGCATTCAGAACATATAGCACGTTGCTGTAAGCAAGCACATTTCATTCAAAGTTGCAAGTTACTATGTAGGAACAAGTTTGTATAGGTATTTCAAAGATGCCCAGAACTGAGCTAAACTTGGTATGTGTCCAACTCCTAGAAATAACTTCATGCCCCATCTCCCATACTTCCAGCTAGTAAGGATCACATAATTCCTAACAAAGTTTTGACACAGATTCCCAATTCGGGCATTCAGAACATATAGCACGTTGCTGTAAGCAAGCACATTCTCATTCAAAGACGCAAGTTACTATGTAGGAACAAGTTTGTATAGGTATTTCAAAGATGCCCAGAACTGAGCTAAACTTGGTATGTGTCCAACTCCTAGAAATAACTTCATGCCCCATCTCCCTTACTTCCAGCTAGTAAGGGATCACATAATTCCTAACAAAGTTTTGACACAGATTCCCAATTAGGGCATTCAGAACATATAGCACGTTGCTGTAGAGCAAGCACATTCTCAATCAAAGTTGCAAGTTACTATGTAGGAACAAGTTTGTAGTAGGGTATTTCAAAGATGCCCAGAACTGAGCTAAACTTGGCATGTGTCCAACTCCTAGAAATAACTTCATGCCCCATCTCCCTTACTTCCAGCTAGTAAGGATCACATAATTCCTAACAAAGTTTTGACACAGATTCCCAATTCGGCATTCAGAACATATAGCACGTTGCTGTAAGCAAGCAGATTCTCATTCAAAGATGCAAGTTACTATGTAGGAACAATTTGTATAGGTATTTCAAAGATGCCCAGAACTGAGCTAAACTTGGTATGTGTCCAACTCCTAGAAATAACTTCATGCCCCATCTCCCTTACTTCCAGCTAGTAAGAATCACATAATTCCTAACAAAGTTTTGACACAGATTCCCAATTCGGGGCATTCAGAACATATAGCACGTTGCTGTAAGCAAGCACATTCTCATTCAAAGTTGCAAGTTACTATGTAGGAACAAGTTTGTATAGGTATTTCAAAGATGCCCAGAACTGAGCTAAACTTGGTATGTGTCCAACTCCTAGAAATAACTTCATGCCCCATCTCCCTTACTTCCAGCTAGTAAGAATCACATAATTCCTAACAAAGTTTTGACACAGATTCCCAATTCGGGCATTCAGAACATATAGCACGTTGGTGTAAGCAAGCAGATTCTCATTCAAAGACGCAAGTTACTATGTAGGGAACAAGTTTGTATAGGTATTTCAAAGATGCCCAGAACTGAGCTAAACTTGGTATGTGTCCAACTCCTAGAAATAACTTCATGCCCCATCTCCCTTACTTCCAGCTAGTAAGGATCACATAATTCCTAACAAAGTTTTGACACAGATTCCCAATTCGGGCATTCAGAACATATAGCACGTTGCTGCAAGCAAGCAGATTCTCATTAAAGATGCAAGTTACTTGGTAGGAACAAGTTTGTATAGGTATTTCAAAGATGCCCAGAACTGAGCTAAAACTTGGCATGTGTCCAACTCCTAGAAATAACTTCATGCCCCATCTCCCTTACTTCCAGCTAGTAAGGATCACATAATTCCTATCAAAGTTTTGACACAGATTGCCAATTCGGAGCATTCAGAACATATAGCACGTTGCTGTAAAGGCAAGCACATTCTCATTCAAAGATGCAAGTTACTATGTAGGGAACAAGTTTGTATAGGTATTTCAAAGATGCCCAGAACTGAGCTAAACTTGGTATGTGTCCAACTCCTAGAAATAACTTCATGCCCCATCTCCCTTACTTCCAGCTAGTAAGGGATCACATAATTCCTAACAAAGTTTTGACACAGATTGCCAATTCGGGCATTCAGAACATATAGCACGTTGCTGCAAGCAAGCACATTCTCATTCAAAGTTGCAAGTTACTAGGTAGGAACAAGTTTGTATAGGTATTTCAAAGATGCCCAGAACTGAGCTAAACTTGGTATTTGTCCAACTCCTAGAAATAACTTCATGCCCCATCTCCCTTACTTCCAGCTAGTAAGGGATCACATAATTCCTAAGAAAGTTTTGACACAGTTTCCCAATTCGGGCATTCAGAACATATAGCACGTTGCTGTAAGCAAGGCACATTCTCATTCAAAGTTGCAAGTTACTATGTAGGAACAAGTTTGTATAGGTATTTCAAAGATGCCCAGAACTGAGCTAAACTTGGTATGTGTCCAACTCCTAGAAATAACTTCATGCCCCATCTCCCTTAGCTTCCAGCTAGTAAGGATCACATAATTCCTAAGAAAGTTTTGACACAGATTCCCAATTCGGGGCATTCAGAACATATAGCACGTTGCTGTAAGCAAGCACATTCTCATTAATGATGCAAGTTACTATGTAGGGAACAAGTTTGTATAGGTATTTCAAAGATGCCCAGAACTGAGCTAAACTTGGTATGTGTCCAACTCCTAGAAATAACTTCATGCCCCATCTCCCTTACTTCCAGCTAGTAAGGGATCACATAATTCCTAAGAAAGTTTTTGACACAGATTCCCAATTCGGGCATTCAGAACATATAGCACGTTGCTGTAAGCAAGCACATTCTCATTAAAGATGCAAGTTACTATGTAGCAACAAGTTTGTATAGGTATTTCAAAGACGCCCAGAACTGAGCTAAACTTGGTATGTGTCCAACTCCTAGAAATAACTTCATGCCCCATCTCCCTTACTTCCAGCTAGTAAGGATCACATAATTCCTAACAAAGTTTTGACACAGGTTCCCAATTCGGGGCATTGAGAACATATAGCACGTTGCTGTAAGCAAGCACATTCTCATTCAAAGATGCAAGTTACTATGTAGGGAACAAGTTTGTATAGGTATTTCAAAGACGCCCAGAACTGAGCTAAACTTGGTATGTGTCCAACTCCTAGAAATAACTTCATGCCCCATCTCCCTTACTTCCAG
Organism: Diceros bicornis minor; assembly: GCF_020826845.1. Lineage (NCBI taxonomy): Eukaryota > Metazoa > Chordata > Mammalia > Perissodactyla > Rhinocerotidae > Diceros > Diceros bicornis. Next base: position 42,996,987 of record NC_080768.1, on the reverse strand, counting down.
CTAGTAAGGATCACATAATTCCTAACAAAGTTTTGACACAGGTTCCCAATTCGGGGCATTCAGAACATATAGCACGTTGCTGTAAGCAAGCACATTCTCATTCAAAGTTGCAAGTTACTATGTAGGAACAAGTTTGTGTAGGTATTTCAAAGATGCCCAGAACTGAGCTAAACTGGTATGTGTCCAACTCCTAGAAATAACTTCATGCCCCATCTCCCTTACTTCCAGCTAGTAAGGGATCACATAATTCCTAACAAAGTTTTGACACAGATTCCCATCTCGGCATTCAGAACATATAGCACGTTGCTGTAAGCAAGCAGATTCTCATTCAAAGATGCAAGTTACTATGTAGGAACAAGTTTGTATAGGTATTTCAAAGATGCCCAGAACTGAGCTAAACTTGGTGGTATGTGTCCAACTCCTAGAAATAACTTCATGCCCCATCTCCCTTACTTCCAGCTAGTAAGGGATCACATAATTCCTAAGAAAGTTTTGACACAGATTGCCAATTCGGGCATTCAGAACATATAGCACGTTGCTGTAAGCAAGGCACATTCTCATTAATGATGCAAGTTACTATGTAGCAACAAGTTTGTATAGGTATTTCAAAGATGCCCAGAACTGAGCTAGAACTTGGTATGTGTCCAACTCCTAGAAATAACTTCATGCCCCATCTCCCTTACTTCCAGCTAGTAAGGATCACATAATTCCTAACAAAGTTTTGACACAGATTCCCAATTCGGACATTCAGAAACATATAGCACGTTGCTGTAGAGCAAGCACATTCTCATTAAAGATGCAAGTTACTATGTAGGGAACAAGTTTGTATAGGTATTTCAAAGATGCCCAGAACTGAGCTAAACTTGGTATGTGTCCAACTCCTAGAAATAACTTCATGCCCCATCTCCCTTACTTCCAGCTAGTAAGGATCACATAATTCCTAACAAAGTTTTGACACAGGTTCCCAATTCGGGCATTGAGAACATATAGCACGTTGCTGTAAGCAAGCACATTCTCATTCAAAGATGCAAGTTACTATGTAGGAACAAGTTTGTATAGGTATTTCAAAGATGCCCAGAACTGAGCTAAACTTGGTATGTGTCCAACTCCTAGAAATAACTTCATGCCCCATCTCCCTTACTTCCAGCTAGTAAGGATCACATAATTCCTAACAAAGTTTTGACACAGGTTCCCAATTCGGGCATTCAGAACATATAGCACGTTGCTGTAAGCAAGCACATTCTCATTCAAAGTTGCAAGTTACTATGTAGGGAACAGAGTTTGTGTAGGTATTTCAAAGATGCCCAGAACTGAGCTAAACTTGGTATGTGTCCAACTCCTAGAAATAACTTCATGCCCCATCTCCCTTACTTCCAGCTAGTAAGGATCACATAATTCCTAACAAAGTTTTGACACAGATTCCCATCTCGGGGCATTCAGAACATATAGCACGTTGCTGTAGAGCAAGCAGATTCTCATTCAAAGATGCAAGTTACTATGTAGGGAACAAGTTTGTATAGGTATTTCAAAGATGCCCAGAACTGAGCTAAACTTGGTATGTGTCCAACTCCTAGAAATAACTTCATGCCCCATCTCCCTTACTTCCAGCTAGTAAGGATCACATAATTCCTAAGAAAGTTTTGACACAGATTGCCAATTCGGGCATTCAGAACATATAGCACGTTGCTGTAAGCAAGCACATTCTCATTCAAGAGTTGCAAGTTACTATGTAGGAACAAGTTTGTATAGGTATTTCAAAGATGCCCAGAACTGAGCTAAACTTGGTATGTGTCCAACTCCTAGAAATAACTTCATGCCCCATCTCCCTTACTTCCAGCTAGTAAGAATCACATAATTCCTAACAAAGGTTTTGACACAGATTCCCAATTCGGGGCATTCAGAACATATAGCACGTTGCTGTAAGCAAGCAGATTCTCATTCAAAGACGCAAGTTACTATGTAGGAACAAGTTTGTATAGGGTATTTCAAAGATGCCCAGAACTGAGCTAAACTTGGTATGTGTCCAACTCCTAGAAATAACTTCATGCCCCATCTCCCTTACTTCCAGCTAGTAAGGATCACATAAATTCCTAACAAAGTTTTGACACAGATTCCCAATTCGGGCATTCAGAACATATAGCACGTTGCTGTAGAGCAAGCAGGTTCTCATTCAAAGATGCAAGTTACTAGGTAGGAATAACTTTGTATAGGTATTTCAAAGATGCCCAGAACTGAGCTAAACTTGGTAGTGTGTCCCAACTCCTAGAAATAACTTCATGCCCCATCTCCCTTACTTCCAGCTAGTAAGGATCACATAATTCCTAACAAAGTTTTGACACAGATTCCCAAATCGGGCATTCAGAACATATAGCACGTTGCTGCAAGCAAGCAGATTCTCATTAATGATGCAAGTTACTAGGTAGGAACAAGTTTGTATAGGTATTTCAAAGATGCCCAGAACTGAGCTAAACTTGGGTATGTGTCCAACTCCTAGAAATAACTTCATGCCCCATCTCCCTTACTTCCAGCTAGTAAGGGATCACATAATTCCTATCAAAGTTTTGACACAGATTGCCAATTCGGGGCATTCAGAACATATAGCACGTTGCTGTAAGCAAGCACATTCTCATTCAAAGATGTAAGTTACTATGTAGGAACAAGTTTTGTATAGTATTTCAAAGATGCCCAGAACTGAGCTAAACTTGGTATGTTCCAACTCCTAGGAAATAACTTCATGCCCCATCTCCCTTACTTCCAGCTAGTAAGGATCACATAATTCCTACCAAAGTTTTGACACAGATTCTCAATTCGGGGCATTCAGAACATATAGCACTTTGCTGCAAGCAAGCACATTCTCATTCAAAGTTGCAAGTTACTAGGTAGGAACAAGTTTGTATAGGTATTTCAAAGATGCCCAGAACTGAGCTAAACTTGGTATGTGTCCAACTCCTAGAAATAACTTCATGCCCCATCTCCCTTACTTCCAGCTCTTAAGGATCACATAATTCCTAAGAAAGTTTTAACACAGATTCCCAATTCGGGCATTCAGAACATATAGCACGTTGCTGTAAGCAAGCACATTCTCATTCAAAGTTGCAAGTTACTATGTAGGAACAAGTTTGTATAGGGTATTTCAAAGATGCCCAGAACTGAGCTAAACTTGGTATGTGTCCAACTCCTAGAAATAACTTCATGCCCCATCTCTCTTACTTCCAGCTAGTAAGGGATCACATAATTCCCAACAAAGTTTTGACACAGATTCCCAATTCGGGCATTCAGAACATATAGCACTTGCTTACAGCAACGTGCTATATGTTCTGAATGCCCGAATTGGGAATCTGTGTCAAAACTTTGTTGGAATTATGTGATCCTTACTAGCTGGAAGTAAGAGAGATGGGGCATGAAGTTATTTCTAGGAGTTGGACACATACCAAGTTTAGCTCAGTTCTGGGCATCTTTGAAATACCTATACAAACTTGTTCCTACATAGTAACTTGCAACTTTGAATGAGAATGTGCTTGCTTACAGCAACGTGCTATATGTTCTGAATGCCCGAATTGGGGAATCTGTGTTAAAACTTTCTTAGGAATTATGTGATCCTTAAGAGCTGGAAGTAAGGGAGATGGGGCATGAAGTTATTTCTAGGAGTTGGACACATACCAAGTTTAGCTCAGTTCTGGCATCTTTGAAATACCTATACAAACTTGTTCCTACCTAGTAACTTGCAACTTTGAATGAGAATGTGCTTGCTTGCAGCAACGTGCTATATGTTCTGAATGCCCGAATTGAGAATCTGTGTCAAAACTTTGGTAGGGAATTATGTGATCCTTACTAGCTGGAAGTAAGGGAGATGGGGCATGAAGTTATTTCTAGGAGTTGGACACATACCAAGTTTAGCTCAGTTCTGGCATCTTTGAAATACCTATACAAACTTGTTCCTACATAGTAACTTACATCTTTGAATGAGAATGTGCTTGCTTACAGCAACGTGCTATATGTTCTGAATGCCCGAATTGGCAATCTGTGTCAAAACTTTGATAGGAATTAGGTGATCCTTACTAGCTGGAAGTAAGGGAGATGGGGCATGAAGTTATTTCTAGGAGTTGGACACATACCAAGTTTAGCTCAGTTCTGGGCATCTTTGAAATACCTATACAAACTTGTTCCTACCTAGTAACTTGCATCATTAATGAGAATCTGCTTGCTTGCAGCAACGTGCTATATGTTCTGAATGCCCGATTTGGGAATCTGTGTCAAAACTTTGTTAGGAATTATGTGATCCTTACTAGCTGGAAGTAAGGGAGATGGGGGCATGAAGTTATTTCTAGGAGTTGGACACATACCAAGTTTAGCTCAGTTCTGGGCATCTTTGAAATACCTATACAAAGTTATTCCTACCTAGTAACTTGCATCTTTGAATGAGAACCTGCTTGCTTACAGCAACGTGCTATATGTTCTGAATGCCCGAATTGGGAATCTGTGTCAAAACTTTGTTAGGAATTATGTGATCCTTACTAGCTGGAAGTAAGGGAGATGGGGCATGAAGTTATTTCTAGGAGTTGGACACATACCAAGTTTAGCTCAGTTCTGGGCATCTTTGAAATACCTATACAAACTTGTTCCTACATAGTAACTTGCGTCTTTGAATGAGAATCTGCTTGCTTACAGCAACGTGCTATATGTTCTGAATGCCCGAATTGGGAATCTGTGTCAAAACTTTGTTAGGAATTATGTGATTCTTACTAGCTGGAAGTAAGGGGAGATGGGGCATGAAGTTATTTCTAGGAGTTGGACACATACCAAGTTTAGCTCAGTTCTGGCATCTTTGAAATACCTATACAAACTTGTTCCTACATAGTAACTTGCAACTTTGAATGAGAATGTGCTTGCTTACAGCAACGTGCTATATGTTTCTGAATGCCCGAATTGGCAATCTGTGTCAAAACTTTCTTAGGAATTATGTGATCCTTACTAGCTGGAAGTAAGGGAGATGGGGCATGAAGTTATTTCTAGAGTTGGACACATACCAAGTTTAGCTCAGTTCTGGCATCTTTGAAATACCTATACAAACTTGTTCCTACATAGTAACTTGCATCTTTGAATGAGAATCTGCTTGCTTACAGCAACGTGCTATATGTTCTGAATGCCCGAGATGGGGAATCTGTGTCAAAACTTTGTTAGGGAATTATGTGATCCTTACTAGCTGGAAGTAAGGGAGATGGGGCATGAAGTTATTTCTAGGAGTTGGACACATACCAAGTTTAGCTCAGTTCTGGGCATCTTTGAAATACCTACACAAACTTGTTCCTACATAGTAACTTGCAACTTTGAATGAGAATGTGCTTGCTTACAGCAACGTGCTATATGTTCTGAATGCCCGAATTGGGAACCTGTGTCAAAACTTTGTTAGGGAATTATGTGATCCTTACTAGCTGGAAGTAAGGGAGATGGGGCATGAAGTTATTTCTAGGAGTTGGACACATACCAAGTTTAGCTCAGTTCTGGGCATCTTGAAATACCTATACAAACTTGTTCCTACATAGTAACTTGCATCTTTGAATGAGAATGTGCTTGCTTACAGCAACGTGCTATATGTTCTCAATGCCCGAATTGGAACCTGTGTCAAAACTTTGTTAGGAATTATGTGATCCTTACTAGCTGGAAGTAAGGGAGATGGGGCATGAAGTTATTTCTAGGAGTTGGACACATACCAAGTTTAGCTCAGTTCTGGCATCTTTGAAATACCTATACAAACTTGTTCCTACATAGTAACTTGCATCTTTAATGAGAATGTGCTTGCTTACAGCAACGTGCTATATGTTCTGAATGTCCGAATTGGGAATCTGTGTCAAAACTTTGTTAGGAATTATGTGATCCTTACTAGCTGGAAGTAAGGGAGATGGGGCATGAAGTTATTTCTAGGGAGTTGGACACATACCAAGTTTAGCTCAGTTCTGGGCATCTTTGAAATACCTATACAAACTTGTTGCTACATAGTAACTTGCATCATTAATGAGAATGTGCTTGCTTACAGCAACGTGCTATATGTTCTGAATGCCCGAATTGGCAATCTGTGTCAAAACTTTCTTAGGAATTATGTGATCCTTACTAGCTGGAAGTAAGGGGAGATGGGGCATGAAGTTATTTCTAGGAGTTGGACACATACCAAGTTTAGCTCAGTTCTGGCATCTTTGAAATACCTATACAAACTTGTTCCTACATAGTAACTTGCATCTTTGAATGAGAATCTGCTTGCTTACAGCAACGTGCTATATGTTCTGAATGCCCGAGATGGGAATCTGTGTCAAAACTTTGTTAGGAATTATGTGATCCTTACTAGCTGGAAGTAAGGGAGATGGGGGCATGAAGTTAGTTCTAGGAGTTGGACACATACCAAGTTTAGCTCAGTTCTGGGCATCTTTGAAATACCTACACAAACTTGTTCCTACATAGTAACGCAACTTTGAATGAGAATGTGCTTGCTTACCAGCAAACGTGCTATATGTTCTGAATGCCCCGAATTGGGAACCTGTGTCAAAACTTTGTTAGGAATTATGTGATCCTTACTAGCTGGAAGTAAGGGAGATGGGGCATGAAGTTATTTCTAGGAGTTGGACACATACCAAGTTTAGCTCAGTTCTGGGCGTCTTTGGAAATACCTATACAAACTTGTTCCTACATAGTAACTTGCATCTTTGAATGAGAATGTGCTTGCTTACAGCAACGTGCTATATGTTCTCAATGCCCGAATTGGGAACCTGTGTCAAAACTTTGTTAGGAATTATGTGATCCTTACTAGCTGGAAGTAAGGGAGATGGGGCATGAAGTTATTTCTAGGAGTTGGACACATACCAAGTTTAGCTCAGTTCTGGGCGTCTTTGAAATACCTATACAAACTTGTTGCTACATAGTAACTTGCATCTTTAATGAGAATGTGCTTGCTTACAGCAACGTGCTATATGTTCTGAATGCCCGAATTGGGAATCTGTGTCAAAACTTTCTTAGGAATTATGTGATCCTTACTAGCTGGAAGTAAGGGAGATGGGGCATGAAGTTATTTCTAGGAGTTGGACACATACCAAGTTTAGCTCAGTTCTGGGCATCTTTGAAATACCTATACAAACTTGTTCCTACATAGTAACTTGCATCATTAATGAGAATGTGCTTGCTTACAGCAACGTGCTATATGTTCTGAATGCCCGAATTGGGAATCTGTGTCAAAACTTTCTTAGGAATTATGTGATCCTTACTAGCTGGAAGTAAGGGAGATGGGGCATGAAGTTATTTCTAGGAGTTGGACACATACCAAGTTTAGCTCAGTTCTGGGCATCTTTGAAATACCTATACAAACTTGTTCCTACATAGTAACTTGCAACTTTGAATGAGAATGTGCTTGCTTACAGCAACGTGCTATATGTTCTGAATGCCCGAATTGGGAAACTGTGTCAAAACTTTCTTAGGAATTATGTGATCCTTACTAGCTGGAAGTAAGGGAGATGGGGCATGAAGTTATTTCTAGGAGTTGGACAAATACCAAGTTTAGCTCAGTTCTGGGCATCTTTGAAATACCTATACAAACTTGTTCCTACCTAGTAACTTGCAACTTTGAATGAGAATGTGCTTGCTTGCAGCAACGTGCTATATGTTCTGAATGCCCGAATTGGCAATCTGTGTCAAAACTTTGTTAGGAATTATGTGATCCTTACTAGCTGGAAGTAAGGGAGATGGGGCATGAAGTTATTTCTAGGAGTTGGACACATACCAAGTTTAGCTCAGTTCTGGGCATCTTTGAAATACCTATACAAACTTGTTCCTACATAGTAACTTGCATCTTTGAATGAGAATGTGCTTGCTTACAGCAACGTGCTATATGTTCTGAATGCCCGAATTGGCAATCTGTGTCAAAACTTTGATAGGAATTATGTGATCCTTACTAGCTGGAAGTAAGGGAGATGGGGCATGAAGTTATTTCTAGGAGTTGGACACATGCCAAGTTTAGCTCAGTTCTGGGCATCTTTGAAATACCTATACAAACTTGTTCCTACCAAGTAACTTGCATCTTTAATGAGAATCTGCTTGCTTGCAGCAACGTGCTATATGTTCTGAATGCCCGAATTGGGAATCTGTGTCAAAACTTTGTTAGGAATTATGTGATCCTTACTAGCTGGAAGTAAGGGAGATGGGGCATGAAGTTATTTCTAGGAGTTGGACACATACCAAGTTTAGCTCAGTTCTGGGCATCTTTGAAATACCTATACAAACTTGTTCCTACATAGTAACTTGCGTCTTTGAATGAGAATCTGCTTGCTTACACCAACGTGCTATATGTTCTGAATGCCCGAATTGGGAATCTGTGTCAAAACTTTGTTAGGAATTATGTGATTCTTACTAGCTGGAAGTAAGGGAGATGGGGCATGAAGTTATTTCTAGGAGTTGGACACATACCAAGTTTAGCTCAGTTCTGGGCATCTTTGAAATACCTATACAAACTTGTTCCTACATAGTAACTTGCAACTTTGAATGAGAATGTGCTTGCTTACAGCAACGTGCTATATGTTCTGAATGCCCGAATTGGGAATCTGTGTCAAAACTTTGTTAGGAATTATGTGATTCTTACTAGCTGGAAGTAAGGGAGATGGGGCATGAAGTTATTTCTAGGAGTTGGACACATACCAAGTTTAGCTCAGTTCTGGGCATCTTTGAAATACCTATACAAATTGTTCCTACATAGTAACTTGCATCTTTGAATGAGAATCTGCTTGCTTACAGCAACGTGCTATATGTTCTGAATGCCCGAATTGGGAATCTGTGTCAAAACTTTGTTAGGAATTATGTGATCCTTACTAGCTGGAAGTAAGGGAGATGGGGCATGAAGTTATTTCTAGGAGTTGGACACATGCCAAGTTTAGCTCAGTTCTGGGCATCTTTGAAATACCTATACAAACTTGTTCCTACATAGTAACTTGCAACTTTGATTGAGAATGTGCTTGCTTACAGCAACGTGCTATATGTTCTGAATGCCCTAATTGGGAATCTGTGTCAAAACTTTGTTAGGAATTATGTGATCCTTACTAGCTGGAAGTAAGGGAGATGGGGCATGAAGTTATTTCTAGGAGTTGGACACATACCAAGTTTAGCTCAGTTCTGGGCATCTTTGAAATACCTATACAAACTTGTTCCTACATAGTAACTTGCGTCTTTGAATGAGAATGTGCTTGCTTACAGCAACGTGCTATATGTTCTGAATGCCCGAATTGGGAATCTGTGTCAAAACTTTGTTAGGAATTATGTGATCCTTACTAGCTGGAAGTATGGGAGATGGGGCATGAAGTTATTTCTAGGAGTTGGACACATACCAAGTTTAGCTCAGTTCTGGGCATCTTTGAAATACCTATACAAACTTGTTCCTACATAGTAACTTGCAACTTTGAATGAAAATGTGCTTGCTTACAGCAACGTGCTATATGTTCTGAATGCCCGAATTGGCAATCTGTGTCAAAACTTTCTTAGGAATTATGTGATCCTTACTAGCTGGAAGTAAGGGAGATGGGGCATGAAGTTATTTCTAGGAGTTGGACACATACCAAGTTTAGCTCAGTTCTGGACATCTTTGAAATACCTATACAAACTTGTTCCTACATAGTAACTTGCATCTTTGAATGAGAATCTGCTTGCTTACAGCAACGTGCTATATGTTCTGAATGCCCGAATTGGGAATCTGTGTCAAAAGTTTGTTAGGAATTATGTGATCCTTACTAGCTGGAAGTAAGGGTGATGGGGCATGAAGTTATTTCTAGGAGTTGGACACACACCAAGTTTAGCTCAGTTCTGGGCATCTTTGAAATACCTATACAAACTTGTTCCTACATAGTAACTTGCATCTTTGAATGAGAATGTGCTTGCTTACAGCAACGTGCTATATGTTCTGAATGCCCGAATTGGGAATCTGTGTCAAAACTTTGTTAGGAATTATGTGATCCTTACTAGCTGGAAGTAAGGGAGATGGGGCATGAAGTTATTTCTAGGAGTTGGACACATACCAAGTTTAGCTCAGTTCTGGGCATCTTTCAAATACCTATACAAACTTGTTCCTACATAGTAACTTGCATCTTTAATGAGAATCTGCTTGCTTACAGCAACGTGCTATATGTTCTGAATGCCCGAATTGGGAATCTCTGTCAAAACTTTGTTAGGAATTATGTGATCCTTACTAGCTGGAAGTAAGGGAGATGGGGCATGAAGTTATTTCTAGGAGTTGGACACATACCAAGTTTAGCTCAGTTCTGGGCATCTTTGAAATACCTATACAAACTTGTTCCTACATAGTAACTTGCATCTTTAATGAGAATCTGCTTGCTTACAGCAACGTGCTATATGTTCTGAATGCCCGAATTGGGAATCTGTGTCAAAACTTTGTTAGGAATTATGTGATCCTTACTAGCTGGAAGTAAGGGAGATGGGGCATGAAGTTATTTCTAGGAGTTGGACACATACCAAGTTTAGCTCAGTTCTGGGCATCTTTGAAATACCTATACAAACTTGTTCCTACATAGTAACTTGCATCTTTGAATGAGAATCTGCTTGCTTACAGCAACGTGCTATATGTTCTCAATGCCCGAATTGGGAACCTGTGTCAAAACTTTGTTAGGAATTATGTGATCCTTACTAGCTGGAAGTAAGGGAGATGGGGCATGAAGTTATTTCTAGGAGTTGGACACATACCAAGTTTAGCTCAGTTCTGGGCATCTTTGAAATACCTATACAAACTTGTTCCTACATAGTAACTTGCATCTTTAATGAGAATGTGCTTGCTTACAGCAACGTGCTATATGTTCTGAATGCCCGAATTGGGAACCTGTGTCAAAACTTTGTTAGGAATTATGTGATCCTTACTAGCTGGAAGTAAGGGAGATGGGGCATGAAGTTATTTCTAGGAGTTGGACACATACCAAGTTTAGCTCAGTTCTGGGCATCTTTGAAATACCTATACAAACTTGTTGCTACATAGTAACTTGCATCATTAATGAGAATGTGCTTGCTTACAGCAACGTGCTATATGTTCTGAATGCCCGAATTGGCAATCTGTGTCAAAACTTTGTTAGGAATTATGTGATCCTTACTAGCTGGAAGTAAGGGAGATGGGGCATGAAGTTATTTCTAGGAGTTGGACACATACCAAGTTTAGCTCAGTTCTGGGCATCTTTGAAATACCTATACAAACTTGTTCCTACATAGTAACTTGCATCTTTGAATGAGAATCTGCTTGCTTACAGCAACGTGCTATATGTTCTGAATGCCCGAATTGGCAATCTGTGTCAAAACTTTCTTAGGAATTATGTGATCCTTACTAGCTGGAAGTAAGGGAGATGGGGCATGAAGTTATTTCTAGGAGTTGGACACATACCAAGTTTAGCTCAGTTCTGGGCATCTTTGAAATACCTATACAAACTTGTTGCTACATAGTAACTTGCATCATTAATGAGAATGTGCTTGCTTACAGCAACGTGCTATATGTTCTGAATGCCCGAATTGGCAATCTGTGTCAAAACTTTGTTAGGAATTATGTGATCCTTACTAGCTGGAAGTAAGGGAGATGGGGCATGAAGTTATTTCTAGGAGTTGGACACATACCAAGTTTAGCTCAGTTCTGGGCATCTTTGAAATACCTATACAAACTTGTTCCTACATAGTAACTTGCATCTTTGAATGAGAATCTGCTTGCTTACAGCAACGTGCTATATGTTCTGAATGCCCGAATTGGCAATCTGTGTCAAAACTTTCTTAGGAATTATGTGATCCTTACTAGCTGGAAGTAAGGGAGATGGGGCATGAAGTTATTTCTAGGAGTTGGACACATACCAAGTTTAGCTCAGTTCTGGGCATCTTTGAAATACCTATACAAACTTGTTGCTACATAGTAACTTGCATCATTAATGAGAATGTGCTTGCTTACAGCAACGTGCTATATGTTCTGAATGCCCGAATTGGCAATCTGTGTCAAAACTTTGTTAGGAATTATGTGATCCTTACTAGCTGGAAGTAAGGGAGATGGGGCATGAAGTTATTTCTAGGAGTTGGACACATACCAAGTTTAGCTCAGTTCTGGGCATCTTTGAAATACCTATACAAACTTGTTCCTACATAGTAACTTGCATCTTTGAATGAGAATCTGCTTGCTTACAGCAACGTGCTATATGTTCTGAATGCCCGAATTGGCAATCTGTGTCAAAACTTTCTTAGGAATTATGTGATCCTTACTAGCTGGAAGTAAGGGAGATGGGGCATGAAGTTATTTCTAGGAGTTGGACACATACCAAGTTTAGCTCAGTTCTGGGCATCTTTGAAATACCTATACAAACTTGTTCCTACATAGTAACTTGCATCTTTGAATGAGAATCTGCTTGCTTACAGCAACGTGCTATATGTTCTGAATGCCCGAATTGGGAATCTGTGTCAAAACTTTGTTAGGAATTATGTGATCCTTACTAGCTGGAAGTAAGGGAGATGGGGCATGAAGTTATTTCTAGGAGTTGGACACATACCAAGTTGAGCTCAGTTCTGGGCATCTTTGAAATACCTATACAAACTTGTTCCTACATAGTAACTTGTAACTTTGAATGAGAATGTGCTTGCTTACAGCAACGTGCTATATGTTCTGAATGCCCGAATTGGGAGTCTGTGTCAAAACTTTGTTAGGAATTATGTGATCCTTACTAGCTGGAAGTAAGGGAGATGGGGCATGAAGTTATTTCTAGGAGTTGGACACATGCCAAGTTTAGCTCAGTTCTGGGCATCTTTGAAATACCTATACAAACTTGTTCCTACATAGTAACTTGCAACTTTGATTGAGAATGTGCTTGCTTACAGCAACGTGCTATATGTTCTGAATGCCCTAATTGGGAATCTGTGTCAAAACTTTGTTAGGAATTATGTGATCCTTACTAGCTGGAAGTAAGGGAGATGGGGCATGAAGTTATTTCTAGGAGTTGGACACATACCAAGTTTAGCTCAGTTCTGGGCATCTTTGAAATACCTATACAAACTTGTTCCTACATAGTAATTTGCGTCTTTGAATGAGAATGTGCTTGCTTACAGCAACGTGCTATATGTTCTGAATGCCCGAATTGGGAATCTGTGTCAAAACTTTGTTAGGAATTATGTGATCCTTACTAGCTGGAAGTATGGGAGATGGGGCATGAAGTTATTTCTAGGAGTTGGACACATACCAAGTTTAGCTCAGTTCTGGGCATCTTTGAAATACCTATACAAACTTGTTCCTACATAGTAACTTGCAACTTTGAATGAAAATGTGCTTGCTTACAGCAACGTGCTATATGTTCTGAATGCCCGAATTGGCAATCTGTGTCAAAACTTTCTTAGGAATTATGTGATCCTTACTAGCTGGAAGTAAGGGAGATGGGGCATGAAGTTATTTCTAGGAGTTGGACACATACCAAGTTTAGCTCAGTTCTGGACATCTTTGAAATACCTATACAAACTTGTTCCTACATAGTAACTTGCATCTTTGAATGAGAATCTGCTTGCTTACAGCAACGTGCTATATGTTCTGAATGCCCGAATTGGGAATCTGTGTCAAAACTTTGTTAGGAATTATGTGATCCTTACTAGCTGGAAGTAAGGGTGATGGGGCATGAAGTTATTTCTAGGAGTTGGACACACACCAAGTTTAGCTCAGTTCTGGGCATCTTTGAAATACCTATACAAACTTGTTCCTACATAGTAACTTGCATCTTTGAATGAGAATGTGCTTGCTTACAGCAACGTGCTATATGTTCTGAATGCCCGAATTGGGAATCTGTGTCAAAACTTTGTTAGGAATTATGTGATCCTTACTAGCTGGAAGTAAGGGAGATGGGGCATGAAGTTATTTCTAGGAGTTGGACACATACCAAGTTTAGCTCAGTTCTGGGCATCTTTGAAATACCTATACAAACTTGTTCCTACATAGTAACTTGCATCTTTAATGAGAATCTGCTTGCTTACAGCAACGTGCTATATGTTCTGAATGCCCGAATTGGGAATCTCTGTCAAAACTTTGTTAGGAATTATGTGATCCTTACTAGCTGGAAGTAAGGGAGATGGGGCATGAAGTTATTTCTAGGAGTTGGACACATACCAAGTTTAGCTCAGTTCTGGGCATCTTTGAAATACCTATACAAACTTGTTCCTACATAGTAACTTGCATCTTTAATGAGAATCTGCTTGCTTACAGCAACGTGCTATATGTTCTGAATGCCCGAATTGGGAATCTGTGTCAAAACTTTGTTAGGAATTATGTGATCCTTACTAGCTGGAAGTAAGGGAGATGGGGCATGAAGTTATTTCTAGGAGTTGGACACATACCAAGTTTAGCTCAGTTCTGGGCATCTTTGAAATACCTATACAAACTTGTTCCTACATAGTAACTTGCATCTTTGAATGAGAATCTGCTTGCTTACAGCAACGTGCTATATGTTCTCAATGCCCGAATTGGGAACCTGTGTCAAAACTTTGTTAGGAATTATGTGATCCTTACTAGCTGGAAGTAAGGGAGATGGGGCATGAAGTTATTTCTAGGAGTTGGACACATACCAAGTTTAGCTCAGTTCTGGGCATCTTTGAAATACCTATACAAACTTGTTCCTACATAGTAACTTGCATCTTTAATGAGAATGTGCTTGCTTACAGCAACGTGCTATATGTTCTGAATGCCCGAATTGGGAACCTGTGTCAAAACTTTGTTAGGAATTATGTGATCCTTACTAGCTGGAAGTAAGGGAGATGGGGCATGAAGTTATTTCTAGGAGTTGGACACATACCAAGTTTAGCTCAGTTCTGGGCATCTTTGAAATACCTATACAAACTTGTTGCTACATAGTAACTTGCATCATTAATGAGAATGTGCTTGCTTACAGCAACGTGCTATATGTTCTGAATGCCCGAATTGGCAATCTGTGTCAAAACTTTGTTAGGAATTATGTGATCCTTACTAGCTGGAAGTAAGGGAGATGGGGCATGAAGTTATTTCTAGGAGTTGGACACATACCAAGTTTAGCTCAGTTCTGGGCATCTTTGAAATACCTATACAAACTTGTTCCTACATAGTAACTTGCATCTTTGAATGAGAATCTGCTTGCTTACAGCAACGTGCTATATGTTCTGAATGCCCGAATTGGCAATCTGTGTCAAAACTTTCTTAGGAATTATGTGATCCTTACTAGCTGGAAGTAAGGGAGATGGGGCATGAAGTTATTTCTAGGAGTTGGACACATACCAAGTTTAGCTCAGTTCTGGGCATCTTTGAAATACCTATACAAACTTGTTCCTACATAGTAACTTGCATCTTTGAATGAGAATCTGCTTGCTTACAGCAACGTGCTATATGTTCTGAATGCCCGAATTGGGAATCTGTGTCAAAACTTTGTTAGGAATTATGTGATCCTTACTAGCTGGAAGTAAGGGAGATGGGGCATGAAGTTATTTCTAGGAGTTGGACACATACCAAGTTGAGCTCAGTTCTGGGCATCTTTGAAATACCTATACAAACTTGTTCCTACATAGTAACTTGTAACTTTGAATGAGAATGTGCTTGCTTACAGCAACGTGCTATATGTTCTGAATGCCCGAATTGGGAGTCTGTGTCAAAACTTTGTTAGGAATTATGTGATCCTTACTAGCTGGAAGTAAGGGAGATGGGGCATGAAATTATTTCTAGGAGTTGGACACATACCAAGTTTAGCTCAGTTCTGGGCATCTTTGAAATACCTATACAAACTTGTTCCTACATAGTAACTTGCATCTTTGAATGAGAATCTGCTTGCTTACAGCAACGTGCTATATGTTCTGAATGCCCGAATTGGGAATCTGTGTCAAAACTTTGTTAGGAATTATGTGACCTTACTAGCTGATAGTAAGGGAGATGGGGCATGAAGTTATTTCTAGGAGTTGGACACATACCAAGTTTAGCTCAGTTCTGGGCATCTTTGAAATACCTATACAAACTTGTTCCTACATAGTAACTTGCAACTTTGAATGAGAATGTGCTTGCTTACAGCAACGTGCTATATGTTCTGAATGCCCGAATTGGGAATCTGTGTCAAAACTTTGTTAGGAATTATGTGATCCTTACTAGCTGGAAGTAAGGGAGATGTGGCATGAACTTATTTCTAGGAGTTGGACACAATCCAAGTTTAGCTCAGTTCTGGGCATCTTTGAAATACCTATACAAACTTGTTCCTCCATAGTAACTTGCATCTTTGAATGAGAATCTGCTTGCTTACAGCAACGTGCTATATGTTCTGAATGCCCGAATTGGGAATCTGTGTCAAAACTTTGTTGGGAATTATGTGATCCTTACTAGCTGGAAGTAAGAGAGATGGGGCATGAAGTTATTTCTAGGAGTTGGACACATACCAAGTTTAGCTCAGTTCTGGGCATCTTTGAAATACCTATACAAACTTGTTCCTACATAGTAACTTGCAACTTTGAATGAGAATGTGCTTGCTTACAGCAACGTGCTATATGTTCTGAATGCCCGAATTGGGAATCTGTGTTAAAACTTTCTTAGGAATTATGTGATCCTTAAGAGCTGGAAGTAAGGGAGATGGGGCATGAAGTTATTTCTAGGAGTTGGACACATACCAAGTTTAGCTCAGTTCTGGGCATCTTTGAAATACCTATACAAACTTGTTCCTACCTAGTAACTTGCAACTTTGAATGAGAATGTGCTTGCTTGCAGCAACGTGCTATATGTTCTGAATGCCCGAATTGAGAATCTGTGTCAAAACTTTGGTAGGAATTATGTGATCCTTACTAGCTGGAAGTAAGGGAGATGGGGCATGAAGTTATTTCTAGGAGTTGGACACATACCAAGTTTAGCTCAGTTCTGGGCATCTTTGAAATACCTATACAAACTTGTTCCTACATAGTAACTTACATCTTTGAATGAGAATGTGCTTGCTTACAGCAACGTGCTATATGTTCTGAATGCCCGAATTGGCAATCTGTGTCAAAACTTTGATAGGAATTATGTGATCCTTACTAGCTGGAAGTAAGGGAGATGGGGCATGAAGTTATTTCTAGGAGTTGGACACATACCAAGTTTAGCTCAGTTCTGGGCATCTTTGAAATACCTATACAAACTTGTTCCTACCTAGTAACTTGCATCATTAATGAGAATCTGCTTGCTTGCAGCAACGTGCTATATGTTCTGAATGCCCGATTTGGGAATCTGTGTCAAAACTTTGTTAGGAATTATGTGATCCTTACTAGCTGGAAGTAAGGGAGATGGGGCATGAAGTTATTTCTAGGAGTTGGACACATACCAAGTTTAGCTCAGTTCTGGGCATCTTTGAAATACCTATACAAAGTTATTCCTACCTAGTAACTTGCATCTTTGAATGAGAACCTGCTTGCTTACAGCAACGTGCTATATGTTCTGAATGCCCGAATTGGGAATCTGTGTCAAAACTTTGTTAGGAATTATGTGATCCTTACTAGCTGGAAGTAAGGGAGATGGGGCATGAAGTTATTTCTAGGAGTTGGACACATACCAAGTTTAGCTCAGTTCTGGGCATCTTTGAAATACCTATACAAACTTGTTCCTACATAGTAACTTGCGTCTTTGAATGAGAATCTGCTTGCTTACAGCAACGTGCTATATGTTCTGAATGCCCGAATTGGGAATCTGTGTCAAAACTTTGTTAGGAATTATGTGATTCTTACTAGCTGGAAGTAAGGGAGATGGGGCATGAAGTTATTTCTAGGAGTTGGACACATACCAAGTTTAGCTCAGTTCTGGGCATCTTTGAAATACCTATACAAACTTGTTCCTACATAGTAACTTGCAACTTTGAATGAGAATGTGCTTGCTTACAGCAACGTGCTATATGTTCTGAATGCCCGAATTGGCAATCTGTGTCAAAACTTTCTTAGGAATTATGTGATCCTTACTAGCTGGAAGTAAGGGAGATGGGGCATGAAGTTATTTCTAGGAGTTGGACACATACCAAGTTTAGCTCAGTTCTGGGCATCTTTGAAATACCTATACAAACTTGTTCCTACATAGTAACTTGCATCTTTGAATGAGAATCTGCTTGCTTACAGCAACGTGCTATATGTTCTGAATGCCCGAGATGGGAATCTGTGTCAAAACTTTGTTAGGAATTATGTGATCCTTACTAGCTGGAAGTAAGGGAGATGGGGCATGAAGTTATTTCTAGGAGTTGGACACATACCAAGTTTAGCTCAGTTCTGGGCATCTTTGAAATACCTACACAAACTTGTTCCTACATAGTAACTTGCAACTTTGAATGAGAATGTGCTTGCTTACAGCAACGTGCTATATGTTCTGAATGCCCGAATTGGGAACCTGTGTCAAAACTTTGTTAGGAATTATGTGATCCTTACTAGCTGGAAGTAAGGGAGATGGGGCATGAAGTTATTTCTAGGAGTTGGACACATACCAAGTTTAGCTCAGTTCTGGGCATCTTTGAAATACCTATACAAACTTGTTCCTACATAGTAACTTGCATCTTTGAATGAGAATGTGCTTGCTTACAGCAACGTGCTATATGTTCTCAATGCCCGAATTGGGAACCTGTGTCAAAACTTTGTTAGGAATTATGTGATCCTTACTAGCTGGAAGTAAGGGAGATGGGGCATGAAGTTATTTCTAGGAGTTGGACACATACCAAGTTTAGCTCAGTTCTGGGCATCTTTGAAATACCTATACAAACTTGTTCCTACATAGTAACTTGCATCTTTAATGAGAATGTGCTTGCTTACAGCAACGTGCTATATGTTCTGAATGCCCGAATTGAGAATCTGTGTCAAAACTTTGTTAGGAATTATGTGATCCTTACTAGCTGGAAGTAAGGGAGATGGGGCATGAAGTTATTTCTAGGAGTTGGACACATGCCAAGTTTAGCTCAGTTCTGGGCATCTTTGAAATACCTATACAAACTTGTTCCTACCAAGTAACTTGCATCTTTAATGAGAATCTGCTTGCTTGCAGCAACGTGCTATATGTTCTGAATGCCCGATTTGGGAATCTGTGTCAAAACTTTGTTAGGAATTATGTGATCCTTACTAGCTGGAAGTAAGGGAGATGGGGCATGAAGTTATTTCTTGGAGTTGGAGACATACCAAGTTTAGCTCAGTTCTGGGCATCTTTGAAATACCTATACAAACTTCTTCCTACATAGTAACTTGCAACTTTGAATGAGAATGTGCTTGGTTACAGCAACGTGCTATATGTTCTGAATGCCCGAATTGGGAATCTGTGTCAAAACTTTGTTAGGAATTATGTGATCCTTACTAGCTGGAAGTAAGGGAGATGGGGCATGAAGTTATTTCTAGGAGTTGGACACATACCAAGTTTAGCTCAGTTCTGGGCATCTTTGAAATACCTATACAAACTTGTTCCTACATAGTAACTTGCGTCTTTGAATGAGAATCTGCTTGCTTACACCAACGTGCTATATGTTCTGAATGCCCGAATTGGGAATCTGTGTCAAAACTTTCTTAGGAATTATGTGATCCTTACTAGCTGGAAGTAAGGGAGATGGGGCATGAAGTTATTTCTAGGAGTTGGACACATACCAAGTTTAGCTCAGTTCTGGGCATCTTTGAAATACCTATACAAACTTGTTCCTACATAGTAACTTGCATCTTTGAATGAGAATCTGCTTGCTTACAGCAACGTGCTATATGTTCTCAATGCCCGAATTGGGAACCTGTGTCAAAACTTTGTTAGGAATTATGTGATGCTTACTAGCTGGAAGTAAGGGAGATGCGGCATGAAGTTATTTCTAGGAGTTGGACACATACAAAGTTTAGCTCAGTTCTGGGCATCTTTGAAATACCTATACAAACTTGTTCCTACATAGTAACTTGCAACTTTGAATGAGAATGTGCTTGCTTACAGCAACATGCTATATGTTCTGAATGCCCGAATTGGGAATCTGTGTCAAAACTTTGTTAGGAATTATGTGATCCTTACTAGCTGGAAGTAAGGGAGATGGAGCATGATGTTATTTCTAGGAGTTGGACACATACCAAGTTTAGCTCAGTTCTGGGCATCTTTGAAATACCTATACAAACTTGTTCCTACATAGTAACTTGCATCTTTGAATGAGAATGTGCTTGCTTACAGCAACGTGCTATATGTTCTGAATGCCCGAATAGGGAATCTGTGTCAAAACTTTGTTAGGAATTATGTGATCCTTACTAGCTGGAAGTAAGGGAGATGGGGCATGAAGTTATTTCTAGGAGTTGGACACATACCAAGTTTAGCTCAGTTCTGGGCATCTTTGAAATACCTATACAAACTTGTTCCTACATAGTAACTTGCATCTTTAATGAGAATCTGCTTGCTTACAGCAACGTGCTATATGTTCTGAATGCCCGAATTGGGAAACTGTGTCAAAACTTTCTTAGGAATTATGTGATCCTTAAGAGCTGGAAGTAAGGGAGATGGGGCATGAAGTTATTTCTAGGAGTTGGACAAATACCAAGTTTAGCTCAGTTCTGGGCATCTTTGAAATACCTATACAAACTTGTTCCTACCTAGTAACTTGCAACTTTGAATGAGAATGTGCTTGCTTGCAGCAACGTGCTATATGTTCTGAATGCCCGAATTGAGAATCTGTGTCAAAACTTTGTTAGGAATTATGTGATCCTTACTAGCTGGAAGTAAGGGAGATGGGGCATGAAGTTATTTCTAGGAGTTGGACACATACCAAGTTTAGCTCAGTTCTGGGCATCTTTGAAATACCTATACAAACTTGTTCCTACATAGTAACTTGCATCTTTGAATGAGAATGTGCTTGCTTACAGCAACGTGCTATATGTTCTGAATGCCCGAATTGGCAATCTGTGTCAAAACTTTGATAGGAATTATGTGATCCTTACTAGCTGGAAGTAAGGGAGATGGGGAATGAAGTTATTTCTAGGAGTTGGACACATGCCAAGTTTAGCTCAGTTCTGGGCATCTTTGAAATACCTATACAAACTTGTTCCTACCAAGTAACTTGCATCTTTAATGAGAATCTGCTTGCTTGCAGCAACGTGCTATATGTTCTGAATGCCCGATTTGGGAATCTGTGTCAAAACTTTGTTAGGAATTATGTGATCCTTACTAGCTGGAAGTAAGGGAGATGGGGCATGAAGTTATTTCTAGGAGTTGGACACATACCAAGTTTAGCTCAGTTCTGGGCATCTTTGAAATACCTATACAAACTTGTTCCTACATAGTAACTAGCGTCTTTGAATGAGAATCTGCTTGCTTACACCAACGTGCTATATGTTCTGAATGCCCGAATTGGGAATCTGTGTCAAAACTTTGTTAGGAATTATGTGATTCTTACTAGCTGGAAGTAAGGGAGATGGGGCATGAAGTTATTTCTAGGAGTTGGACACATACCAAGTTTAGCTCAGTTCTGGGCATCTTTGAAATACCTATACAAACTTGTTCCTACATAGTAACTTGCAACTTTGAATGAGAATGTGCTTGCTTACAGCAACGTGCTATATGTTCTGAATGCCCGAATTGGCAATCTGTGTCAAAACTTTCTTAGGAATTATGTGATCCTTACTAGCTGGAAGTAAGGGAGATGGGGCATGAAGTTATTTCTAGCAGTTGGACACATACCAAGTTTAGCTCAGTTCTGGGCATCTTTGAAATACCTATACAAACTTGTTCCTACATAGTAACTTGCATCTTTGAATGAGAATCTGCTTGCTTACAGCAACGTGCTATATGTTCTGAATGCCCGAGATGGGAATCTGTGTCAAAACTTTGTTAGGAATTATGTGATCCTTACTAGCTGGAAGTAAGGGAGATGGGGCATGAAGTTATTTCTAGGAGTTGGACACATACCAAGTTTAGCTCAGTTCTGGGCATCTTTGAAATAGCTACACAAACTTGTTCCTACATAGTAACTTGCAACTTTGAATGAGAATGTGCTTGCTTACAGCAACGTGCTATATGTTCTGAATGCCCGAATTGGGAACCTGTGTCAAAACTTTGTTAGGAATTATGTGATCCTTACTAGCTGGAAGTAAGGGAGATGGGGCATGAAGTTATTTCTAGGAGTTGGACACATACCAAGTTTAGCTCAGTTCTGGGCATCTTTGAAATACCTATACAAACTTGTTCCTACATAGTAACTTGCATCTTTGAATGAGAATGTGCTTGCTTACAGCAACGTGCTATATGTTCTGAATGCCAGAATTGGGAACCTGTGTCAAAACTTTGTTAGGAATTATGTGATCCTTACTAGCTGGAAGTAAGGGAGATGGGGCATGAAGTTATTTCTAGGAGTTGGACACATACCAAGTTTAGCTCAGTTCTGGGCATCTTTGAAATACCTATACAAACTTGTTCCTACATAGTAACTTGCATCTTTAATGAGAATGTGCTTGCTTACAGCAACGTGCTATATGTTCTGAATGTCCGAATTGGGAATCTGTGTCAAAACTTTGTTAGGAATTATGTGATCCTTACTAGCTGGAAGTAAGGGAGATGGGGCATGAAGTTATTTCTAGGAGTTGGACACATACCAAGTTTAGCTCAGTTCTGGGCATCTTTGAAATACCTATACAAACTTGTTGCTACATAGTAACTTGCATCATTAATGAGAATGTGCTTGCTTACAGCAACGTGCTATATGTTCTGAATGCCCGAATTGGCAATCTGTGTCAAAACTTTCTTAGGAATTATGTGATCCTTACTAGCTGGAAGTAAGGGAGATGGGGCATGAAGTTATTTCTAGGAGTTGGACAC
This sequence comes from Diceros bicornis minor, assembly GCF_020826845.1. NCBI lineage: Eukaryota > Metazoa > Chordata > Mammalia > Perissodactyla > Rhinocerotidae > Diceros > Diceros bicornis. Next base: position 42,974,201 of record NC_080768.1, on the reverse strand, counting down.
ATACCAAGTTTAGCTCAGTTCTGGGCATCTTTGAAATACCTATACAAACTTGTTCCTACATAGTGACTTGCATCTTTGAATGAGAATCTGCTTGCTTACAGCAACGTGCTATATGTTCTCAATGCCCGAATTGGGAACCTGTGTCAAAACTTTGTTAGGAATTATGTGATCCTTACTAGCTGGAAGTAAGGGAGATGCGGTATGAAGTTATTTCTAGGAGTTGGACACATACAAAGTTTAGCTCAGTTCTGGGCATCTTTGAAATACCTATACAAACTTGTTCCTACATAGTAACTTGCAACTTTGAATGAGAATGTGCTTGCTTACAGCAACATGCTATATGTTCTGAATGCCCGAATTGGGAATCTGTGTCAAAACTTTGTTAGGAATTATGTGATCCTTACTAGCTGGAAGTAAGGGAGATGGAGCATGATGTTATTTCTAGGAGTTGGACACATACCAAGTTTAGCTCAGTTCTGGGCATCTTTGAAATACCTATACAAACTTGTTCCTACATAGTAACTTGCATCTTTGAATGAGAATGTGCTTGCTTACAGCAACGTGCTATATGTTCTGAATGCCCGAATAGGGAATCTGTGTCAAAACTTTGTTAGGAATTATGTGATCCTTACTAGCTGGAAGTAAGGGAGATGGGGCATGAAGTTATTTCTAGGAGTTGGACACATACCAAGTTTAGCTCAGTTCTGGGCATCTTTGAAATACCTATACAAACTTGTTCCTACATAGTAACTTGCATCTTTGAATGAGCATCTGCTTGCTTACAGCAACGTGCTATATGTTCTGAATGCCCGAATTGGGAATCTGTGTCAAAACTTTGTTAGGAATTATGTGATCCTTACTAGCTGGAAGTAAGGGAGATGGGGCATGAAGTTATTTCTAGGAGTTGGACACATACCAAGTTTAGCTCAGTTCTGGGCATCTTTGAAATACCTATACAAACTTGTTCCTACATAGTAACTTGCAACTTTGAATGAGAATGTGCTTGCTTACAGCAACGTGCTATATGTTCTGAATGCCCGAATTGGGAATCTGTGTCAAAACTTTGTTAGGAATTATGTGATTCTTACTAGCTGGAAGTAAGGGAGATGGGGCATGAAGTTATTTCTAGGAGTTGGACACAATCCAAGTTTAGCTCAGTTCTGGGCATCTTTGAAATACCTATACAAACTTGTTGCTACATAGTAACTTGCATCATTAATGAGAATGTGCTTGCTTACAGCAACGTGCTATATGTTCTGAATGCCCGAATTGGGAATCTGTGTCAAAACTTTGTTAGGAATTATGTGATCCTTACTAGCTGGAAGTAAGGGAGATGGGGCATGAAGTTATTTCTAGGAGTTGGACACATACCAAGTTTAGCTCAGTTCTGGGCATCTTTGAAATACCTATACAAACTTGTTCCAACATAGTAACTTGCAACTTTGAATGAGAATGAGCTTGCTTACAGCAACGTGCTATATGTTCTGAATGCCCGAATTGGAAATCTGTGTCAAAACTTTGTTAGGAATTATGTGATCCTTACTAGCTGGAAGTAAGGGAGATGGGGCATGAAGTTATTTCTAGGAGTTGGACACATACCAAGTTTAGCTCAGTTCTGGGCATCTTTGAAATACCTATACAAACTTGTTCCTACATAGTAACTTGCATCTTTGAATGAGAATCTGCTTGCTTACAGCAACGTGCTATATGTTCTGAATGCCCGAATTGGGAATCTGTGTCAAAACTTTGTTAGGAATTATGTGATCCTTACTAGCTGGAAGTAAGGGAGATGGGGCATGAAGTTATTTCTAGGAGTTGGACACATACGAAGTTTAGCTCAGTTCTGGGCATCTTTGAAATACCTATACAAACTTGTTCCTACATAGTAACTTGCATCTTTGAATGAGAATGTGCTTGCTTACAGCAACGTGCTATATGTTCTGAATGCCCGAATTGGGAATCTGTGTCAAAACTTTGTTAGGAATTATGTGATCCTTACTAGCTGGAAGTAAGGGAGATGGGGCATGAAGTTATTTCTACGAGTTGGACAGATACCAAGTTTAGCTCAATTCTGGGCATCTTTGAAATATCTATACAAACTTGTTCCTACATAGTAACTTGCATCTTTGAATGAGAATGTGCTTGCTTACAGCAACGTGCTATATGTTCTGATTGCCCGAATTGGCAATCTGTGTCAAAACTTTGTTAGGAATTATGTGATCCTTACTAGCTGGAAGTAAGGGAGATGGGGCATGAAGTTATTTCTAGGAGTTGGACACATACCAAGTTTAGGTCAGTTCTGGGCATCTTTGAAATACCTATACAAACTTGTTCCTACATAGTAACTTGCATCTTTAATGAGAATCTGCTTGCTTACAGCAACGTGCTATATGTTCTGAATGCCCGAATTGGGAATCTGTGTCAAAACTTTGTTAGGAATTATGTGATCCTTACTAGCTGGAAGTAAGGGAGATGGGGCATGAAGTTATTTCTAGGAGTTGGACACATACCAAGTTTAGCTCAGTTCTGGGCATCTTTGAAATACCTATACAAACTTGTTCCTACATAGTAACTTGCAACTTTGAATGAGAATGTGCTTGCTTACAGCAACGTGCTATATGTTCTGAATGCCCGAATTGGCAATCTGTGTCAAAACTTTGTTAGGAATTATGTGATCCTTACTAGCTGGAAGTAAGGGAGATGGGGCATGAAGTTATTTCTAGCAGTTGGACACATACCAAGTTTAGCTCAGTTCTGGGCATCTTTGAAATACCTATACAAACTTGTTCCTACATAGTAACTTGCAACTTTGAATGAGAATGTGCTTGCTTGCAGCAACGTGCTATATGTTCTGAATGCCCAATTTGGGAATCTGTGTCAAAACTTTGTTAGGAATTATGTGATCCTTACTAGCTGGAAGTAAGGGAGGTGGAGCATGAAGTTATTTCTAGGAGTTGGACACATACCAAGTTTAGCTGAGTTCTGGGCATCTTTGAAATACCTATACAAACTTGTTCCTACATAGTAACTTGCATCTTTGAATGAGAATCTGCTTGCTTACAGCAACGTGCTATATGTTCTGAATGCCCGAATTGGCAATCTGTGTCAAAACTTTGTTAGGAATTATGTGATCCTTACTAGCTGGAAGTAAGGGAGATGGGGCATGAAGTTATTTCTAGGAGTTGGACACATACCAAGTTTAGCTCAGTTCTGGGCATCTTTGAAATACCTATACAAACTTGTTCCTACATAGTAACTTGCATCTTTGAATGAGAATCTGCTTGCTTACAGCAACGTGCTATATGTTCTGAATGCCCGAATTGGGAATCTGTGTCAAAACTTTGTTAGGAATTATGTGATCCTTACTAGCTGGAAGTAAGGGAGATGGGGCATGAAGTTATTTCTAGGAGTTGGACACATACGAAGTTTAGCTCAGTTCTGGGCATCTTTGAAATACCTATACAAACTTGTTCCTACATAGTAACTTGCATCTTTGAATGAGAATCTGCTTGCTTACAGCAACGTGCTATATGTTCTGAATGCCCGAATTGGGAATCTGTGTCAAAACTTTGTTAGGAATTATGTGATCCTTACTAGCTGGAAGTAAGGGAGATGGGGCATGAAGTTATTTCTAGGAGTTGGACACATACGAAGTTTAGCTCAGTTCTGGGCATCTTTGAAATACCTATACAAACTTGTTCCTACATAGTAACTTGAATCTTTGAATAAGAATGTGCTTGCTTACAGCAACGTGCTATGTGTTGTGAATGCCCGAATTGGGAATCTGTGTCAAAACTTTGTTAGGAATTATGTGATCCTTACTAGCTGGAAGTAAGGGAGATGGGGCATGAAGTTATTTCTAGGAGTTGGACACATACCAAGTTTAGCTCAGTTCTGGGCATCTTTGAAATATCTATACAAACTTGTTCCTACATAGTAACTTGCATCTTTGAATGAGAATGTGCTTGCTTACAGCAACGTGCTATATGTTCTGATTGCCCGAATTTGCAATCTGTGTCAAAACTTTGTTAGGAATTATGTGATCCTTACTAGCTGGAAGTAAGGGAGATGGGGCATGAAGTTATTTCTAGGAGTTGGACACATACCAAGTTTAGCTCAGTTCTGGGCATCTTTGAAATACCTATACAAACTTGTTCCTACATAGTAACTTGCATCTTTAATGAGAATCTGCTTTCTTACAGCAACGTGCTATATGTTCTGAATGCCCGAATTGGGAATCTGTGTCAAAACTTTGTTAGGAATTATGTGATCCTTACTAGCTGGATGTAAGGGAGATGGGGCATGAAGTTATTTCAAGGAGTTGGACACATACCAAGTTTAGCTCAGTTCTGGGCATCTTTGAAATACCTATGCAAATTGTTCCTACATAGTAACTTGCATCTTTGAATGAGAATCTGCTTGCTTACAGCAACGTGCTATATGTTCTGAATGCCCGAATTGGGAATCTGTGTCAAAACTTTGTTAGGAATTATGTGATCCTTACTAGCTGGAAGTAAGTGAGATGGGGCATGAAGTTATTTCTAGGAGTTGGACACATACCAAGTTTAGCTCAGTTCTGGGCATCTTTGAAATACCTATACAAACTTGTTCCTACATAGTAACTTGCAACTTTGAATGAGAATGTGCTTGCTTACAGCAACGTGCTATATGTTCTGAATGCCCTAATTGGGAATCTGTGTCAAAACTTTGTTAGGAATTATGTGATCCTTACTAGCTGGAAGTAAGGGAGATGGGGCATGAAGTTATTTCTAGGAGTTGGACACATACCAAGTTTAGCTCAGTTCTGGGCATCTTTGAAATACCTATACAAACTTGTTCCTACATAGTAACTTGCGTCTTTGAATGAGAATCTGCTTGCTTACAGCAACGTGCTATATGTTCTGAATGCCCGAATTGGGAATCTGTGTCAAAACTTTGTTAGGAATTATGTGATCCTTACTAGCTGGAAGTAAGGCAGATGGGGCATGAAGTTATTTCTAGGAGTTGGACACATACCAAGTTTAGCTCAGTTCTGGGCATCTTTGAAATACCTATACAAACTTGTTCCTACATAGTAACTTGCAACTTTGAATGAAAATGTGCTTGCTTACAGCAACGTGCTATATGTTCTGAATGCCCGAATTGGCAATCTGTGTCAAAACTTTCTTAGGAATTATGTGATCCTTACTAGCTGGAAGTAAGGGAGATGGGGCATGAAGTTATTTCTAGGAGTTGGACACATACCAAGTTTAGCTCAGTTCTGGGCATCTTTGAAATACCTATACAAACTTGTTCCTACATAGTAACTTGCATCTTTGAATGAGAATCTGCTTGCTTACAGCAACGTGCTATATGTTCTGAATGCCCGAATTGGGAATCTGTGTCAAAACTTTGTTAGGAATTATGTGATCCTTACTAGCTGGAAGTAAGGGAGATGGGGCATGAAGTTATTTCTAGGAGTTGGACACATACCAAGTTTAGCTCAGTTCTGGGCATCTTTGAAATACCTATACAAACTTGTTCCTACATAGTAACTTGCATCTTTGAATGAGAATGTGCTTGCTTACAGCAACGTGCTATATGTTCTGATTGCCCGAATTGGCAATCTGTGTCAAAACTTTGTTAGGAATTATGTGATCCTTACTAGCTGGAAGTAAGGGAGATGGGGCATGAAGTTATTTCTAGGAGTTGGACACATACCAAGTTTAGCTCAGTTCTGGGCATCTTTGAAATACCTATACAAACTTGTTCCTACATAGTAACTTGCATCTTTAATGAGAATCTGCTTACTTACAGCAACGTGCTATATGTTCTGAATGCCCGAATTGGGAATCTGTGTCAAAACTTTGTTAGGAATTATGTGATCCTTACTAGCTGGAAGTAAGGGAGATGGGGCATGAAGTTATTTCTAGGAGTTGGACACATACCAAGTTTAGCTCAGTTCTGGGCATCTTTGAAATACCTATACAAACTTGTTCCTACATAGTAACTTGCAACTTTGAATGAGAATGTGCTTGCTTGCAGCAACGTGCTATATGTTCTGAATGCCCAATTTGGGAATCTGTGTCAAAACTTTGTTAGGAATTATGTGATCCTTACTAGCTGGAAGTAAGGGAGGTGGAGCATGAAGTTATTTCTAGGAGTTGGACACATACCAAGTTTAGCTCAGTTCTGGGCATCTTTGAAATACCTATACAAACTTGTTCCTACATAGTAACTTGCATCTTTGAATGAGAATCTGCTTGCTTACAGCAACGTGCTATATGTTCTGAATGCCCGAATTGGCAATCTGTGTCAAAACTTTGTTAGGAATTATGTGATCCTTACTAGCTGGAAGTAAGGGAGATGGGGCATGAAGTTATTTCTAGGAGTTGGACACATACCAAGTTTAGCTCAGTTCTGGGCATCTTTGAAATACCTATACAAACTTGTTCCTACATAGTAACTTGCATCTTTGAATGAGAATCTGCTTGCTTACAGCAACGTGCTATATGTTCTGAATGCCCGAATTGGGAATCTGTGTCAAAACTTTGTTAGGAATTATGTGATCCTTACTAGCTGGAAGTAAGGGAGATGGGGCATGAAGTTATTTCTAGGAGTTGGACACATACCAAGTTTAGCTCAGTTCTGGGCATCTTTGAAATACCTATACAAACTTGTTCCTACATAGTAACTTGCATCTTTGAATGAGCATCTGCTTGCTTACAGCAACGTGCTATATGTTCTGAATGCCCGAATTGGGAATCTGTGTCAAAACTTTGTTAGGAATTATGTGATCCTTACTAGCTGGAAGTAAGGGAGATGGGGCATGAAGTTATTTCTAGGAGTTGGACACATACCAAGTTTAGCTCAGTTCTGGGCATCTTTGAAATACCTATACAAACTTGTTCCTACATAGTAACTTGCAACTTTGAATGAGAATGTGCTTGCTTACAGCAACGTGCTATATGTTCTGAATGCCCGAATTGGGAATCTGTGTCAAAACTTTGTTAGGAATTATGTGATCCTTACTAGCTGGAAGTAAGGGAGATGGGGCATGAAGTTATTTCTAGGAGTTGGACACATACCAAGTTTAGCTCAGTTCTGGGCATCTTTGAAATACCTATACAAACTTGTTCCTACATAGTAACTTGCAACTTTGAATGAGAATGAGCTTGCTTACAGCAACGTGCTATATGTTCTGAATGCCCGAATTGGGAATCTGTGTCAAAACTTTGTTAGGAATTATGTGATCCTTACTAGCTGGAAGTAAGGGAGATGGGGCATGAAGTTATTTCTAGGAGTTGGACACATACCAAGTTTAGCTCAGTTCTGGGCATCTTTGAAATACCTATACAAACTTGTTCCTACATAGTAACTTGCATCTTTGAATGAGAATCTGCTTGCTTACAGCAACGTGCTATATGTTCTGAATGCCCGAATTGGGAATCTGTGTCAAAACTTTGTTAGGAATTATGTGATCCTTACTAGCTGGAAGTAAGGGAGATGGGGCATGAAGTTATTTCTAGGAGTTGGACACATACGAAGTTTAGCTCAGTTCTGGGCATCTTTGAAATACCTATACAAACTTGTTCCTACATAGTAACTTGCATCTTTGAATGAGAATGTGCTTGCTTACAGCAACGTGCTATATGTTCTGAATGCCCGAATTGGGAATCTGTGTCAAAACTTTGTTAGGAATTATGTGATCCTTACTAGCTGGAAGTAAGGGAGATGGGGCATGAAGTTATTTCTACGAGTTGGACAGATACCAAGTTTAGCTCAATTCTGGGCATCTTTGAAATATCTATACAAACTTGTTCCTACATAGTAACTTGCATCTTTGAATGAGAATGTGCTTGCTTACAGCAACGTGCTATATGTTCTGATTGCCCGAATTGGCAATCTGTGTCAAAACTTTGTTAGGAATTATGTGATCCTTACTAGCTGGAAGTAAGGGAGATGGGGCATGAAGTTATTTCTAGGAGTTGGACACATACCAAGTTTAGGTCAGTTCTGGGCATCTTTGAAATACCTATACAAACTTGTTCCTACATAGTAACTTGCATCTTTAATGAGAATCTGCTTGCTTACAGCAACGTGCTATATGTTCTGAATGCCCGAATTGGGAATCTGTGTCAAAACTTTGTTAGGAATTATGTGATCCTTACTAGCTGGAAGTAAGGGAGATGGGGCATGAAGTTATTTCTAGGAGTTGGACACATACCAAGTTTAGCTCAGTTCTGGGCATCTTTGAAATACCTATACAAACTTGTTCCTACATAGTAACTTGCAACTTTGAATGAGAATGTGCTTGCTTACAGCAACGTGCTATATGTTCTGAATGCCCGAATTGGCAATCTGTGTCAAAACTTTGTTAGGAATTATGTGATCCTTACTAGCTGGAAGTAAGGGAGATGGGGCATGAAGTTATTTCTAGCAGTTGGACACATACCAAGTTTAGCTCAGTTCTGGGCATCTTTGAAATACCTATACAAACTTGTTCCTACATAGTAACTTGCAACTTTGAATGAGAATGTGCTTGCTTGCAGCAACGTGCTATATGTTCTGAATGCCCAATTTGGGAATCTGTGTCAAAACTTTGTTAGGAATTATGTGATCCTTACTAGCTGGAAGTAAGGGAGGTGGAGCATGAAGTTATTTCTAGGAGTTGGACACATACCAAGTTTAGCTGAGTTCTGGGCATCTTTGAAATACCTATACAAACTTGTTCCTACATAGTAACTTGCATCTTTGAATGAGAATCTGCTTGCTTACAGCAACGTGCTATATGTTCTGAATGCCCGAATTGGCAATCTGTGTCAAAACTTTGTTAGGAATTATGTGATCCTTACTAGCTGGAAGTAAGGGAGATGGGGCATGAAGTTATTTCTAGGAGTTGGACACATACCAAGTTTAGCTCAGTTCTGGGCATCTTTGAAATACCTATACAAACTTGTTCCTACATAGTAACTTGCATCTTTGAATGAGAATCTGCTTGCTTACAGCAACGTGCTATATGTTCTGAATGCCCGAATTGGGAATCTGTGTCAAAACTTTGTTAGGAATTATGTGATCCTTACTAGCTGGAAGTAAGGGAGATGGGGCATGAAGTTATTTCTAGGAGTTGGACACATACGAAGTTTAGCTCAGTTCTGGGCATCTTTGAAATACCTATACAAACTTGTTCCTACATAGTAACTTGCATCTTTGAATGAGAATCTGCTTGCTTACAGCAACGTGCTATATGTTCTGAATGCCCGAATTGGGAATCTGTGTCAAAACTTTGTTAGGAATTATGTGATCCTTACTAGCTGGAAGTAAGGGAGATGGGGCATGAAGTTATTTCTAGGAGTTGGACACATACGAAGTTTAGCTCAGTTCTGGGCATCTTTGAAATACCTATACAAACTTGTTCCTACATAGTAACTTGAATCTTTGAATAAGAATGTGCTTGCTTACAGCAACGTGCTATGTGTTGTGAATGCCCGAATTGGGAATCTGTGTCAAAACTTTGTTAGGAATTATGTGATCCTTACTAGCTGGAAGTAAGGGAGATGGGGCATGAAGTTATTTCTAGGAGTTGGACACATACCAAGTTTAGCTCAGTTCTGGGCATCTTTGAAATATCTATACAAACTTGTTCCTACATAGTAACTTGCATCTTTGAATGAGAATGTGCTTGCTTACAGCAACGTGCTATATGTTCTGATTGCCCGAATTTGCAATCTGTGTCAAAACTTTGTTAGGAATTATGTGATCCTTACTAGCTGGAAGTAAGGGAGATGGGGCATGAAGTTATTTCTAGGAGTTGGACACATACCAAGTTTAGCTCAGTTCTGGGCATCTTTGAAATACCTATACAAACTTGTTCCTACATAGTAACTTGCATCTTTAATGAGAATCTGCTTTCTTACAGCAACGTGCTATATGTTCTGAATGCCCGAATTGGGAATCTGTGTCAAAACTTTGTTAGGAATTATGTGATCCTTACTAGCTGGATGTAAGGGAGATGGGGCATGAAGTTATTTCAAGGAGTTGGACACATACCAAGTTTAGCTCAGTTCTGGGCATCTTTGAAATACCTATGCAAATTGTTCCTACATAGTAACTTGCATCTTTGAATGAGAATCTGCTTGCTTACAGCAACGTGCTATATGTTCTGAATGCCCGAATTGGGAATCTGTGTCAAAACTTTGTTAGGAATTATGTGATCCTTACTAGCTGGAAGTAAGTGAGATGGGGCATGAAGTTATTTCTAGGAGTTGGACACATACCAAGTTTAGCTCAGTTCTGGGCATCTTTGAAATACCTATACAAACTTGTTCCTACATAGTAACTTGCAACTTTGAATGAGAATGTGCTTGCTTACAGCAACGTGCTATATGTTCTGAATGCCCTAATTGGGAATCTGTGTCAAAACTTTGTTAGGAATTATGTGATCCTTACTAGCTGGAAGTAAGGGAGATGGGGCATGAAGTTATTTCTAGGAGTTGGACACATACCAAGTTTAGCTCAGTTCTGGGCATCTTTGAAATACCTATACAAACTTGTTCCTACATAGTAACTTGCGTCTTTGAATGAGAATCTGCTTGCTTACAGCAACGTGCTATATGTTCTGAATGCCCGAATTGGGAATCTGTGTCAAAACTTTGTTAGGAATTATGTGATCCTTACTAGCTGGAAGTAAGGCAGATGGGGCATGAAGTTATTTCTAGGAGTTGGACACATACCAAGTTTAGCTCAGTTCTGGGCATCTTTGAAATACCTATACAAACTTGTTCCTACATAGTAACTTGCAACTTTGAATGAAAATGTGCTTGCTTACAGCAACGTGCTATATGTTCTGAATGCCCGAATTGGCAATCTGTGTCAAAACTTTCTTAGGAATTATGTGATCCTTACTAGCTGGAAGTAAGGGAGATGGGGCATGAAGTTATTTCTAGGAGTTGGACACATACCAAGTTTAGCTCAGTTCTGGGCATCTTTGAAATACCTATACAAACTTGTTCCTACATAGTAACTTGCATCTTTGAATGAGAATCTGCTTGCTTACAGCAACGTGCTATATGTTCTGAATGCCCGAATTGGGAATCTGTGTCAAAACTTTGTTAGGAATTATGTGATCCTTACTAGCTGGAAGTAAGGGAGATGGGGCATGAAGTTATTTCTAGGAGTTGGACACATACCAAGTTTAGCTCAGTTCTGGGCATCTTTGAAATACCTATACAAACTTGTTCCTACATAGTAACTTGCATCTTTGAATGAGAATGTGCTTGCTTACAGCAACGTGCTATATGTTCTGATTGCCCGAATTGGCAATCTGTGTCAAAACTTTGTTAGGAATTATGTGATCCTTACTAGCTGGAAGTAAGGGAGATGGGGCATGAAGTTATTTCTAGGAGTTGGACACATACCAAGTTTAGCTCAGTTCTGGGCATCTTTGAAATACCTATACAAACTTGTTCCTACATAGTAACTTGCATCTTTAATGAGAATCTGCTTACTTACAGCAACGTGCTATATGTTCTGAATGCCCGAATTGGGAATCTGTGTCAAAACTTTGTTAGGAATTATGTGATCCTTACTAGCTGGAAGTAAGGGAGATGGGGCATGAAGTTATTTCTAGGAGTTGGACACATACCAAGTTTAGCTCAGTTCTGGGCATCTTTGAAATACCTATACAAACTTGTTCCTACATAGTAACTTGCAACTTTGAATGAGAATGTGCTTGCTTGCAGCAACGTGCTATATGTTCTGAATGCCCAATTTGGGAATCTGTGTCAAAACTTTGTTAGGAATTATGTGATCCTTACTAGCTGGAAGTAAGGGAGGTGGAGCATGAAGTTATTTCTAGGAGTTGGACACATACCAAGTTTAGCTCAGTTCTGGGCATCTTTGAAATACCTATACAAACTTGTTCCTACATAGTAACTTGCATCTTTGAATGAGAATCTGCTTGCTTACAGCAACGTGCTATATGTTCTGAATGCCCGAATTGGCAATCTGTGTCAAAACTTTGTTAGGAATTATGTGATCCTTACTAGCTGGAAGTAAGGGAGATGGGGCATGAAGTTATTTCTAGGAGTTGGACACATACCAAGTTTAGCTCAGTTCTGGGCATCTTTGAAATACCTATACAAACTTGTTCCTACATAGTAACTTGCATCTTTGAATGAGAATCTGCTTGCTTACAGCAACGTGCTATATGTTCTGAATGCCCGAATTGGGAATCTGTGTCAAAACTTTGTTAGGAATTATGTGATCCTTACTAGCTGGAAGTAAGGGAGATGGGGCATGAAGTTATTTCTAGGAGTTGGACACATACCAAGTTTAGCTCAGTTCTGGGCATCTTTGAAATACCTATACAAACTTGTTCCTACATAGTAACTTGCAACTTTGAATGAGAATGTGCTTGCTTACAGCAACGTGCTATATGTTCTGAATGCCCGAATTGGGAATCTGTGTCAAAACTTGGTTAGGAATTATGTGATCCTTACTAGCTGGAAGTAAGGGAGATGGGGCATGAAGTTATTTCTAGGAGTTGGACACATACCAAGTTTAGCTCAGTTCTGGGCATCTTTGAAATACCTATACAAACTTGTTCCTACATAGTAACTTGCCACTTTGAATGAGAATGTGCTTGCTTACAGCAACGTGCTATATGTTCTGAATGCCCGAATTGGGAATCTGTGTCAAAACTTTGTTAGGAATTATGTGATCCTTACTAGCTGGAAGTAAGGGAGATGGGGCATGAAGTTATTTCTAGGAGTTGGACACATACCAAGTTTAGCTCAGTTCTGGGCATCTTTGAAATACCTATACAAACTTGTTCCTACATAGTAACTTGCATCTTTGAATGAGAATGTGCTTGCTTACAGCAACGTGCTATATGTTCTCAATGCCCGAATTGGGAATCTGTGTCAAAACTTTGTTAGGAATTATGTGATCCTTACTAGCTGGAAGTAAGCGAGATGGGGCATGAAGTTATTTCTAGGAGTTGGACACATACCAAGTTTAGCTCAGTTCTGGGCATCTTTGAAATACCTATACAAACTTGTTCTTACATAGTAACTTGCAACTTTGAATGAGAATGTGCTTGCTTACAGCAACGTGCTATATGTTCTGAATGCCCGAATTGGGAATCTGTGTCAAAACTTTGTTAGGAATTATGTGATCCTTACTAGCTGGAAGTAAGGGAGATGGGGCATGAAGTTATTTCTAGGAGTTGGACACATACCAAGTTTAGCTCAGTTCTGGGCATCTTTGAAATACCTATACAAATTGTTCCTACATAGTAACTTGCATCTTTGAATGAGAATCTGCTTGCTTACAGCAACGTGCTATATGTTCTGAATGCCCGAATTGGGAATCTGTGTCAAAACTTTGTTAGGAATTATGTGATCCTTACTAGCTGGAAGTAAGCGAGATGGGGCATGAAGTTATTTCTAGGAGTTGGACACATACCAAGTTTAGCTCAGTTCTGGGCATCTTTGAAATACCTATACAAACTTGTTCCTACATAGTAACTTGCAACTTTGAATGAGAATGTGCTTGCTTACAGCAACGTGCTATATGTTCTGAATGCCCTAATTGGGAATCTGTGTCAAAACTTTGTTAGGAATTATGTGATCCTTACTAGCTGGAAGTAAGGGAGATGGGGCATGAAGTTATTTCTAGGAGTTGGACACATACCAAGTTTAGCTCAGTTCTGGGCATCTTTGAAATACCTATACAAACTTGTTCCTACATAGTAACTTGCGTCTTTGAATGAGAATCTGCTTGCTTACAGCAACGTGCTATATGTTCTGAATGCCCGAATTGGGAATCTGTGTCAAAACTTTGTTAGGAATTATGTGATCCTTACTAGCTGGAAGTAAGGCAGATGGGGCATGAAGTTATTTCTAGGAGTTGGACACATACCAAGTTTAGCTCAGTTCTGGGCATCTTTGAAATACCTATACAAACTTGTTCCTACATAGTAACTTGCAACTTTGAATGAAAATGTGCTTGCTTACAGCAACGTGCTATATGTTCTGAATGCCCGAATTGGCAATCTGTGTCAAAACTTTCTTAGGAATTATGTGATCCTTACTAGCTGGAAGTAAGGGAGATGGGGCATGAAGTTATTTCTAGGAGTTGGACACATACCAAGTTTAGCTCAGTTCTGGGCATCTTTGAAATACCTATACAAACTTGTTCCTACATAGTAACTTGCATCTTTGAATGAGAATCTGCTTGCTTACAGCAACGTGCTATATGTTCTGAATGCCCGGATTGGGAATCTGTGTCAAAACTTTGTTAGGAATTATGTGATCCTTACTAGCTGGAAGTAAGGGAGATGGGGCATGAAGTTATTTCTAGGAGTTGGACACATACCAAGTTTAGCTCAGTTCTGGGCATCTTTGAAATACCTATACAAACTTGTTCCTACATAGTAACTTGCATCTTTGAATGAGAATGTGCTTGCTTACAGCAACGTGCTATATGTTCTGATTGCCCGAATTGGCAATCTGTGTCAAAACTTTGTTAGGAATTATGTGATCCTTACTAGCTGGAAGTAAGGGAGATGGGGCATGAAGTTATTTCTAGGAGTTGGACACATACCAAGTTTAGCTCAGTTCTGGGCATCTTTGAAATACCTATACAAACTTGTTCCTACATAGTAACTTGCATCTTTAATGAGAATCTGCTTACTTACAGCAACGTGCTATATGTTCTGAATGCCCGAATTGGCAATCTGTGTCAAAACTTTGTTAGGAATTATGTGATCCTTACTAGCTGGAAGTAAGGGAGATGGGGCATGAAGTTATTTCTAGGAGTTGGACACATACCAAGTTTAGCTCAGTTCTGGGCATCTTTGAAATACCTATACAAACTTGTTCCTACATAGTAACTTGCATCTTTGAATGAGAATCTGCTTGCTTACAGCAACGTGCTATATGTTCTGAATGCCCGAATTGGGAATCTGTGTCAAAACTTTGTTAGGAATTATGTGATCCTTACTAGCTGGAAGTAAGGGAGATGGGGCATGAAGTTATTTCTAGGAGTTGGACACATACCAAGTTTAGCTCAGTTCTGGGCATCTTTGAAATACCTATACAAACTTGTTCCTACATAGTAACTTGCAACTTTGAATGAGAATGTGCTTGCTTACAGCAACGTGCTATATGTTCTGAATGCCCGAATTGGGAATCTGTGTCAAAACTTGGTTAGGAATTATGTGATCCTTACTAGCTGGAAGTAAGGGAGATGGGGCATGAAGTTATTTCTAGGAGTTGGACACATACCAAGTTTAGCTCAGTTCTGGGCATCTTTGAAATACCTATACAAACTTGTTCCTACATAGTAACTTGCCACTTTGAATGAGAATGTGCTTGCTTACAGCAACGTGCTATATGTTCTGAATGCCCGAATTGGGAATCTGTGTCAAAACTTTGTTAGGAATTATGTGATCCTTACTAGCTGGAAGTAAGGGAGATGGGGCATGAAGTTATTTCTAGGAGTTGGACACATACCAAGTTTAGCTCAGTTCTGGGCATCTTTGAAATACCTATACAAACTTGTTCCTACATAGTAACTTGCATCTTTGAATGAGAATGTGCTTGCTTACAGCAACGTGCTATATGTTCTCAATGCCCGAATTGGGAATCTGTGTCAAAACTTTGTTAGGAATTATGTGATCCTTACTAGCTGGAAGTAAGCGAGATGGGGCATGAAGTTATTTCTAGGAGTTGGACACATACCAAGTTTAGCTCAGTTCTGGGCATCTTTGAAATACCTATACAAACTTGTTCCTACATAGTAACTTGCAACTTTGAATGAGAATGTGCTTGCTTACAGCAACGTGCTATATGTTCTGAATGCCCGAATTGGGAATCTGTGTCAAAACTTTGTTAGGAATTATGTGATCCTTACTAGCTGGAAGTAAGGGAGATGGGGCATGAAGTTATTTCTAGGAGTTGGACACATACCAAGTTTAGCTCAGTTCTGGGCATCTTTGAAATACCTATACAAATTGTTCCTACATAGTAACTTGCATCTTTGAATGAGAATCTGCTTGCTTACAGCAACGTGCTATATGTTCTGAATGCCCGAATTGGGAATCTGTGTCAAAACTTTGTTAGGAATTATGTGATCCTTACTAGCTGGAAGTAAGGGAGATGGGGCATGAAGTTATTTCTAGGAGTTGGACACATACCAAGTTTAGCTCAGTTCTGGGCATCTTTGAAATACCTATACAAACTTGTTCCTACATAGTAACTTGCATCTTTGAATGAGAATGTGCTTGCTTACAGCAACGTGCTATATGTTCTGATTGCCCGAATTGGCAATCTGTGTCAAAACTTTGTTAGGAATTATGTGATCCTTACTAGCTGGAAGTAAGGGAGATGGGGCATGAAGTTATTTCTAGGAGTTGGACACATACCAAGTTTAGCTCAGTTCTGGGCATCTTTGAAATACCTATACAAACTTGTTCCTACATAGTAACTTGCATCTTTAATGAGAATCTGCTTACTTACAGCAACGTGCTATATGTTCTGAATGCCCGAATTGGGAATCTGTGTCAAAACTTTGTTAGGAATTATGTGATCCTTACTAGCTGGAAGTAAGGGAGATGGGGCATGAAGTTATTTCTAGGAGTTGGACACATACCAAGTTTAGCTCAGTTCTGGGCATCTTTGAAATACCTATACAAACTTGTTCCTACATAGTAACTTGCAACTTTGAATGAGAATGTGCTTGCTTGCAGCAACGTGCTATATGTTCTGAATGCCCGAATTGGGAATCTGTGTCAAAACTTTGTTAGGAATTATGTGATCCTTACTAGCTGGAAGTAAGGGAGATGGGGCATGAAGTTATTTCTAGGAGTTGGACACATACCAAGTTTAGCTCAGTTCTGGGCATCTTTGAAATACCTATACAAACTTGTTCCTACATAGTAACTTGCCACTTTGAATGAGAATGTGCTTGCTTACAGCAACGTGCTATATGTTCTGAATGCCCGAATTGGGAATCTGTGTCAAAACTTTGTTAGGAATTATGTGATCCTTACTAGCTGGAAGTAAGGGAGATGGGGCATGAAGTTATTTCTAGGAGTTGGACACATACCAAGTTTAGCTCAGTTCTGGGCATCTTTGAAATACCTATACAAACTTGTTCCTACATAGTAACTTGCATCTTTGAATGAGAATGTGCTTCCTTACAGCAACGTGCTATATGTTCTCAATGCCCGAATTGGGAATCTGTGTCAAAACTTTGTTAGGAATTATGTGATCCTTACTAGCTGGAAGTAAGCGAGATGGGGCATGAAATTATTTCTAGGAGTTGGACACATACCAAGTTTAGCTCAGTTCTGGGCATCTTTGAAATACCTATACAAATTGTTCCTACATAGTAACTTGCATCTTTGAATGAGAATCTGCTTGCTTACAGCAACGTGCTATATGTTCTGAATGCCCGAATTGGGAATCTGTGTCAAAACTTTGTTAGGAATTATGTGATCCTTACTAGCTGGAAGTAAGCGAGATGGGGCATGAAGTTATTTCTAGGAGTTGGACACATACCAAGTTTAGCTCAGTTCTGGGCATCTTTGAAATACCTATACAAACTTGTTCCTACATAGTAACTTGCAACTTTGAATGAGAATGTGCTTGCTTACAGCAACGTGCTATATGTTCTGAATGCCCGAATTGGGAATCTGTGTCAAAACTTTGTTAGGAATTATGTGATCCTTACTAGCTGGAAGTAAGGGAGATGGGGCATGAAGTTATTTCTAGGAGATGGACACATACCAAGTTTAGCTCAGTTCTGGGCATCTTTGAAATACCTATACAAACTTGTTCCTACATAGTAACTTGCATCTTTGAATGAGAATCTGCTTGCTTACAGCAACGTGCTATATGTTCTGAATGCCCGAATTGGGAATCTGTGTCAAAACTTTGTTAGGAATTATGTGATCCTTACTAGCTGGAAGTAAGGGAGATGGGGCATGAAGTTATTTCTAGGAGTTGGACACATACCAAGTTTAGCTCAGTTCTGGGCATCTTTGAAATACCTATACAAACTTGTTCCTACATAGTAACTTGCATCTTTGAATGAGAATCTGCTTGCTTACAGCAACGTGCTATATGTTCTGAATGCCCTAATTGGGAATCTGTGTCAAATCTTTGTTAGGAATTATGTGATCCTTACTAGCTGGAAGTAAGGGAGATGGGGCATGAAGTTATTTCTAGGAGTTGGACACATACCAAGTTTAGCTCAGTTCTGGGCATCTTTGAAATACCTATACAAACTTGTTCCTACATAGTAACTTGCGTCTTTGAATGAGAATCTGCTTGCTTACAGCAACGTGCTATATGTTCTGAATGCCCTAATTGGGAATCTGTGTCAAAACTTTGTTAGGAATTATGTGATCCTTACTAGCTGGAAGTAAGGGAGATGGGGCATGAAGGTATTTCTAGGAGTTGGACACATACCAAGATTAGCTCAGTTCTGGGCATCTTTGAAATACCTATACAAACTTGTTCCTACATAGTAACTTGCAACTTTGAATGAGAATGTGCTTGCTTACAGCAACGTGCTATATGTTCTGAATGCCCGAATTGGGAATCTGTGTCAAAACTTTGTTAGGAATTATGTGATCCTTACTAGCTGGAAGTAAGGGAGTTGGGGCATGAAGGTATTTCTAGGAGTTGGACACATACGAAGTTTAGCTCAGTTCTGGGCATCTTTGAAATACCTATACAAACTTGTTCCTACATAGTAACTTGCATCTTTGAATGAGAATCTGCTTGCTTACAGCAACGTGCTATATGTTCTGAATGCCCGAATTGGGAATCTGTGTCAAAACTTTGTTAGGAATTATGTGATCCTTACTAGCTGGAAGTAAGGGAGATGGGGCATGAAGTTATTTCTAGGAGTTGGACACATACGAAGTTTAGCTCAGTTCTGGGCATCTTTGAAATACCTATACAAACTTGTTCCTACATAGTAACTTGCATCTTTGAATGAGAATGTGCTTGCTTACAGCAACGTGCTATGTGTTCTGAATGCCCGAATTGGGAATCTGTGTCAAAACTTTGTTAGGAATTATGTGATCCTTACTAGCTGGAAGTAAGGGAGATGGGGCATGAAGTTATTTCTAGGAGTTGGACACATACCAAGTTTAGCTCAGTTCTGGGCATCTTTGAAATATCTATACAAACTTGTTCCTACATAGTAACTTGCATCTTTGAATGAGAATCTGCTTGCTTACAGCAACGTGCTATATGTTCTGAATGCCCGAATTGGCAATCTGTGTCAAAACTTTGTTAGGAATTATGTGATCCTTACTAGCTGGAAGTAAGGGAGATGGGGCATGAAGTTATTTCTAGGAGTTGGACACATACCAAGTTTAGCTCAGTTCTGGGCATCTTTGAAATACCTATACAAATTGTTCCTACATAGTAACTTGCATCTTTGAATGAGAATCTGCTTGCTTACAGCAACGTGCTATATGTTCTGAATGCCCGAATTGGCAATCTGTGTCAAAACTTTGTTAGGAATTATGTGATCCTTACTAGCTGGAAGTAAGGGAGATGGGGCATGAAGTTATTTCTAGGAGTTGGACACATACCAAGTTTAGCTCAGTTCTGGGCATCTTTGAAATACCTATACAAACTTGTTCCTACATAGTAACTTGCAACTTTGAATGAGAATCTGCTTGCTTACAGCAACGTGCTATATGTTCTGAATGCCCTAATTGGGAATCTGTGTCAAAACTTTGTTAGGAATTATGTGATCCTTACTAGCTGGAAGTAAGGCAGATGGGGCATGAAGTTATTTCTAGGAGTTGGACACATACCAAGTTTAGCTCAGTTCTGGGCATCTTTGAAATACCTATACAAACTTGTTCCTACATAGTAACTTGCGTCTTTGAATGAGAATCTGCTTGCTTACAGCAACGTGCTATATGTTCTGAATGCCCGAATTGGGAATCTGTGTCAAAACTTTGTTAGGAATTATGTGATCCTTACTAGCTGGAAGTAAGGCAGATGGGGCATGAAGTTATTTCTAGGAGTTGGACACATACCAAGTTTAGCTCAGTTCTGGGCATCTTTGAAATACCTATACAAACTTGTTCCTACATAGTAACTTGCAACTTTGAATGAAAATGTGCTTGCTTACAGCAACGTGCTATATGTTCTGAATGCCCGAATTGGCAATCTGTGTCAAAACTTTCTTAGGAATTATGTGATCCTTACTAGCTGGATGTAAGGGAGATGGGGCATGAAGTTATTTCTAGGAGTTGGACACATACCAAGTTTAGCTCAGTTCTGGGCATCTTTGAAATACCTATACAAACTTGTTCCTACATAGTAACTTGCATCTTTGAATGAGAATCTGCTTGCTTACAGCAACGTGCTATATGTTCTGAATGCCCGAATTGGGAATCTGTGTCAAAACTTTGTTAGGAATTATGTGATCCTTACTAGCTGGAAGTAAGGGAGATGGGGCATGAAGTTATTTCTAGGAGTTGGACACATACCAAGTTTAGCTCAGTTCTGGGCATCTTTGAAATACCTATACAAACTTGTTCCTACATAGTAACTTGCATCTTTGAATGAGAATCTGCTTGCTTACAGCAACGTGCTATATGTTCTGAATGCCCGAATTGGGAATCTGTGTCAAAACTTTGCTAGGAATTATGTGATCCTTACTAGCTGGAAGTAAGGGAGATGGGGCATGAAGTTATTTCTAGGAGTTGGACACATACCAAGTTTAGCTCAGTTCTGGGCATCTTTGAAATACCTATACAAACTTGTTCCTACATAGTAACTTGCATCTTTGAATGAGAATCTGCTTGCTTACAGCAACGTGCTATATGTTCTGAATGCCCGAATTGGGAATCTGTGTCAAAACTTTGTTAGGAGTTATGTGATCCTTACTAGCTGGAAGTAAGGGAGATGGGGCATGAAGTTATTTCTAGGAGTTGGACACATACCAAGTTTAGCTCAGTTCTGGGCATCTTTGAAATACCTATACAAACTTGTTCCTACATAGTAACTTGCAACTTTGAATGAGAATGTGCTTGCTTACAGCAACGTGCTATATGTTCTGAATGCCCGAATTGGGAATCTGTGTCAAAACTTTGTTAGGAATTATGTGATCCTTACTAGCTGGAAGTAAGGGAGATGGGGCATGAAGTTATTTCTAGGAGTTGGACACATACCAAGTTTAGCTCAGTTCTGGGCATCTTTGAAATACCTATACAAACTTGTTCCTACATAGTAACTTGCAACTTTGAATGAGAATCTGCTTGCTTACAGCAACGTGCTATATGTTCTCAATGCCCGAATTGGGAATCTGTGTCAAAACTTTGTTAGGAATTATGTGATCCTTACTAGCTGGAAGTAAGCGAGATGGGGCATGAAGTTATTTCTAGGAGTTGGACACATACCAAGTTTAGCTCAGTTCTGGGCATCTTTGAAATACCTATACAAACTTGTTCCTACATAGTAACTTGCAACTTTGAATGAGAATCTGCTTGCTTACAGCAACGTGCTATATGTTCTGAATGCCCGAATTGGGAATCTGTGTCAAAACTTTGTTAGGAATTATGTGATCCTTACTAGCTGGAAGTAAGGGAGATGGGGCATGAAGTTATTTCTAGGAGTTGGACACATACCAAGTTTAGCTCAGTTCTGGGCATCTTTGAAATACCTATACAAACTTGTTCCTACATAGTAACTTGCATCTTTAATGAGAATGTGCTTGCTTACAGCAACGTGCTATATGTTCTCAATGTCCGAATTGGGAATCTGTGTCAAAACTTTGTTAGGAATTATGTGATCCTTACTAGCTGGAAGTAAGGGGGATGGGGCATGAAGTTATTTCTAGGAGTTGGACACATACCAAGTTTAGCTCAGTTCTGGGCATCTTTGAAATACCTATACAAACTTGTTGCTACATAGTAACTTGCATCATTAATGAGAATGTGCTTGCTTACAGCAACGTGCTATATGTTCTGAATGCCCGAATTGGGAATCTGTGTCAAAACTTTGTTAGGAATTATGTGATCCTTACTAGCTGGAAGTAAGGGAGATGGGGCATGAAGTTATTTCTAGGAGTTGGACACATACCAAGATTAGCTCAGTTCTGGGCATCTTTGAAATACCTATACAAACTTGTTCCTACATAGTAACTTGCAACTTTGAATGAGAATGTGCTTGCTTACAGCAACGTGCTATATGTTCTGAATGCCCTAATTGGGAATCTGTGTCAAAACTTTGTTAGGAATTATGTGATCCTTACTAGCTGGAAGTAAGGGAGTTGGGGCATGAAGGTATTTCTAGGAGTTGGACACATAGCAAGTTTAGCTCAGTTCTGGGCATCTTTGAAATACCTATACAAACTTGTTCCTATATAGTAACTTGCAACTTTGAATGAGAATCTGCTTGCTTACAGCAACGTGCTATATGTTCTGAATGCCCGAATTGGGAATCAGTGTCAAAACTTTGTTAGGAATTATGTGATCCTTACTAGCTGGAAGTAAGGGAGATGGGGCATGAAGTTATTTCTAGGAGTTGGACACATACGAAGTTTAGCTCAGTTCTGGGCATCTTTGAAATACCTATACAAACTTGTTCCTACATAGTAACTTGCATCTTTGAATGAGAATGTGCTTGCTTACAGCAACGTGCTATGTGTTCTGAATGCCCGAATTGGGAATCTGTGTCAAAACTTTGTTAGGAATTATGTGATCCTTACTAGCTGGAAGTAAGGGAGATGGGGCATGAAGTTATTTCTAGGAGTTGGACACATACCAAGTTTAGCTCAGTTCTGGGCATCTTTGAAATATCTATACAAACTTGTTCCTACATAGTAACTTGCATCTTTGAATGAGAATGTGCTTGCTTACAGCAACGTGCTATATGTTCTGATTGCCCGAATTGGCAATCTGTGTCAAAACTTTGTTAGGAATTATGTGATCCTTACTAGCTGGAAGTAAGGGAGATGGGGCATGAAGTTATTTCTAGGAGTTGGACACATACCAAGTTTAGCTCAGTTCTGGGCATCTTTGAAATACCTATACAAACTTGTTCCTACATAGTAACTTGCATCTTTAATGAGAATCTGCTTGCTTACAGCAACGTGCTATATGTTCTGAATGCCCGAATTGGGAATCTGTGTCAAAACTTTGTTAGGAATTATGTGATCCTTACTAGCTGGAAGTAAGGGAGATGGGGCATGAAGTTATTTCTAGGAGTTGGACACATACCAAGTTTAGCTCAGTTCTGGGCATCTTTGAAATACCTATACAAATTGTTCCTACATAGTAACTTGCATCTTTGAATGAGAATCTGCTTGCTTACAGCAACGTGCTATATGTTCTGAATGCCCGAATTGGCAATCTGTGTCAAAACTTTGTTAGGAATTATGTGATCCTTACTAGCTGGAAGTAAGGGAGATGGGGCATGAAGTTATTTCTAGGAGTTGGACACATACCAAGTTTAGCTCAGTTCTGGGCATCTTTGAAATACCTATACAAACTTGTTCCTACATAGTAACTTGCAACTTTGAATGAGAATGTGCTTGCTTACAGCAACGTGCTATATGTTCTGAATGCCCTAATTGGGAATCTGTGTCAAAACTTTGTTAGGAATTATGTGATCCTTACTAGCTGGAAGTAAGGGAGATGGGGCATGAAGTTATTTCTAGGAGTTGGACACATACCAAGTTTAGCTCAGTTCTGGGCATCTTTGAAATACCTATACAAACTTGTTCCTACATAGTAACTTGCGTCTTTGAATGAGAATCTGCTTGCTTACAGCAACGTGCTATATGTTCTGAATGCCCGAATTGGGAATCTGTGTCAAAACTTTGTTAGGAATTATGTGATCCTTACTAGCTGGAAGTAAGGCAGATGGGGCATGAAGTTATTTCTAGGAGTTGGACACATACCAAGTTTAGCTCAGTTCTGGGCATCTTTGAAATACCTATACAAACTTGTTCCTACATAGTAACTTGCAACTTTGAATGAAAATGTGCTTGCTTACAGCAACGTGCTATATGTTCTGAATGCCCGAATTGGCAATCTGTGTCAAAACTTTCTTAGGAATTATGTGATCCTTACTAGCTGGATGTAAGGGAGATGGGGCATGAAGTTATTTCTAGGAGTTGGACACATACCAAGTTTAGCTCAGTTCTGGGCATCTTTGAAATACCTATACAAACTTGTTCCTACATAGTAACTTGCATCTTTGAATGAGAATCTGCTTGCTTACAGCAACGTGCTATATGTTCTGAATGCCCGAATTGGGAATCTGTGTCAAAACTTTGTTAGGAATTATGTGATCCTTACTAGCTGGAAGTAAGGGAGATGGGGCATGAAGTTATTTCTAGGAGTTGGACACATACCAAGTTTAGCTCAGTTCTGGGCATCTTTGAAATACCTATACAAACTTGTTCCTACATAGTAACTTGCATCTTTGAATGAGAATCTGCTTGCTTACAGCAACGTGCTATATGTTCTGAATGCCCGAATTGGGAATCTGTGTCAAAACTTTGCTAGGAATTATGTGATCCTTACTAGCTGGAAGTAAGGGAGATGGGGCATGAAGTTATTTCTAGGAGTTGGACACATACCAAGTTTAGCTCAGTTCTGGGCATCTTTGAAATACCTATACAAACTTGTTCCTACATAGTAACTTGCATCTTTGAATGAGAATCTGCTTGCTTACAGCAACGTGCTATATGTTCTGAATGCCCGAATTGGGAATCTGTGTCAAAACTTTGTTAGGAGTTATGTGATCCTTACTAGCTGGAAGTAAGGGAGATGGGGCATGAAGTTATTTCTAGGAGTTGGACACATACCAAGTTTAGCTCAGTTCTGGGCATCTTTGAAATACCTATACAAACTTGTTCCTACATAGTAACTTGCAACTTTGAATGAGAATGTGCTTGCTTACAGCAACGTGCTATATGTTCTGAATGCCCGAATTGGGAATCTGTGTCAAAACTTTGTTAGGAATTATGTGATCCTTACTAGCTGGAAGTAAGGGAGATGGGGCATGAAGTTATTTCTAGGAGTTGGACACATACCAAGTTTAGCTCAGTTCTGGGCATCTTTGAAATACCTATACAAACTTGTTCCTACATAGTAACTTGCAACTTTGAATGAGAATCTGCTTGCTTACAGCAACGTGCTATATGTTCTCAATGCCCGAATTGGGAATCTGTGTCAAAACTTTGTTAGGAATTATGTGATCCTTACTAGCTGGAAGTAAGCGAGATGGGGCATGAAGTTATTTCTAGGAGTTGGACACATACCAAGTTTAGCTCAGTTCTGGGCATCTTTGAAATACCTATACAAACTTGTTCCTACATAGTAACTTGCAACTTTGAATGAGAATCTGCTTGCTTACAGCAACGTGCTATATGTTCTGAATGCCCGAATTGGGAATCTGTGTCAAAACTTTGTTAGGAATTATGTGATCCTTACTAGCTGGAAGTAAGGGAGATGGGGCATGAAGTTATTTCTAGGAGTTGGACACATACCAAGTTTAGCTCAGTTCTGGGCATCTTTGAAATACCTATACAAACTTGTTCCTACATAGTAACTTGCATCTTTAATGAGAATGTGCTTGCTTACAGCAACGTGCTATATGTTCTCAATGTCCGAATTGGGAATCTGTGTCAAAACTTTGTTAGGAATTATGTGATCCTTACTAGCTGGAAGTAAGGGAGATGGGGCATGAAGTTATTTCTAGGAGTTGGACACATACCAAGTTTAGCTCAGTTCTGGGCATCTTTGAAATACCTATACAAACTTGTTGCTACATAGTAACTTGCATCATTAATGAGAATGTGCTTGCTTACAGCAACGTGCTATATGTTCTGAATGCCCGAATTGGGAATCTGTGTCAAAACTTTCTTAGGAATTATGTGATCCTTACTAGCTGGAAGTAAGGGAGATGGGGCATGAAGTTATTTCTAGGAGTTGGACACATACCAAGTTTAGCTCAGTTCTGGGCATCTTTGAAATACCTATACAAACTTGTTCCTACATAGTAACTTGCAACTTTGAATGAGAATGTGCTTGCTTACAGCAACGTGCTATATGTTCTGAATGCCCGAATTGGGAATCTGTGTCAAAACTTTGTTAGGAATTATGTGATCCTTACTAGCTGGAAGTAAGGGAGATGGGGCATGAAGTTATTTCTAGGAGTTGGACACATACCAAGTTTAGCTCAGTTCTGGGCATCTTTGAAATACCTATACAAACTTGTTCCTACATAGTAACTTGCATCTTTTAATGAGAATCTGCTTGCTTACAGCAACGTGCTATATGTTCTGAATGCCCGAATTGGGAATCTGTGTCAAAACTTTGTTAGGAATTATGTGATCCTTACTAGCTGGAAGTAAGGGAGATGGGGCATGAAGTTATTTCTAGGAGTTGGACACATACCAAGTTTAGCTCAGTTCTGGGCATCTTTGAAATACCTATACAAACTTGTTCCTACATAGTAACTTGCATCTTTGAATGAGAATGTGCTTGCTTACAGCAACGTGCTATATGTTCTGAATGCCCGAATTGGCAATCTGTGTCAAAACTTTGTTAGGAATTATGTGATCCTTACTAGCTGGAAGTAAGGGAGATGGGGCATGAAGTTATTTCTAGGAGTTGGACACATACCAAGTTTAGCTCAGTTCTGGGCATCTTTGAAATACCTATACAAACTTGTTCCTACATAGTAACTTGCATCTTTAATGAGAATCTGCTTGCTTACAGCAACGTGCTATAAGTTCTGAATGCCCGAATTGGGAATCTGTGTCAAAACTTTGTTAGGAATTATGTGATCCTTACTAGCTGGAAGTAAGGGAGATGGGGCATGAAGTTATTTCTAGGAGTTGGACACATACCAAGTTTAGCTCAGTTCTGGGCATCTTTGAAATACCTATACAAACTTGTTCCTACATAGCAACTTGCAACTTTGAATCAGAATGTGCTTGCTTGCAGCAACGTGCTATATGTTCTGAATGCCCGAATTGGCAATCTGTGTCAAAACTTTGTTAGGAATTATGTGATCCTTACTAGCTGGAAGTAAGGGAGGTGGAGCATGAAGTTATTTCTAGGAGTTGGACACATACCAAGTTTAGCTGAGTTCTGGGCATCTTTGAAATACCTATACAAACTTGTTCCTACATAGTAACTTGCATCTTTGAAAGAGAATCTGCTTGCTTACAGCAACGTGCTATATGTTCTGAATGCCCGAATTGGCAATCTGTGTCAAAACTTTGTTAGGAATTTTGTGATCCTTACTAGCTGGAAGTAAGGGAGATGGGGCATGAAGTTATTTCTAGGAGTTGGACACATACCAAGTTTAGCTCAGTTCTGGGCATCTTTGAAATACATATACAAACTTGTTCCTACATAGTAACTTGCATCTTTGAATGAGAATCTGCTTGCTTACAGCAACGTGCTATATGTTCTGAATGCCCGAATTGGCAATCTGTGTCAAAACTTTGTTAGGAATTATGTGATCCTTACTAGCTGGAAGTAAGGGAGATGGGGCATGAGGTTATTTCTAGGAGTTGGACACATACCAAGTTTAGCTCAGTTCTGGGCATCTTTGAAATACCTATACAAACTTGTTCCTACATAGTAACTTGCAACTTTGAATGAGAATCTGCTTGCTTACAGCAACGTGCTATATGTTCTGAATGCCCGAATTGGGAATCTGTGTCAAAACTTTGTTAGGAATTATGTGATCCTTACTAGCTGGAAGTAAGGGAGATGGGGCATGAGGTTATTTCTAGGAGTTGGACACATACCATGTTTAGCTCAGTTCTGGGCATCTTTGAAATACCTATACAAACTTGTTCCTACATAGTAACTTGCAACTTTGAATGAGAATGTGCTTGCTTACAGCAACGTGCTATATGTTCTGAATGCCCGAATTGGGAATCTGTGTCAAAACTTTGTTAGGAATTATGTGATCCTTACTAGCTGGAAGTAAGCGAGATGGGGCATGAAGTTATTTCTAGGAGTTGGACACATACCAAGTTTAGCTCAGTTCTGGGCATCTTTGAAATACCTATACAAACTTGTTCCTACATAGTAACTTGCAACTTTGAATGAGAATGTGCTTGCTTACAGCAACGTGCTATATGTTCTGAATGCCCGAATTGGGAATCTGTGTCAAAACTTTGTTAGGAATTATGTGATCCTTACTAGCTGGAAGTAAGGGAGATGGGGCATGAAGTTATTTCTAGGAGATGGACACATACCAAGTTTAGCTCAGTTCTGGGCATCTTTGAAATACCTATACAAACTTGTTCCTACATAGTAACTTGCATCTTTGAATGAGAATCTGCTTGCTTACAGCAACGTGCTATATGTTCTGAATGCCCGAATTGGGAATCTGTGTCAAAACTTTGTTAGGAATTATGTGATCCTTACTAGCTGGAAGTAAGGGAGATGGGGCATGAAGTTATTTCTAGGAGTTGGACACATACGAAGTTTAGCTCAGTTCTGGGCATCTTTGAAATACCTATACAAACTTGTTCCTACATAGTAACTTGCATCTTTGAATGAGAATCTGCTTGCTTACAGCAACGTGCTATATGTTCTGAATGCCCTAATTGGGAATCTGTGTCAAATCTTTGTTAGGAATTATGTGATCCTTACTAGCTGGAAGTAAGGGAGATGGGGCATGAAGTTATTTCTAGGAGTTGGACACATACCAAGTTTAGCTCAGTTCTGGGCATCTTTGAAATACCTATACAAACTTGTTCCTACATAGTAACTTGCGTCTTTGAATGAGAATCTGCTTGCTTACAGCAACGTGCTATATGTTCTGAATGCCCTAATTGGGAATCTGTGTCAAAACTTTGTTAGGAATTATGTGATCCTTACTAGCTGGAAGTAAGGGAGATGGGGCATGAAGGTATTTCTAGGAGTTGGACACATACCAAGATTAGCTCAGTTCTGGGCATCTTTGAAATACCTATACAAACTTGTTCCTACATAGTAACTTGCAACTTTGAATGAGAATGTGCTTGCTTACAGCAACGTGCTATATGTTCTGAATGCCCGAATTGGGAATCTGTGTCAAAACTTTGTTAGGAATTATGTGATCCTTACTAGCTGGAAGTAAGGGAGTTGGGGCATGAAGGTATTTCTAGGAGTTGGACACATACGAAGTTTAGCTCAGTTCTGGGCATCTTTGAAATACCTATACAAACTTGTTCCTACATAGTAACTTGCATCTTTGAATGAGAATCTGCTTGCTTACAGCAACGTGCTATATGTTCTGAATGCCCGAATTGGGAATCTGTGTCAAAACTTTGTTAGGAATTATGTGATCCTTACTAGCTGGAAGTAAGGGAGATGGGGCATGAAGTTATTTCTAGGAGTTGGACACATACGAAGTTTAGCTCAGTTCTGGGCATCTTTGAAATACCTATACAAACTTGTTCCTACATAGTAACTTGCATCTTTGAATGAGAATGTGCTTGCTTACAGCAACGTGCTATGTGTTCTGAATGCCCGAATTGGGAATCTGTGTCAAAACTTTGTTAGGAATTATGTGATCCTTACTAGCTGGAAGTAAGGGAGATGGGGCATGAAGTTATTTCTAGGAGTTGGACACATACCAAGTTTAGCTCAGTTCTGGGCATCTTTGAAATACCTATACAAACTTGTTCCTACATAGTAACTTGCAACTTTGAATGAGAATCTGCTTGCTTACAGCAACGTGCTATATGTTCTCAATGCCCGAATTGGGAATCTGTGTCAAAACTTTGTTAGGAATTATGTGATCCTTACTAGCTGGAAGTAAGCGAGATGGGGCATGAAGTTATTTCTAGGAGTTGGACACATACCAAGTTTAGCTCAGTTCTGGGCATCTTTGAAATACCTATACAAACTTGTTCCTACATAGTAACTTGCAACTTTGAATGAGAATCTGCTTGCTTACAGCAACGTGCTATATGTTCTGAATGCCCGAATTGGGAATCTGTGTCAAAACTTTGTTAGGAATTATGTGATCCTTACTAGCTGGAAGTAAGGGAGATGGGGCATGAAGTTATTTCTAGGAGTTGGACACATACCAAGTTTAGCTCAGTTCTGGGCATCTTTGAAATACCTATACAAACTTGTTCCTACATAGTAACTTGCATCTTTAATGAGAATGTGCTTGCTTACAGCAACGTGCTATATGTTCTCAATGTCCGAATTGGGAATCTGTGTCAAAACTTTGTTAGGAATTATGTGATCCTTACTAGCTGGAAGTAAGGGAGATGGGGCATGAAGTTATTTCTAGGAGTTGGACACATACCAAGTTTAGCTCAGTTCTGGGCATCTTTGAAATACCTATACAAACTTGTTGCTACATAGTAACTTGCATCATTAATGAGAATGTGCTTGCTTACAGCAACGTGCTATATGTTCTGAATGCCCGAATTGGGAATCTGTGTCAAAACTTTCTTAGGAATTATGTGATCCTTACTAGCTGGAAGTAAGGGAGATGGGGCATGAAGTTATTTCTAGGAGTTGGACACATACCAAGTTTAGCTCAGTTCTGGGCATCTTTGAAATACCTATACAAACTTGTTCCTACATAGTAACTTGCAACTTTGAATGAGAATGTGCTTGCTTACAGCAACGTGCTATATGTTCTGAATGCCCGAATTGGGAATCTGTGTCAAAACTTTGTTAGGAATTATGTGATCCTTACTAGCTGGAAGTAAGGGAGATGGGGCATGAAGTTATTTCTAGGAGTTGGACACATACCAAGTTTAGCTCAGTTCTGGGCATCTTTGAAATACCTATACAAACTTGTTCCTACATAGTAACTTGCATCTTTTAATGAGAATCTGCTTGCTTACAGCAACGTGCTATATGTTCTGAATGCCCGAATTGGGAATCTGTGTCAAAACTTTGTTAGGAATTATGTGATCCTTACTAGCTGGAAGTAAGGGAGATGGGGCATGAAGTTATTTCTAGGAGTTGGACACATACCAAGTTTAGCTCAGTTCTGGGCATCTTTGAAATACCTATACAAACTTGTTCCTACATAGTAACTTGCATCTTTGAATGAGAATGTGCTTGCTTACAGCAACGTGCTATATGTTCTGAATGCCCGAATTGGCAATCTGTGTCAAAACTTTGTTAGGAATTATGTGATCCTTACTAGCTGGAAGTAAGGGAGATGGGGCATGAAGTTATTTCTAGGAGTTGGACACATACCAAGTTTAGCTCAGTTCTGGGCATCTTTGAAATACCTATACAAACTTGTTCCTACATAGTAACTTGCATCTTTAATGAGAATCTGCTTGCTTACAGCAACGTGCTATAAGTTCTGAATGCCCGAATTGGGAATCTGTGTCAAAACTTTGTTAGGAATTATGTGATCCTTACTAGCTGGAAGTAAGGGAGATGGGGCATGAAGTTATTTCTAGGAGTTGGACACATACCAAGTTTAGCTCAGTTCTGGGCATCTTTGAAATACCTATACAAACTTGTTCCTACATAGCAACTTGCAACTTTGAATCAGAATGTGCTTGCTTGCAGCAACGTGCTATATGTTCTGAATGCCCGAATTGGCAATCTGTGTCAAAACTTTGTTAGGAATTATGTGATCCTTACTAGCTGGAAGTAAGGGAGGTGGAGCATGAAGTTATTTCTAGGAGTTGGACACATACCAAGTTTAGCTGAGTTCTGGGCATCTTTGAAATACCTATACAAACTTGTTCCTACATAGTAACTTGCATCTTTGAAAGAGAATCTGCTTGCTTACAGCAACGTGCTATATGTTCTGAATGCCCGAATTGGCAATCTGTGTCAAAACTTTGTTAGGAATTTTGTGATCCTTACTAGCTGGAAGTAAGGGAGATGGGGCATGAAGTTATTTCTAGGAGTTGGACACATACCAAGTTTAGCTCAGTTCTGGGCATCTTTGAAATACATATACAAACTTGTTCCTACATAGTAACTTGCATCTTTGAATGAGAATCTGCTTGCTTACAGCAACGTGCTATATGTTCTGAATGCCCGAATTGGCAATCTGTGTCAAAACTTTGTTAGGAATTATGTGATCCTTACTAGCTGGAAGTAAGGGAGATGGGGCATGAGGTTATTTCTAGGAGTTGGACACATACCAAGTTTAGCTCAGTTCTGGGCATCTTTGAAATACCTATACAAACTTGTTCCTACATAGTAACTTGCAACTTTGAATGAGAATCTGCTTGCTTACAGCAACGTGCTATATGTTCTGAATGCCCGAATTGGGAATCTGTGTCAAAACTTTGTTAGGAATTATGTGATCCTTACTAGCTGGAAGTAAGGGAGATGGGGCATGAGGTTATTTCTAGGAGTTGGACACATACCATGTTTAGCTCAGTTCTGGGCATCTTTGAAATACCTATACAAACTTGTTCCTACATAGTAACTTGCAACTTTGAATGAGAATGTGCTTGCTTACAGCAACGTGCTATATGTTCTGAATGCCCGAATTGGGAATCTGTGTCAAAACTTTGTTAGGAATTATGTGATCCTTACTAGCTGGAAGTAAGCGAGATGGGGCATGAAGTTATTTCTAGGAGTTGGACACATACCAAGTTTAGCTCAGTTCTGGGCATCTTTGAAATACCTATACAAACTTGTTCCTACATAGTAACTTGCAACTTTGAATGAGAATGTGCTTGCTTACAGCAACGTGCTATATGTTCTGAATGCCCGAATTGGGAATCTGTGTCAAAACTTTGTTAGGAATTATGTGATCCTTACTAGCTGGAAGTAAGGGAGATGGGGCATGAAGTTATTTCTAGGAGATGGACACATACCAAGTTTAGCTCAGTTCTGGGCATCTTTGAAATACCTATACAAACTTGTTCCTACATAGTAACTTGCATCTTTGAATGAGAATCTGCTTGCTTACAGCAACGTGCTATATGTTCTGAATGCCCGAATTGGGAATCTGTGTCAAAACTTTGTTAGGAATTATGTGATCCTTACTAGCTGGAAGTAAGGGAGATGGGGCATGAAGTTATTTCTAGGAGTTGGACACATACCAAGTTTAGCTCAGTTCTGGGCATCTTTGAAATACCTATACAAACTTGTTCCTACATAGTAACTTGCATCTTTGAATGAGAATCTGCTTGCTTACAGCAACGTGCTATATGTTCTGAATGCCCTAATTGGGAATCTGTGTCAAATCTTTGTTAGGAATTATGTGATCCTTACTAGCTGGAAGTAAGGGAGATGGGGCATGAAGTTATTTCTAGGAGTTGGACACATACCAAGTTTAGCTCAGTTCTGGGCATCTTTGAAATACCTATACAAACTTGTTCCTACATAGTAACTTGCGTCTTTGAATGAGAATCTGCTTGCTTACAGCAACGTGCTATATGTTCTGAATGCCCTAATTGGGAATCTGTGTCAAAACTTTGTTAGGAATTATGTGATCCTTACTAGCTGGAAGTAAGGGAGATGGGGCATGAAGGTATTTCTAGGAGTTGGACACATACCAAGATTAGCTCAGTTCTGGGCATCTTTGAAATACCTATACAAACTTGTTCCTACATAGTAACTTGCAACTTTGAATGAGAATGTGCTTGCTTACAGCAACGTGCTATATGTTCTGAATGCCCGAATTGGGAATCTGTGTCAAAACTTTGTTAGGAATTATGTGATCCTTACTAGCTGGAAGTAAGGGAGTTGGGGCATGAAGGTATTTCTAGGAGTTGGACACATACGAAGTTTAGCTCAGTTCTGGGCATCTTTGAAATACCTATACAAACTTGTTCCTACATAGTAACTTGCATCTTTGAATGAGAATCTGCTTGCTTACAGCAACGTGCTATATGTTCTGAATGCCCGAATTGGGAATCTGTGTCAAAACTTTGTTAGGAATTATGTGATCCTTACTAGCTGGAAGTAAGGGAGATGGGGCATGAAGTTATTTCTAGGAGTTGGACACATACGAAGTTTAGCTCAGTTCTGGGCATCTTTGAAATACCTATACAAACTTGTTCCTACATAGTAACTTGCATCTTTGAATGAGAATGTGCTTGCTTACAGCAACGTGCTATGTGTTCTGAATGCCCGAATTGGGAATCTGTGTCAAAACTTTGTTAGGAATTATGTGATCCTTACTAGCTGGAAGTAAGGGAGATGGGGCATGAAGTTATTTCTAGGAGTTGGACACATACCAAGTTTAGCTCAGTTCTGGGCATCTTTGAAATACCTATACAAACTTGTTCCTACATAGTAACTTGCAACTTTGAATGAGAATCTGCTTGCTTACAGCAACGTGCTATATGTTCTCAATGCCCGAATTGGGAATCTGTGTCAAAACTTTGTTAGGAATTATGTGATCCTTACTAGCTGGAAGTAAGCGAGATGGGGCATGAAGTTATTTCTAGGAGTTGGACACATACCAAGTTTAGCTCAGTTCTGGGCATCTTTGAAATACCTATACAAACTTGTTCCTACATAGTAACTTGCAACTTTGAATGAGAATCTGCTTGCTTACAGCAACGTGCTATATGTTCTGAATGCCCGAATTGGGAATCTGTGTCAAAACTTTGTTAGGAATTATGTGATCCTTACTAGCTGGAAGTAAGGGAGATGGGGCATGAAGTTATTTCTAGGAGTTGGACACATACCAAGTTTAGCTCAGTTCTGGGCATCTTTGAAATACCTATACAAACTTGTTCCTACATAGTAACTTGCATCTTTAATGAGAATGTGCTTGCTTACAGCAACGTGCTATATGTTCTCAATGTCCGAATTGGGAATCTGTGTCAAAACTTTGTTAGGAATTATGTGATCCTTACTAGCTGGAAGTAAGGGAGATGGGGCATGAAGTTATTTCTAGGAGTTGGACACATACCAAGTTTAGCTCAGTTCTGGGCATCTTTGAAATACCTATACAAACTTGTTGCTACATAGTAACTTGCATCATTAATGAGAATGTGCTTGCTTACAGCAACGTGCTATATGTTCTGAATGCCCGAATTGGGAATCTGTGTCAAAACTTTCTTAGGAATTATGTGATCCTTACTAGCTGGAAGTAAGGGAGATGGGGCATGAAGTTATTTCTAGGAGTTGGACACATACCAAGTTTAGCTCAGTTCTGGGCATCTTTGAAATACCTATACAAACTTGTTCCTACATAGTAACTTGCAACTTTGAATGAGAATGTGCTTGCTTACAGCAACGTGCTATATGTTCTGAATGCCCGAATTGGGAATCTGTGTCAAAACTTTGTTAGGAATTATGTGATCCTTACTAGCTGGAAGTAAGGGAGATGGGGCATGAAGTTATTTCTAGGAGTTGGACACATACCAAGTTTAGCTCAGTTCTGGGCATCTTTGAAATACCTATACAAACTTGTTCCTACATAGTAACTTGCATCTTTTAATGAGAATCTGCTTGCTTACAGCAACGTGCTATATGTTCTGAATGCCCGAATTGGGAATCTGTGTCAAAACTTTGTTAGGAATTATGTGATCCTTACTAGCTGGAAGTAAGGGAGATGGGGCATGAAGTTATTTCTAGGAGTTGGACACATACCAAGTTTAGCTCAGTTCTGGGCATCTTTGAAATACCTATACAAACTTGTTCCTACATAGTAACTTGCATCTTTGAATGAGAATGTGCTTGCTTACAGCAACGTGCTATATGTTCTGAATGCCCGAATTGGCAATCTGTGTCAAAACTTTGTTAGGAATTATGTGATCCTTACTAGCTGGAAGTAAGGGAGATGGGGCATGAAGTTATTTCTAGGAGTTGGACACATACCAAGTTTAGCTCAGTTCTGGGCATCTTTGAAATACCTATACAAACTTGTTCCTACATAGTAACTTGCATCTTTAATGAGAATCTGCTTGCTTACAGCAACGTGCTATAAGTTCTGAATGCCCGAATTGGGAATCTGTGTCAAAACTTTGTTAGGAATTATGTGATCCTTACTAGCTGGAAGTAAGGGAGATGGGGCATGAAGTTATTTCTAGGAGTTGGACACATACCAAGTTTAGCTCAGTTCTGGGCATCTTTGAAATACCTATACAAACTTGTTCCTACATAGCAACTTGCAACTTTGAATCAGAATGTGCTTGCTTGCAGCAACGTGCTATATGTTCTGAATGCCCGAATTGGCAATCTGTGTCAAAACTTTGTTAGGAATTATGTGATCCTTACTAGCTGGAAGTAAGGGAGGTGGAGCATGAAGTTATTTCTAGGAGTTGGACACATACCAAGTTTAGCTGAGTTCTGGGCATCTTTGAAATACCTATACAAACTTGTTCCTACATAGTAACTTGCATCTTTGAAAGAGAATCTGCTTGCTTACAGCAACGTGCTATATGTTCTGAATGCCCGAATTGGCAATCTGTGTCAAAACTTTGTTAGGAATTTTGTGATCCTTACTAGCTGGAAGTAAGGGAGATGGGGCATGAAGTTATTTCTAGGAGTTGGACACATACCAAGTTTAGCTCAGTTCTGGGCATCTTTGAAATACATATACAAACTTGTTCCTACATAGTAACTTGCATCTTTGAATGAGAATCTGCTTGCTTACAGCAACGTGCTATATGTTCTGAATGCCCGAATTGGCAATCTGTGTCAAAACTTTGTTAGGAATTATGTGATCCTTACTAGCTGGAAGTAAGGGAGATGGGGCATGAGGTTATTTCTAGGAGTTGGACACATACCAAGTTTAGCTCAGTTCTGGGCATCTTTGAAATACCTATACAAACTTGTTCCTACATAGTAACTTGCAACTTTGAATGAGAATCTGCTTGCTTACAGCAACGTGCTATATGTTCTGAATGCCCGAATTGGGAATCTGTGTCAAAACTTTGTTAGGAATTATGTGATCCTTACTAGCTGGAAGTAAGGGAGATGGGGCATGAGGTTATTTCTAGGAGTTGGACACATACCATGTTTAGCTCAGTTCTGGGCATCTTTGAAATACCTATACAAACTTGTTCCTACATAGTAACTTGCAACTTTGAATGAGAATGTGCTTGCTTACAGCAACGTGCTATATGTTCTGAATGCCCGAATTGGGAATCTGTGTCAAAACTTTGTTAGGAATTATGTGATCCTTACTAGCTGGAAGTAAGCGAGATGGGGCATGAAGTTATTTCTAGGAGTTGGACACATACCAAGTTTAGCTCAGTTCTGGGCATCTTTGAAATACCTATACAAACTTGTTCCTACATAGTAACTTGCAACTTTGAATGAGAATGTGCTTGCTTACAGCAACGTGCTATATGTTCTGAATGCCCGAATTGGGAATCTGTGTCAAAACTTTGTTAGGAATTATGTGATCCTTACTAGCTGGAAGTAAGGGAGATGGGGCATGAAGTTATTTCTAGGAGATGGACACATACCAAGTTTAGCTCAGTTCTGGGCATCTTTGAAATACCTATACAAACTTGTTCCTACATAGTAACTTGCATCTTTGAATGAGAATCTGCTTGCTTACAGCAACGTGCTATATGTTCTGAATGCCCGAATTGGGAATCTGTGTCAAAACTTTGTTAGGAATTATGTGATCCTTACTAGCTGGAAGTAAGGGAGATGGGGCATGAAGTTATTTCTAGGAGTTGGACACATACCAAGTTTAGCTCAGTTCTGGGCATCTTTGAAATACCTATACAAACTTGTTCCTACATAGTAACTTGCATCTTTGAATGAGAATCTGCTTGCTTACAGCAACGTGCTATATGTTCTGAATGCCCTAATTGGGAATCTGTGTCAAATCTTTGTTAGGAATTATGTGATCCTTACTAGCTGGAAGTAAGGGAGATGGGGCATGAAGTTATTTCTAGGAGTTGGACACATACCAAGTTTAGCTCAGTTCTGGGCATCTTTGAAATACCTATACAAACTTGTTCCTACATAGTAACTTGCGTCTTTGAATGAGAATCTGCTTGCTTACAGCAACGTGCTATATGTTCTGAATGCCCTAATTGGGAATCTGTGTCAAAACTTTGTTAGGAATTATGTGATCCTTACTAGCTGGAAGTAAGGGAGATGGGGCATGAAGGTATTTCTAGGAGTTGGACACATACCAAGATTAGCTCAGTTCTGGGCATCTTTGAAATACCTATACAAACTTGTTCCTACATAGTAACTTGCAACTTTGAATGAGAATGTGCTTGCTTACAGCAACGTGCTATATGTTCTGAATGCCCGAATTGGGAATCTGTGTCAAAACTTTGTTAGGAATTATGTGATCCTTACTAGCTGGAAGTAAGGGAGTTGGGGCATGAAGGTATTTCTAGGAGTTGGACACATACGAAGTTTAGCTCAGTTCTGGGCATCTTTGAAATACCTATACAAACTTGTTCCTACATAGTAACTTGCATCTTTGAATGAGAATCTGCTTGCTTACAGCAACGTGCTATATGTTCTGAATGCCCGAATTGGGAATCTGTGTCAAAACTTTGTTAGGAATTATGTGATCCTTACTAGCTGGAAGTAAGGGAGATGGGGCATGAAGTTATTTCTAGGAGTTGGACACATACGAAGTTTAGCTCAGTTCTGGGCATCTTTGAAATACCTATACAAACTTGTTCCTACATAGTAACTTGCATCTTTGAATGAGAATGTGCTTGCTTACAGCAACGTGCTATGTGTTCTGAATGCCCGAATTGGGAATCTGTGTCAAAACTTTGTTAGGAATTATGTGATCCTTACTAGCTGGAAGTAAGGGAGATGGGGCATGAAGTTATTTCTAGGAGTTGGACACATACCAAGTTTAGCTCAGTTCTGGGCATCTTTGAAATACCTATACAAACTTGTTCCTACATAGTAACTTGCAACTTTGAATGAGAATCTGCTTGCTTACAGCAACGTGCTATATGTTCTCAATGCCCGAATTGGGAATCTGTGTCAAAACTTTGTTAGGAATTATGTGATCCTTACTAGCTGGAAGTAAGCGAGATGGGGCATGAAGTTATTTCTAGGAGTTGGACACATACCAAGTTTAGCTCAGTTCTGGGCATCTTTGAAATACCTATACAAACTTGTTCCTACATAGTAACTTGCAACTTTGAATGAGAATCTGCTTGCTTACAGCAACGTGCTATATGTTCTGAATGCCCGAATTGGGAATCTGTGTCAAAACTTTGTTAGGAATTATGTGATCCTTACTAGCTGGAAGTAAGGGAGATGGGGCATGAAGTTATTTCTAGGAGTTGGACACATACCAAGTTTAGCTCAGTTCTGGGCATCTTTGAAATACCTATACAAACTTGTTCCTACATAGTAACTTGCATCTTTAATGAGAATGTGCTTGCTTACAGCAACGTGCTATATGTTCTCAATGTCCGAATTGGGAATCTGTGTCAAAACTTTGTTAGGAATTATGTGATCCTTACTAGCTGGAAGTAAGGGAGATGGGGCATGAAGTTATTTCTAGGAGTTGGACACATACCAAGTTTAGCTCAGTTCTGGGCATCTTTGAAATACCTATACAAACTTGTTGCTACATAGTAACTTGCATCATTAATGAGAATGTGCTTGCTTACAGCAACGTGCTATATGTTCTGAATGCCCGAATTGGGAATCTGTGTCAAAACTTTCTTAGGAATTATGTGATCCTTACTAGCTGGAAGTAAGGGAGATGGGGCATGAAGTTATTTCTAGGAGTTGGACACATACCAAGTTTAGCTCAGTTCTGGGCATCTTTGAAATACCTATACAAACTTGTTCCTACATAGTAACTTGCAACTTTGAATGAGAATGTGCTTGCTTACAGCAACGTGCTATATGTTCTGAATGCCCGAATTGGGAATCTGTGTCAAAACTTTGTTAGGAATTATGTGATCCTTACTAGCTGGAAGTAAGGGAGATGGGGCATGAAGTTATTTCTAGGAGTTGGACACATACCAAGTTTAGCTCAGTTCTGGGCATCTTTGAAATACCTATACAAACTTGTTCCTACATAGTAACTTGCATCTTTTAATGAGAATCTGCTTGCTTACAGCAACGTGCTATATGTTCTGAATGCCCGAATTGGGAATCTGTGTCAAAACTTTGTTAGGAATTATGTGATCCTTACTAGCTGGAAGTAAGGGAGATGGGGCATGAAGTTATTTCTAGGAGTTGGACACATACCAAGTTTAGCTCAGTTCTGGGCATCTTTGAAATACCTATACAAACTTGTTCCTACATAGTAACTTGCATCTTTGAATGAGAATGTGCTTGCTTACAGCAACGTGCTATATGTTCTGAATGCCCGAATTGGCAATCTGTGTCAAAACTTTGTTAGGAATTATGTGATCCTTACTAGCTGGAAGTAAGGGAGATGGGGCATGAAGTTATTTCTAGGAGTTGGACACATACCAAGTTTAGCTCAGTTCTGGGCATCTTTGAAATACCTATACAAACTTGTTCCTACATAGTAACTTGCATCTTTAATGAGAATCTGCTTGCTTACAGCAACGTGCTATAAGTTCTGAATGCCCGAATTGGGAATCTGTGTCAAAACTTTGTTAGGAATTATGTGATCCTTACTAGCTGGAAGTAAGGGAGATGGGGCATGAAGTTATTTCTAGGAGTTGGACACATACCAAGTTTAGCTCAGTTCTGGGCATCTTTGAAATACCTATACAAACTTGTTCCTACATAGCAACTTGCAACTTTGAATCAGAATGTGCTTGCTTGCAGCAACGTGCTATATGTTCTGAATGCCCGAATTGGCAATCTGTGTCAAAACTTTGTTAGGAATTATGTGATCCTTACTAGCTGGAAGTAAGGGAGGTGGAGCATGAAGTTATTTCTAGGAGTTGGACACATACCAAGTTTAGCTGAGTTCTGGGCATCTTTGAAATACCTATACAAACTTGTTCCTACATAGTAACTTGCATCTTTGAAAGAGAATCTGCTTGCTTACAGCAACGTGCTATATGTTCTGAATGCCCGAATTGGCAATCTGTGTCAAAACTTTGTTAGGAATTTTGTGATCCTTACTAGCTGGAAGTAAGGGAGATGGGGCATGAAGTTATTTCTAGGAGTTGGACACATACCAAGTTTAGCTCAGTTCTGGGCATCTTTGAAATACATATACAAACTTGTTCCTACATAGTAACTTGCATCTTTGAATGAGAATCTGCTTGCTTACAGCAACGTGCTATATGTTCTGAATGCCCGAATTGGCAATCTGTGTCAAAACTTTGTTAGGAATTATGTGATCCTTACTAGCTGGAAGTAAGGGAGATGGGGCATGAGGTTATTTCTAGGAGTTGGACACATACCAAGTTTAGCTCAGTTCTGGGCATCTTTGAAATACCTATACAAACTTGTTCCTACATAGTAACTTGCAACTTTGAATGAGAATCTGCTTGCTTACAGCAACGTGCTATATGTTCTGAATGCCCGAATTGGGAATCTGTGTCAAAACTTTGTTAGGAATTATGTGATCCTTACTAGCTGGAAGTAAGGGAGATGGGGCATGAGGTTATTTCTAGGAGTTGGACACATACCATGTTTAGCTCAGTTCTGGGCATCTTTGAAATACCTATACAAACTTGTTCCTACATAGTAACTTGCAACTTTGAATGAGAATGTGCTTGCTTACAGCAACGTGCTATATGTTCTGAATGCCCGAATTGGGAATCTGTGTCAAAACTTTGTTAGGAATTATGTGATCCTTACTAGCTGGAAGTAAGCGAGATGGGGCATGAAGTTATTTCTAGGAGTTGGACACATACCAAGTTTAGCTCAGTTCTGGGCATCTTTGAAATACCTATACAAACTTGTTCCTACATAGTAACTTGCAACTTTGAATGAGAATGTGCTTGCTTACAGCAACGTGCTATATGTTCTGAATGCCCGAATTGGGAATCTGTGTCAAAACTTTGTTAGGAATTATGTGATCCTTACTAGCTGGAAGTAAGGGAGATGGGGCATGAAGTTATTTCTAGGAGATGGACACATACCAAGTTTAGCTCAGTTCTGGGCATCTTTGAAATACCTATACAAACTTGTTCCTACATAGTAACTTGCATCTTTGAATGAGAATCTGCTTGCTTACAGCAACGTGCTATATGTTCTGAATGCCCGAATTGGGAATCTGTGTCAAAACTTTGTTAGGAATTATGTGATCCTTACTAGCTGGAAGTAAGGGAGATGGGGCATGAAGTTATTTCTAGGAGTTGGACACATACCAAGTTTAGCTCAGTTCTGGGCATCTTTGAAATACCTATACAAACTTGTTCCTACATAGTAACTTGCATCTTTGAATGAGAATCTGCTTGCTTACAGCAACGTGCTATATGTTCTGAATGCCCTAATTGGGAATCTGTGTCAAATCTTTGTTAGGAATTATGTGATCCTTACTAGCTGGAAGTAAGGGAGATGGGGCATGAAGTTATTTCTAGGAGTTGGACACATACCAAGTTTAGCTCAGTTCTGGGCATCTTTGAAATACCTATACAAACTTGTTCCTACATAGTAACTTGCGTCTTTGAATGAGAATCTGCTTGCTTACAGCAACGTGCTATATGTTCTGAATGCCCTAATTGGGAATCTGTGTCAAAACTTTGTTAGGAATTATGTGATCCTTACTAGCTGGAAGTAAGGGAGATGGGGCATGAAGGTATTTCTAGGAGTTGGACACATACCAAGATTAGCTCAGTTCTGGGCATCTTTGAAATACCTATACAAACTTGTTCCTACATAGTAACTTGCAACTTTGAATGAGAATGTGCTTGCTTACAGCAACGTGCTATATGTTCTGAATGCCCGAATTGGGAATCTGTGTCAAAACTTTGTTAGGAATTATGTGATCCTTACTAGCTGGAAGTAAGGGAGTTGGGGCATGAAGGTATTTCTAGGAGTTGGACACATACGAAGTTTAGCTCAGTTCTGGGCATCTTTGAAATACCTATACAAACTTGTTCCTACATAGTAACTTGCATCTTTGAATGAGAATCTGCTTGCTTACAGCAACGTGCTATATGTTCTGAATGCCCGAATTGGGAATCTGTGTCAAAACTTTGTTAGGAATTATGTGATCCTTACTAGCTGGAAGTAAGGGAGATGGGGCATGAAGTTATTTCTAGGAGTTGGACACATACGAAGTTTAGCTCAGTTCTGGGCATCTTTGAAATACCTATACAAACTTGTTCCTACATAGTAACTTGCATCTTTGAATGAGAATGTGCTTGCTTACAGCAACGTGCTATGTGTTCTGAATGCCCGAATTGGGAATCTGTGTCAAAACTTTGTTAGGAATTATGTGATCCTTACTAGCTGGAAGTAAGGGAGATGGGGCATGAAGTTATTTCTAGGAGTTGGACACATACCAAGTTTAGCTCAGTTCTGGGCATCTTTGAAATACCTATACAAACTTGTTCCTACATAGTAACTTGCAACTTTGAATGAGAATCTGCTTGCTTACAGCAACGTGCTATATGTTCTCAATGCCCGAATTGGGAATCTGTGTCAAAACTTTGTTAGGAATTATGTGATCCTTACTAGCTGGAAGTAAGCGA
Source organism: Diceros bicornis minor (assembly GCF_020826845.1). Taxonomy (NCBI): domain Eukaryota; kingdom Metazoa; phylum Chordata; class Mammalia; order Perissodactyla; family Rhinocerotidae; genus Diceros; species Diceros bicornis. Next base: position 42,930,719 of record NC_080768.1, on the reverse strand, counting down.
GATGGGGCATGAAGTTATTTCTAGGAGTTGGACACATACCAAGTTTAGCTCAGTTCTGGGCATCTTTGAAATACCTATACAAACTTGTTCCTACATAGTAACTTGCAACTTTGAATGAAAATGTGCTTGCTTACAGCAACGTGCTATATGTTCTGAATGCCCGAATTGGCAATCTGTGTCAAAACTTTGTTAGGAATTATGTGATCCTTACTAGCTGGAAGTAAGGGAGATGGGGCATGAAGTTATTTCTAGGAGTTGGACACATACCAAGTTTAGCTCAGTTCTGGGCATCTTTGAAATACCTATACAAACTTGTTCCTACATAGTAACTTGCATCTTTAATGAGAATCTGCTTACTTACAGCAACGTGCTATATGTTCTGAATGCCCGAATTGGCAATCTGTGTCAAAACTTTGTTAGGAATTATGTGATCCTTACTAGCTGGAAGTAAGGGAGATGGGGCATGAAGTTATTTCTAGGAGTTGGACACATACCAAGTTTAGCTCAGTTCTGGGCATCTTTGAAATACCTATACAAACTTGTTCCTACATAGTAACTTGCATCTTTGAATGAGAATCTGCTTGCTTACAGCAACGTGCTATATGTTCTGAATGCCCGAATTGGGAATCTGTGTCAAAACTTTGTTAGGAATTATGTGATCCTTACTAGCTGGAAGTAAGGGAGATGGGGCATGAAGTTATTTCTAGGAGTTGGACACATACCAAGTTTAGCTCAGTTCTGGGCATCTTTGAAATACCTATACAAACTTGTTCCTACATAGTAACTTGCAACTTTGAATGAGAATGTGCTTGCTTACAGCAACGTGCTATATGTTCTGAATGCCCGAATTGGGAATCTGTGTCAAAACTTGGTTAGGAATTATGTGATCCTTACTAGCTGGAAGTAAGGGAGATGGGGCATGAAGTTATTTCTAGGAGTTGGACACATACCAAGTTTAGCTCAGTTCTGGGCATCTTTGAAATACCTATACAAACTTGTTCCTACATAGTAACTTGCCACTTTGAATGAGAATGTGCTTGCTTACAGCAACGTGCTATATGTTCTGAATGCCCGAATTGGGAATCTGTGTCAAAACTTTGTTAGGAATTATGTGATCCTTACTAGCTGGAAGTAAGGGAGATGGGGCATGAAGTTATTTCTAGGAGTTGGACACATACCAAGTTTAGCTCAGTTCTGGGCATCTTTGAAATACCTATACAAACTTGTTCCTACATAGTAACTTGCATCTTTGAATGAGAATGTGCTTGCTTACAGCAACGTGCTATATGTTCTCAATGCCCGAATTGGGAATCTGTGTCAAAACTTTGTTAGGAATTATGTGATCCTTACTAGCTGGAAGTAAGCGAGATGGGGCATGAAGTTATTTCTAGGAGTTGGACACATACCAAGTTTAGCTCAGTTCTGGGCATCTTTGAAATACCTATACAAACTTGTTCCTACATAGTAACTTGCAACTTTGAATGAGAATGTGCTTGCTTACAGCAACGTGCTATATGTTCTGAATGCCCGAATTGGGAATCTGTGTCAAAACTTTGTTAGGAATTATGTGATCCTTACTAGCTGGAAGTAAGGGAGATGGGGCATGAAGTTATTTCTAGGAGTTGGACACATACCAAGTTTAGCTCAGTTCTGGGCATCTTTGAAATACCTATACAAATTGTTCCTACATAGTAACTTGCATCTTTGAATGAGAATCTGCTTGCTTACAGCAACGTGCTATATGTTCTGAATGCCCGAATTGGGAATCTGTGTCAAAACTTTGTTAGGAATTATGTGATCCTTACTAGCTGGAAGTAAGGGAGATGGGGCATGAAGTTATTTCTAGGAGTTGGACACATACCAAGTTTAGCTCAGTTCTGGGCATCTTTGAAATACCTATACAAACTTGTTCCTACATAGTAACTTGCATCTTTGAATGAGAATGTGCTTGCTTACAGCAACGTGCTATATGTTCTGATTGCCCGAATTGGCAATCTGTGTCAAAACTTTGTTAGGAATTATGTGATCCTTACTAGCTGGAAGTAAGGGAGATGGGGCATGAAGTTATTTCTAGGAGTTGGACACATACCAAGTTTAGCTCAGTTCTGGGCATCTTTGAAATACCTATACAAACTTGTTCCTACATAGTAACTTGCATCTTTAATGAGAATCTGCTTACTTACAGCAACGTGCTATATGTTCTGAATGCCCGAATTGGGAATCTGTGTCAAAACTTTGTTAGGAATTATGTGATCCTTACTAGCTGGAAGTAAGGGAGATGGGGCATGAAGTTATTTCTAGGAGTTGGACACATACCAAGTTTAGCTCAGTTCTGGGCATCTTTGAAATACCTATACAAACTTGTTCCTACATAGTAACTTGCAACTTTGAATGAGAATGTGCTTGCTTGCAGCAACGTGCTATATGTTCTGAATGCCCGAATTGGGAATCTGTGTCAAAACTTTGTTAGGAATTATGTGATCCTTACTAGCTGGAAGTAAGGGAGATGGGGCATGAAGTTATTTCTAGGAGTTGGACACATACCAAGTTTAGCTCAGTTCTGGGCATCTTTGAAATACCTATACAAACTTGTTCCTACATAGTAACTTGCCACTTTGAATGAGAATGTGCTTGCTTACAGCAACGTGCTATATGTTCTGAATGCCCGAATTGGGAATCTGTGTCAAAACTTTGTTAGGAATTATGTGATCCTTACTAGCTGGAAGTAAGGGAGATGGGGCATGAAGTTATTTCTAGGAGTTGGACACATACCAAGTTTAGCTCAGTTCTGGGCATCTTTGAAATACCTATACAAACTTGTTCCTACATAGTAACTTGCATCTTTGAATGAGAATGTGCTTCCTTACAGCAACGTGCTATATGTTCTCAATGCCCGAATTGGGAATCTGTGTCAAAACTTTGTTAGGAATTATGTGATCCTTACTAGCTGGAAGTAAGCGAGATGGGGCATGAAATTATTTCTAGGAGTTGGACACATACCAAGTTTAGCTCAGTTCTGGGCATCTTTGAAATACCTATACAAATTGTTCCTACATAGTAACTTGCATCTTTGAATGAGAATCTGCTTGCTTACAGCAACGTGCTATATGTTCTGAATGCCCGAATTGGGAATCTGTGTCAAAACTTTGTTAGGAATTATGTGATCCTTACTAGCTGGAAGTAAGCGAGATGGGGCATGAAGTTATTTCTAGGAGTTGGACACATACCAAGTTTAGCTCAGTTCTGGGCATCTTTGAAATACCTATACAAACTTGTTCCTACATAGTAACTTGCAACTTTGAATGAGAATGTGCTTGCTTACAGCAACGTGCTATATGTTCTGAATGCCCGAATTGGGAATCTGTGTCAAAACTTTGTTAGGAATTATGTGATCCTTACTAGCTGGAAGTAAGGGAGATGGGGCATGAAGTTATTTCTAGGAGATGGACACATACCAAGTTTAGCTCAGTTCTGGGCATCTTTGAAATACCTATACAAACTTGTTCCTACATAGTAACTTGCATCTTTGAATGAGAATCTGCTTGCTTACAGCAACGTGCTATATGTTCTGAATGCCCGAATTGGGAATCTGTGTCAAATCTTTGTTAGGAATTATGTGATCCTTACTAGCTGGAAGTAAGGGAGATGGGGCATGAAGTTATTTCTAGGAGTTGGACACATACCAAGTTTAGCTCAGTTCTGGGCATCTTTGAAATACCTATACAAACTTGTTCCTACATAGTAACTTGCAACTTTGAATGAGAATGTGCTTGCTTACAGCAACGTGCTATATGTTCTGAATGCCCTAATTGGGAATCTGTGTCAAAACTTTGTTAGGAATTATGTGATCCTTACTAGCTGGAAGTAAGGGAGATGGGGCATGAAGTTATTTCTAGGAGTTGGACACATACCAAGTTTAGCTCAGTTCTGGGCATCTTTGAAATACCTATACAAACTTGTTCCTACATAGTAACTTGCGTCTTTGAATGAGAATGTGCTTGCTTACAGCAACGTGCTATATGTTCTGAATGCCCGAATTGGGAATCTGTGTCAAAACTTTGTTAGGAATTATGTGATCCTTACTAGCTGGAAGTAAGGGAGATGGGGCATGAAGTTATTTCTAGGAGTTGGACACATACCAAGATTAGCTCAGTTCTGGGCATCTTTGAAATACCTATACAAACTTGTTCCTACATAGTAACTTGCAACTTTGAATGAGAATGTGCTTGCTTACAGCAACGTGCTATATGTTCTGAATGCCCTAATTGGGAATCTGTGTCAAAACTTTGTTAGGAATTATGTGATCCTTACTAGCTGGAAGTAAGGGAGTTGGGGCATGAAGGTATTTCTAGGAGTTGGACACATAGCAAGTTTAGCTCAGTTCTGGGCATCTTTGAAATACCTATACAAACTTGTTCCTATATAGTAACTTGCAACTTTGAATGAGAATCTGCTTGCTTACAGCAACGTGCTATATGTTCTGAATGCCCGAATTGGGAATCTGTGTCAAAACTTTGTTAGGAATTATGTGATCCTTACTAGCTGGAAGTAAGGGAGATGGGGCATGAGGTTATTTCTAGGAGTTGGACACATACCATGTTTAGCTCAGTTCTGGGCATCTTTGAAATACCTATACAAACTTGTTCCTACATAGTAACTTGCAACTTTGAATGAGAATGTGCTTGCTTACAGCAACGTGCTATATGTTCTGAATGCCCGAATTGGGAATCTGTGTCAAAACTTTGTTAGTAATTATGTGATCCTTACTAGCTGGAAGTAAGGGAGATGGGGCATGAAGTTATTTCTAGGAGTTGGACACATACCAAGTTTAGCTCAGTTCTGGGCATCTTTGAAATACCTATACAAACTTGTTCCTACATAGTAACTTGCGTCTTTGAATGAGAATCTGCTTGCTTACAGCAACGTGCTATATGTTCTGAATGCCCGAATTGGGAATCTGTGTCAAAACTTTGTTAGGAATTATGTGATCCTTACTAGCTGGAAGTAAGGGAGATGGGGCATGAAGTTATTTCTAGGAGTTGGACACATACCAAGTTTAGCTCAGTTCTGGGCATCTTTGAAATACCTATACAAACTTGTTCCTACATAGTAACTTGCAACTTTGAATGAAAATGTGCTTGCTTACAGCAACGTGCTATATGTTCTGAATGCCCGAATTGGCAATCTGTGTCAAAACTTTGTTAGGAATTATGTGATCCTTACTAGCTGGAAGTAAGGGAGATGGGGCATGAAGTTATTTCTAGGAGTTGGACACATACCAAGTTTAGCTCAGTTCTGGGCATCTTTGAAATACCTATACAAACTTGTTCCTACATAGTAACTTGCAACTTTGAATGAAAATGTGCTTGCTTACAGCAACGTGCTATATGTTCTGAATGCCCGAATTGGCAATCTGTGTCAAAACTTTGTTAGGAATTATGTGATCCTTACTAGCTGGAAGTAAGGGAGATGGGGCATGAAGTTATTTCTAGGAGTTGGACACATACCAAGTTTAGCTCAGTTCTGGGCATCTTTGAAATACCTATACAAACTTGTTCCTACATAGTAACTTGCATCTTTAATGAGAATCTGCTTACTTACAGCAACGTGCTATATGTTCTGAATGCCCGAATTGGCAATCTGTGTCAAAACTTTGTTAGGAATTATGTGATCCTTACTAGCTGGAAGTAAGGGAGATGGGGCATGAAGTTATTTCTAGGAGTTGGACACATACCAAGTTTAGCTCAGTTCTGGGCATCTTTGAAATACCTATACAAACTTGTTCCTACATAGTAACTTGCATCTTTGAATGAGAATCTGCTTGCTTACAGCAACGTGCTATATGTTCTGAATGCCCGAATTGGGAATCTGTGTCAAAACTTTGTTAGGAATTATGTGATCCTTACTAGCTGGAAGTAAGGGAGATGGGGCATGAAGTTATTTCTAGGAGTTGGACACATACCAAGTTTAGCTCAGTTCTGGGCATCTTTGAAATACCTATACAAACTTGTTCCTACATAGTAACTTGCAACTTTGAATGAGAATGTGCTTGCTTACAGCAACGTGCTATATGTTCTGAATGCCCGAATTGGGAATCTGTGTCAAAACTTGGTTAGGAATTATGTGATCCTTACTAGCTGGAAGTAAGGGAGATGGGGCATGAAGTTATTTCTAGGAGTTGGACACATACCAAGTTTAGCTCAGTTCTGGGCATCTTTGAAATACCTATACAAACTTGTTCCTACATAGTAACTTGCCACTTTGAATGAGAATGTGCTTGCTTACAGCAACGTGCTATATGTTCTGAATGCCCGAATTGGGAATCTGTGTCAAAACTTTGTTAGGAATTATGTGATCCTTACTAGCTGGAAGTAAGGGAGATGGGGCATGAAGTTATTTCTAGGAGTTGGACACATACCAAGTTTAGCTCAGTTCTGGGCATCTTTGAAATACCTATACAAACTTGTTCCTACATAGTAACTTGCATCTTTGAATGAGAATGTGCTTGCTTACAGCAACGTGCTATATGTTCTCAATGCCCGAATTGGGAATCTGTGTCAAAACTTTGTTAGGAATTATGTGATCCTTACTAGCTGGAAGTAAGCGAGATGGGGCATGAAGTTATTTCTAGGAGTTGGACACATACCAAGTTTAGCTCAGTTCTGGGCATCTTTGAAATACCTATACAAACTTGTTCCTACATAGTAACTTGCAACTTTGAATGAGAATGTGCTTGCTTACAGCAACGTGCTATATGTTCTGAATGCCCGAATTGGGAATCTGTGTCAAAACTTTGTTAGGAATTATGTGATCCTTACTAGCTGGAAGTAAGGGAGATGGGGCATGAAGTTATTTCTAGGAGTTGGACACATACCAAGTTTAGCTCAGTTCTGGGCATCTTTGAAATACCTATACAAATTGTTCCTACATAGTAACTTGCATCTTTGAATGAGAATCTGCTTGCTTACAGCAACGTGCTATATGTTCTGAATGCCCGAATTGGGAATCTGTGTCAAAACTTTGTTAGGAATTATGTGATCCTTACTAGCTGGAAGTAAGGGAGATGGGGCATGAAGTTATTTCTAGGAGTTGGACACATACCAAGTTTAGCTCAGTTCTGGGCATCTTTGAAATACCTATACAAACTTGTTCCTACATAGTAACTTGCATCTTTGAATGAGAATGTGCTTGCTTACAGCAACGTGCTATATGTTCTGATTGCCCGAATTGGCAATCTGTGTCAAAACTTTGTTAGGAATTATGTGATCCTTACTAGCTGGAAGTAAGGGAGATGGGGCATGAAGTTATTTCTAGGAGTTGGACACATACCAAGTTTAGCTCAGTTCTGGGCATCTTTGAAATACCTATACAAACTTGTTCCTACATAGTAACTTGCATCTTTAATGAGAATCTGCTTACTTACAGCAACGTGCTATATGTTCTGAATGCCCGAATTGGGAATCTGTGTCAAAACTTTGTTAGGAATTATGTGATCCTTACTAGCTGGAAGTAAGGGAGATGGGGCATGAAGTTATTTCTAGGAGTTGGACACATACCAAGTTTAGCTCAGTTCTGGGCATCTTTGAAATACCTATACAAACTTGTTCCTACATAGTAACTTGCAACTTTGAATGAGAATGTGCTTGCTTGCAGCAACGTGCTATATGTTCTGAATGCCCGAATTGGGAATCTGTGTCAAAACTTTGTTAGGAATTATGTGATCCTTACTAGCTGGAAGTAAGGGAGATGGGGCATGAAGTTATTTCTAGGAGTTGGACACATACCAAGTTTAGCTCAGTTCTGGGCATCTTTGAAATACCTATACAAACTTGTTCCTACATAGTAACTTGCCACTTTGAATGAGAATGTGCTTGCTTACAGCAACGTGCTATATGTTCTGAATGCCCGAATTGGGAATCTGTGTCAAAACTTTGTTAGGAATTATGTGATCCTTACTAGCTGGAAGTAAGGGAGATGGGGCATGAAGTTATTTCTAGGAGTTGGACACATACCAAGTTTAGCTCAGTTCTGGGCATCTTTGAAATACCTATACAAACTTGTTCCTACATAGTAACTTGCATCTTTGAATGAGAATGTGCTTCCTTACAGCAACGTGCTATATGTTCTCAATGCCCGAATTGGGAATCTGTGTCAAAACTTTGTTAGGAATTATGTGATCCTTACTAGCTGGAAGTAAGCGAGATGGGGCATGAAATTATTTCTAGGAGTTGGACACATACCAAGTTTAGCTCAGTTCTGGGCATCTTTGAAATACCTATACAAATTGTTCCTACATAGTAACTTGCATCTTTGAATGAGAATCTGCTTGCTTACAGCAACGTGCTATATGTTCTGAATGCCCGAATTGGGAATCTGTGTCAAAACTTTGTTAGGAATTATGTGATCCTTACTAGCTGGAAGTAAGCGAGATGGGGCATGAAGTTATTTCTAGGAGTTGGACACATACCAAGTTTAGCTCAGTTCTGGGCATCTTTGAAATACCTATACAAACTTGTTCCTACATAGTAACTTGCAACTTTGAATGAGAATGTGCTTGCTTACAGCAACGTGCTATATGTTCTGAATGCCCGAATTGGGAATCTGTGTCAAAACTTTGTTAGGAATTATGTGATCCTTACTAGCTGGAAGTAAGGGAGATGGGGCATGAAGTTATTTCTAGGAGATGGACACATACCAAGTTTAGCTCAGTTCTGGGCATCTTTGAAATACCTATACAAACTTGTTCCTACATAGTAACTTGCATCTTTGAATGAGAATCTGCTTGCTTACAGCAACGTGCTATATGTTCTGAATGCCCGAATTGGGAATCTGTGTCAAATCTTTGTTAGGAATTATGTGATCCTTACTAGCTGGAAGTAAGGGAGATGGGGCATGAAGTTATTTCTAGGAGTTGGACACATACCAAGTTTAGCTCAGTTCTGGGCATCTTTGAAATACCTATACAAACTTGTTCCTACATAGTAACTTGCAACTTTGAATGAGAATGTGCTTGCTTACAGCAACGTGCTATATGTTCTGAATGCCCTAATTGGGAATCTGTGTCAAAACTTTGTTAGGAATTATGTGATCCTTACTAGCTGGAAGTAAGGGAGATGGGGCATGAAGTTATTTCTAGGAGTTGGACACATACCAAGTTTAGCTCAGTTCTGGGCATCTTTGAAATACCTATACAAACTTGTTCCTACATAGTAACTTGCGTCTTTGAATGAGAATCTGCTTGCTTACAGCAACGTGCTATATGTTCTGAATGCCCGAATTGGGAATCTGTGTCAAAACTTTGTTAGGAATTATGTGATCCTTACTAGCTGGAAGTAAGGCAGATGGGGCATGAAGTTATTTCTAGGAGTTGGACACATACCAAGATTAGCTCAGTTCTGGGCATCTTTGAAATACCTATACAAACTTGTTCCTACATAGTAACTTGCAACTTTGAATGAGAATGTGCTTGCTTACAGCAACGTGCTATATGTTCTGAATGCCCTAATTGGGAATCTGTGTCAAAACTTTGTTAGGAATTATGTGATCCTTACTAGCTGGAAGTAAGGGAGTTGGGGCATGAAGGTATTTCTAGGAGTTGGACACATAGCAAGTTTAGCTCAGTTCTGGGCATCTTTGAAATACCTATACAAACTTGTTCCTATATAGTAACTTGCAACTTTGAATGAGAATCTGCTTGCTTACAGCAACGTGCTATATGTTCTGAATGCCCGAATTGGGAATCTGTGTCAAAACTTTGTTAGGAATTATGTGATCCTTACTAGCTGGAAGTAAGGGAGATGGGGCATGAAGTTATTTCTAGGAGTTGGACACATACGAAGTTTAGCTCAGTTCTGGGCATCTTTGAAATACCTATACAAACTTGTTCCTACATAGTAACTTGCATCTTTGAATGAGAATGTGCTTGCTTACAGCAACGTGCTATGTGTTCTGAATGCCCGAATTGGGAATCTGTGTCAAAACTTTGTTAGGAATTATGTGATCCTTACTAGCTGGAAGTAAGGGAGATGGGGCATGAAGTTATTTCTAGGAGTTGGACACATACCAAGTTTAGCTCAGTTCTGGGCATCTTTGAAATATCTATACAAACTTGTTCCTACATAGTAACTTGCATCTTTGAATGAGAATGTGCTTGCTTACAGCAACGTGCTATATGTTCTGATTGCCCGAATTGGCAATCTGTGTCAAAACTTTGTTAGGAATTATGTGATCCTTACTAGCTGAAAGTAAGGGAGATGGGGCATGAAGTTATTTCTAGGAGTTGGACACATACCAAGTTTAGCTCAGTTCTGGGCATCTTTGAAATACCTATACAAACTTGTTCCTACATAGTAACTTGCATCTTTAATGAGAATCTGCTTGCTTACAGCAACGTGCTATATGTTCTGAATGCCCGAATTGGGAATCTGTGTCAAAACTTTGTTAGGAATTATGTGATCCTTACTAGCTGGAAGTAAGGGAGATGGGGCATGAAGTTATTTCTAGGAGTTGGACACATACCAAGTTTAGCTCAGTTCTGGGCATCTTTGAAATACCTATACAAATTGTTCCTACATAGTAACTTGCATCTTTGAATGAGAATCTGCTTGCTTACAGCAACGTGCTATATGTTCTGAATGCCCGAATTGGCAATCTGTGTCAAAACTTTGTTAGGAATTATGTGATCCTTACTAGCTGGAAGTAAGGGAGATGGGGCATGAAGTTATTTCTAGGAGTTGGACACATACCAAGTTTAGCTCAGTTCTGGGCATCTTTGAAATACCTATACAAACTTGTTCCTACATAGTAACTTGCAACTTTGAATGAGAATGTGCTTGCTTACAGCAACGTGCTATATGTTCTGAATGCCCTAATTGGGAATCTGTGTCAAAACTTTGTTAGGAATTATGTGATCCTTACTAGCTGGAAGTAAGGGAGATGGGGCATGAAGTTATTTCTAGGAGTTGGACACATACCAAGTTTAGCTCAGTTCTGGGCATCTTTGAAATACCTATACAAACTTGTTCCTACATAGTAACTTGCGTCTTTGAATGAGAATCTGCTTGCTTACAGCAACGTGCTATATGTTCTGAATGCCCGAATTGGGAATCTGTGTCAAAACTTTGTTAGGAATTATGTGATCCTTACTAGCTGGAAGTAAGGCAGATGGGGCATGAAGTTATTTCTAGGAGTTGGACACATACCAAGTTTAGCTCAGTTCTGGGCATCTTTGAAATACCTATACAAACTTGTTCCTACATAGTAACTTGCGTCTTTGAATGAAAATGTGCTTGCTTACAGCAACGTGCTATATGTTCTGAATGCCCGAATTGGCAATCTGTGTCAAAACTTTCTTAGGAATTATGTGATCCTTACTAGCTGGATGTAAGGGAGATGGGGCATGAAGTTATTTCTAGGAGTTGGACACATACCAAGTTTAGCTCAGTTCTGGGCATCTTTGAAATACCTATACAAACTTGTTCCTACATAGTAACTTGCATCTTTGAATGAGAATCTGCTTGCTTACAGCAACGTGCTATATGTTCTGAATGCCCGAATTGGGAATCTGTGTCAAAACTTTGTTAGGAATTATGTGATCCTTACTAGCTGGAAGTAAGGGAGATGGGGCATGAAGTTATTTCTAGGAGTTGGACACATACCAAGTTTAGCTCAGTTCTGGGCATCTTTGAAATACCTATACAAACTTGTTCCTACATAGAAACTTGCATCTTTGAATGAGAATCTGCTTGCTTACAGCAACGTGCTATATGTTCTCAATGCCCGAATTGGGAATCTGTGTCAAAACTTTGTTAGGAATTATGTGATCCTTACTAGCTGGAAGTAAGCGAGATGGGGCATGAAGTTATTTCTAGGAGTTGGACACATACCAAGTTTAGCTCAGTTCTGGGCATCTTTGAAATACCTATACAAACTTGTTCCTACATAGTAACTTGCAACTTTGAATGAGAATCTGCTTGCTTACAGCAACGTGCTATATGTTCTGAATGCCCGAATTGGGAATCTGTGTCAAAACTTTGTTAGGAATTATGTGATCCTTACTAGCTGGAAGTAAGGGAGATGGGGCATGAAGTTATTTCTAGGAGTTGGACACATACCAAGTTTAGCTCAGTTCTGGGCATCTTTGAAATACCTATACAAACTTGTTCCTACATAGTAACTTGCATCTTTAATGAGAATGTGCTTGCTTACAGCAACGTGCTATATGTTCTCAATGTCCGAATTGGGAATCTGTGTCAAAACTTTGTTAGGAATTATGTGATCCTTACTAGCTGGAAGTAAGGGAGATGGGGCATGAAGTTATTTCTAGGAGTTGGACACATACCAAGTTTAGCTCAGTTCTGGGCATCTTTGAAATACCTATACAAACTTGTTGCTACATAGTAACTTGCATCATTAATGAGAATGTGCTTGCTTACAGCAACGTGCTATATGTTCTGAATGCCCGAATTGGGAATCTGTGTCAAAACTTTGTTAGGAATTATGTGATCCTTACTAGCTGGAAGTAAGGGAGATGGGGCATGAAGTTATTTCTAGGAGTTGGACACATACCAAGATTAGCTCAGTTCTGGGCATCTTTGAAATACCTATACAAACTTGTTCCTACATAGTAACTTGCAACTTTGAATGAGAATGTGCTTGCTTACAGCAACGTGCTATATGTTCTGAATGCCCTAATTGGGAATCTGTGTCAAAACTTTGTTAGGAATTATGTGATCCTTACTAGCTGGAAGTAAGGGAGTTGGGGCATGAAGGTATTTCTAGGAGTTGGACACATAGCAAGTTTAGCTCAGTTCTGGGCATCTTTGAAATACCTATACAAACTTGTTCCTATATAGTAACTTGCAACTTTGAATGAGAATCTGCTTGCTTACAGCAACGTGCTATATGTTCTGAATGCCCGAATTGGGAATCTGTGTCAAAACTTTGTTAGGAATTATGTGATCCTTACTAGCTGGAAGTAAGGGAGATGGGGCATGAAGTTATTTCTAGGAGTTGGACACATACGAAGTTTAGCTCAGTTCTGGGCATCTTTGAAATACCTATACAAACTTGTTCCTACATAGTAACTTGCATCTTTGAATGAGAATGTGCTTGCTTACAGCAACGTGCTATGTGTTCTGAATGCCCGAATTGGGAATCTGTGTCAAAACTTTGTTAGGAATTATGTGATCCTTACTAGCTGGAAGTAAGGGAGATGGGGCATGAAGTTATTTCTAGGAGTTGGACACATACCAAGTTTAGCTCAGTTCTGGGCATCTTTGAAATATCTATACAAACTTGTTCCTACATAGTAACTTGCATCTTTGAATGAGAATGTGCTTGCTTACAGCAACGTGCTATATGTTCTGATTGCCCGAATTGGCAATCTGTGTCAAAACTTTGTTAGGAATTATGTGATCCTTACTAGCTGGAAGTAAGGGAGATGGGGCATGAAGTTATTTCTAGGAGTTGGACACATACCAAGTTTAGCTCAGTTCTGGGCATCTTTGAAATACCTATACAAACTTGTTCCTACATAGTAACTTGCATCTTTAATGAGAATCTGCTTGCTTACAGCAACGTGCTATATGTTCTGAATGCCCGAATTGGGAATCTGTGTCAAAACTTTGTTAGGAATTATGTGATCCTTACTAGCTGGAAGTAAGGGAGATGGGGCATGAAGTTATTTCTAGGAGTTGGACACATACCAAGTTTAGCTCAGTTCTGGGCATCTTTGAAATACCTATACAAATTGTTCCTACATAGTAACTTGCATCTTTGAATGAGAATCTGCTTGCTTACAGCAACGTGCTATATGTTCTGAATGCCCGAATTGGCAATCTGTGTCAAAACTTTGTTAGGAATTATGTGATCCTTACTAGCTGGAAGTAAGGGAGATGGGGCATGAAGTTATTTCTAGGAGTTGGACACATACCAAGTTTAGCTCAGTTCTGGGCATCTTTGAAATACCTATACAAACTTGTTCCTACATAGTAACTTGCAACTTTGAATGAGAATGTGCTTGCTTACAGCAACGTGCTATATGTTCTGAATGCCCTAATTGGGAATCTGTGTCAAAACTTTGTTAGGAATTATGTGATCCTTACTAGCTGGAAGTAAGGGAGATGGGGCATGAAGTTATTTCTAGGAGTTGGACACATACCAAGTTTAGCTCAGTTCTGGGCATCTTTGAAATACCTATACAAACTTGTTCCTACATAGTAACTTGCGTCTTTGAATGAGAATCTGCTTGCTTACAGCAACGTGCTATATGTTCTGAATGCCCGAATTGGGAATCTGTGTCAAAACTTTGTTAGGAATTATGTGATCCTTACTAGCTGGAAGTAAGGCAGATGGGGCATGAAGTTATTTCTAGGAGTTGGACACATACCAAGTTTAGCTCAGTTCTGGGCATCTTTGAAATACCTATACAAACTTGTTCCTACATAGTAACTTGCAACTTTGAATGAAAATGTGCTTGCTTACAGCAACGTGCTATATGTTCTGAATGCCCGAATTGGCAATCTGTGTCAAAACTTTCTTAGGAATTATGTGATCCTTACTAGCTGGATGTAAGGGAGATGGGGCATGAAGTTATTTCTAGGAGTTGGACACATACCAAGTTTAGCTCAGTTCTGGGCATCTTTGAAATACCTATACAAACTTGTTCCTACATAGTAACTTGCATCTTTGAATGAGAATCTGCTTGCTTACAGCAACGTGCTATATGTTCTGAATGCCCGAATTGGGAATCTGTGTCAAAACTTTGTTAGGAATTATGTGATCCTTACTAGCTGGAAGTAAGGGAGATGGGGCATGAAGTTATTTCTAGGAGTTGGACACATACCAAGTTTAGCTCAGTTCTGGGCATCTTTGAAATACCTATACAAACTTGTTCCTACATAGTAACTTGCATCTTTGAATGAGAATCTGCTTGCTTACAGCAACGTGCTATATGTTCTGAATGCCCGAATTGGGAATCTGTGTCAAAACTTTGCTAGGAATTATGTGATCCTTACTAGCTGGAAGTAAGGGAGATGGGGCATGAAGTTATTTCTAGGAGTTGGACACATACCAAGTTTAGCTCAGTTCTGGGCATCTTTGAAATACCTATACAAACTTGTTCCTACATAGTAACTTGCATCTTTGAATGAGAATCTGCTTGCTTACAGCAACGTGCTATATGTTCTGAATGCCCGAATTGGGAATCTGTGTCAAAACTTTGTTAGGAGTTATGTGATCCTTACTAGCTGGAAGTAAGGGAGATGGGGCATGAAGTTATTTCTAGGAGTTGGACACATACCAAGTTTAGCTCAGTTCTGGGCATCTTTGAAATACCTATACAAACTTGTTCCTACATAGTAACTTGCAACTTTGAATGAGAATGTGCTTGCTTACAGCAACGTGCTATATGTTCTGAATGCCCGAATTGGGAATCTGTGTCAAAACTTTGTTAGGAATTATGTGATCCTTACTAGCTGGAAGTAAGGGAGATGGGGCATGAAGTTATTTCTAGGAGTTGGACACATACCAAGTTTAGCTCAGTTCTGGGCATCTTTGAAATACCTATACAAACTTGTTCCTACATAGTAACTTGCAACTTTGAATGAGAATCTGCTTGCTTACAGCAACGTGCTATATGTTCTCAATGCCCGAATTGGGAATCTGTGTCAAAACTTTGTTAGGAATTATGTGATCCTTACTAGCTGGAAGTAAGGGAGATGGGGCATGAAGTTATTTCTAGGAGTTGGACACATACCAAGTTTAGCTCAGTTCTGGGCATCTTTGAAATACCTATACAAACTTGTTCCTACATAGTAACTTGCAACTTTGAATGAGAATCTGCTTGCTTACAGCAACGTGCTATATGTTCTGAATGCCCGAATTGGGAATCTGTGTCAAAACTTTGTTAGGAATTATGTGATCCTTACTAGCTGGAAGTAAGGGAGATGGGGCATGAAGTTATTTCTAGGAGTTGGACACATACCAAGTTTAGCTCAGTTCTGGGCATCTTTGAAATACCTATACAAACTTGTTCCTACATAGTAACTTGCATCTTTAATGAGAATGTGCTTGCTTACAGCAACGTGCTATATGTTCTCAATGTCCGAATTGGGAATCTGTGTCAAAACTTTGTTAGGAATTATGTGATCCTTACTAGCTGGAAGTAAGGGAGATGGGGCATGAAGTTATTTCTAGGAGTTGGACACATACCAAGTTTAGCTCAGTTCTGGGCATCTTTGAAATACCTATACAAACTTGTTGCTACATAGTAACTTGCATCATTAATGAGAATGTGCTTGCTTACAGCAACGTGCTATATGTTCTGAATGCCCGAATTGGGAATCTGTGTCAAAACTTTCTTAGGAATTATGTGATCCTTACTAGCTGGAAGTAAGGGAGATGGGGCATGAAGTTATTTCTAGGAGTTGGACACATACCAAGTTTAGCTCAGTTCTGGGCATCTTTGAAATACCTATACAAACTTGTTCCTACATAGTAACTTGCAACTTTGAATGAGAATGTGCTTGCTTACAGCAACGTGCTATATGTTCTGAATGCCCGAATTGGGAATCTGTGTCAAAACTTTGTTAGGAATTATGTGATCCTTACTAGCTGGAAGTAAGGGAGATGGGGCATGAAGTTATTTCTAGGAGTTGGACACATACCAAGTTTAGCTCAGTTCTGGGCATCTTTGAAATACCTATACAAACTTGTTCCTACATAGTAACTTGCATCTTTTAATGAGAATCTGCTTGCTTACAGCAACGTGCTATATGTTCTGAATGCCCGAATTGGGAATCTGTGTCAAAACTTTGTTAGGAATTATGTGATCCTTACTAGCTGGAAGTAAGGGAGATGGGGCATGAAGTTATTTCTAGGAGTTGGACACATACCAAGTTTAGCTCAGTTCTGGGCATCTTTGAAATACCTATACAAACTTGTTCCTACATAGTAACTTGCATCTTTGAATGAGAATGTGCTTGCTTACAGCAACGTGCTATATGTTCTGAATGCCCGAATTGGCAATCTGTGTCAAAACTTTGTTAGGAATTATGTGATCCTTACTAGCTGGAAGTAAGGGAGATGGGGCATGAAGTTATTTCTAGGAGTTGGACACATACCAAGTTTAGCTCAGTTCTGGGCATCTTTGAAATACCTATACAAACTTGTTCCTACATAGTAACTTGCATCTTTAATGAGAATCTGCTTGCTTACAGCAACGTGCTATATGTTCTGAATGCCCGAATTGGGAATCTGTGTCAAAACTTTGTTAGGAATTATGTGATCCTTACTAGCTGGAAGTAAGGGAGATGGGGCATGAAGTTATTTCTAGGAGTTGGACACATACCAAGTTTAGCTCAGTTCTGGGCATCTTTGAAATACCTATACAAACTTGTTCCTACATAGCAACTTGCAACTTTGAATCAGAATGTGCTTGCTTGCAGCAACGTGCTATATGTTCTGAATGCCCGAATTGGCAATCTGTGTCAAAACTTTGTTAGGAATTATGTGATCCTTACTAGCTGGAAGTAAGGGAGGTGGAGCATGAAGTTATTTCTAGGAGTTGGACACATACCAAGTTTAGCTGAGTTCTGGGCATCTTTGAAATACCTATACAAACTTGTTCCTACATAGTAACTTGCATCTTTGAAAGAGAATCTGCTTGCTTACAGCAACGTGCTATATGTTCTGAATGCCCGAATTGGCAATCTGTGTCAAAACTTTGTTAGGAATTTTGTGATCCTTACTAGCTGGAAGTAAGGGAGATGGGGCATGAAGTTATTTCTAGGAGTTGGACACATACCAAGTTTAGCTCAGTTCTGGGCATCTTTGAAATACATATACAAACTTGTTCCTACATAGTAACTTGCATCTTTGAATGAGAATCTGCTTGCTTACAGCAACGTGCTATATGTTCTGAATGCCCGAATTGGCAATCTGTGTCAAAACTTTGTTAGGAATTATGTGATCCTTACTAGCTGGAAGTAAGGGAGATGGGGCATGAGGTTATTTCTAGGAGTTGGACACATACCAAGTTTAGCTCAGTTCTGGGCATCTTTGAAATACCTATACAAACTTGTTCCTACATAGTAACTTGCAACTTTGAATGAGAATCTGCTTGCTTACAGCAACGTGCTATATGTTCTGAATGCCCGAATTGGGAATCTGTGTCAAAACTTTGTTAGGAATTATGTGATCCTTACTAGCTGGAAGTAAGGGAGATGGGGCATGAGGTTATTTCTAGGAGTTGGACACATACCATGTTTAGCTCAGTTCTGGGCATCTTTGAAATACCTATACAAACTTGTTCCTACATAGTAACTTGCAACTTTGAATGAGAATGTGCTTGCTTACAGCAACGTGCTATATGTTCTGAATGCCCGAATTGGGAATCTGTGTCAAAACTTTGTTAGGAATTATGTGATCCTTACTAGCTGGAAGTAAGGGAGATGGGGCATGAAGTTATTTCTAGGAGTTGGACACATACCAAGTTTAGCTCAGTTCTGGGCATCTTTGAAATACCTATACAAACTTGTTCCTACATAGTAACTTGCATCTTTGAATGAGAATGTGCTTGCTTACAGCAACGTGCTATATGTTCTGAATGCCCGAATTGGGAACCTGTGTCAAAACTTTGTTAGGAATTATGTGATCCTTACTAGCTGGAAGTAAGGGAGATGGGGCATGAGGTTATTTCTAGGAGTTGGACACATACCATGTTTAGCTCAGTTCTGGGCATCTTTGAAATACCTATACAAACTTGTTCCTACATAGTAACTTGCAACTTTGAATGAGAATGTGCTTGCTTACAGCAACGTGCTATATGTTCTGAATGCCCGAATTGGGAATCTGTGTCAAAACTTTGTTAGTAATTATGTGATCCTTACTAGCTGGAAGTAAGGGAGATGGGGCATGAAGTTATTTCTAGGAGTTGGACACATACCAAGTTTAGCTCAGTTCTGGGCATCTTTGAAATACCTATACAAACTTGTTCCTACATAGTAACTTGCGTCTTTGAATGAGAATCTGCTTGCTTACAGCAACGTGCTATATGTTCTGAATGCCCGAATTGGGAATCTGTGTCAAAACTTTGTTAGGAATTATGTGATCCTTACTAGCTGGAAGTAAGGGAGATGGGGCATGAAGTTATTTCTAGGAGTTGGACACATACCAAGTTTAGCTCAGTTCTGGGCATCTTTGAAATACCTATACAAACTTGTTCCTACATAGTAACTTGCAACTTTGAATGAAAATGTGCTTGCTTACAGCAACGTGCTATATGTTCTGAATGCCCGAATTGGCAATCTGTGTCAAAACTTTCTTAGGAATTATGTGATCCTTACTAGCTGGAAGTAAGGGAGATGGGGCATGAAGTTATTTCTAGGAGTTGGACACATACCAAGTTTAGCTCAGTTCTGGGCATCTTTGAAATACCTATACAAACTTGTTCCTACATAGTAACTTGCATCTTTGAATGAGAATCTGCTTGCTTACAGCAACGTGCTATATGTTCTGAATGCCCGAGATGGGAATCTGTGTCAAAACTTTGTTAGGAATTATGTGATCCTTACTAGCTGGAAGTAAGGGAGATGGGGCATGAAGTTATTTCTAGGAGTTGGACACATACCAAGTTTAGCTCAGTTCTGGGCATCTTTGAAATACCTACACAAACTTGTTCCTACATAGTAACTTGCAACTTTGAATGAGAATGTGCTTGCTTACAGCAACGTGCTATATGTTCTGAATGCCCGAATTGGGACCCTGTGTCAAAACTTTGTTAGGAATTATGTGATCCTTACTAGCTGGAAGTAAGGGAGATGGGGCATGAAGTTATTTCTAGGAGTTGGACACATACCAAGTTTAGCTCAGTTCTGGGCATCTTTGAAATACCTATACAAACTTGTTGCTACATAGTAACTTGCATCATTAATGAGAATGTGCTTGCTTACAGCAACGTGCTATATGTTCTGATTGCCCGAATTGGCAATCTTTGTCAAAACTTTGTTAGGAATTATGTGATCCTTACTAGCTGGAAGTAAGGGAGATGGGGCATGAAGTTATTTCTAGGAGTTGGACACATACCAAGTTTAGCTCAGTTCTGGGCATCTTTGAAATACCTATACAAACTTGTTCCTACATAGTAACTTGCATCTTTGAATGAGAATCTGCTTGCTTACAGCAACGTGCTATATGTTCTGAATGCCCGAATTGGGAATCTGTGTCAAAACTTTGTTAGGAATTATGTGATCCTTACTAGCTGGAAGTAAGGGAGATGGGGCATGAAGTTATTTCTAGGAGTTGGACACATACCAAGTTTAGCTCAGTTCTGGGCATCTTTGAAATACCTATACAAACTTGTTCCTACATAGTAACTTGCAACTTTGAATGAGAATGTGCTTGCTTACAGCAACGTGCTATATGTTCTGAATGCCCGAATTGGCAATCTGTGTCAAAACTTTGTTAGGAATTATGTGATCCTTACTAGCTGGAAGTAAGGGAGGTGGGGCATGAAGTTATTTCTTGGAGTTGGAGACATACCAAGTTTAGCTCAGTTCTGGGCATCTTTGAAATACCTATACAAACTTGTTCCTACATAGTAACTTGCATCTTTGAATGAGAATGTGCTTGCTTGCAGCAACGTGCTATATGTTCTGAATGCCCGAATTGGCAATCTGTGTCAAAACTTTGTTAGGAATTATGTGATCCTTACTAGCTGGAAGTAAGGGAGATGGGGCATGAAGTTATTTCTAGGAGTTGGACACATACCAAGTTTAGCTCAGTTCTGGGCATCTTTGAAATACCTATACAAACTTGTTCCTACATAGTAACTTGCATCTTTGAATGAGAATGTGCTTGCTTGCAGCAACGTGCTATATGTTCTGATTGCCCGAATTGGCAATCTGTGTCAAAACTTTGTTAGGAATTATGTGATCCTTACTAGCTGGAAGTAAGGGAGATGGGGCATGAAGTTATTTCTAGGAGTTGGACACATACCAAGTTTAGCTCAGTTCTGGGCATCTTTGAAATACCTATACAAACTTGTTCCTACATAGTAACTTGCATCTTTGAATGAGAATGTGCTTGCTTACAGCAACGTGCTATATGTTCTGATTGCCCGAATTGGGAATCTGTGTCAAAACTTTGTTAGGAATTATGTGATCCTTACTAGCTGGAAGTAAGGGAGATGGGGCATGAAGTTATTTCTAGGAGTTGGACACATACCAAGTTTAGCTCAGTTCTGGGCATCTTTGAAATACCTATACAAACTTGTTCCTACATAGTAACTTGCAACTTTGAATGAGAATGTGCTTGCTTACAGCAACGTGCTATATGTTCTGAATGCCCGAATTGGCAATCTGTGTCAAAACTTTGTTAGGAATTATGTGATCCTTACTAGCTGGAAGTAAGGGAGATGGGGCATGAAGTTGTTTCTAGGAGTTGGACACATACCAAGTTTAGCTCAGTTCTGGGCATCTTTGAAATACCTATACAAACTTGTTCCTACATAGTAACTTGCATCTTTGAATGAGAATGTGCTTGCTTGCAGCAACGTGCTATATGTTCTGAATGCCCGAATTGGGAATCTGTGTCAAAACTTTGTTAGGAATTATGTGATCCTTACTAGCTGGAAGTAAGGGAGATGGGGCATGAAGTTATTTCTAGGAGTTGGACACATACCAAGTTTAGCTCAGTTCTGGGCATCTTTGAAATACCTATACAAACTTGTTCCTACATAGTAACTTGCAACTTTGAATGAGAATGTGCTTGCTTACAGCAACGTGCTATATGTTCTGAATGCCCGAATTGGCAATCTGTGTCAAAACTTTGTTAGGAATTATGTGATCCTTACTAGCTGGAAGTAAGGGAGATGGGGCATGAAGTTATTTCTAGGAGTTGGACACATACCAAGTTTAGCTCAGTTCTGGGCATCTTTGAAATACCTATACAAACTTGTTCCTACACAGTAACTTGCAACTTTGAATGAGAATGTGCTTGCTTACAGCAACGTGCTATATGTTCTGAATGCCCGAATTGGCAATCTGTGTCAAAACTTTGTTAGGAATTATGTGATCCTTACTAGCTGGAAGTAAGGGAGATGGGGCATGAAGTTATTTCTAGGAGTTGGACACATACCAAGTTTAGCTCAGTTCTGGGCATCTTTGAAATACCTATACAAACTTGTTCCTACATAGTAACTTGCATCTTTGAATGAGAATGTGCTTGCTTGCAGCAACGTGCTATATGTTCTGAATGCCCGAATTGGGAATCTGTGTCAAAACTTTGTTAGGAATTATGTGATCCTTACTAGCTGGAAGTAAGGGAGATGGGGCATGAAGTTATTTCTAGGAGTTGGACACATACCAAGTTTAGCTCAGTTCTGGGCATCTTTGAAATACCTATACAAACTTGTTCCTACATAGTAACTTGCAACTTTGAATGAGAATGTGCTTGCTTACAGCAACGTGCTATATGTTCTGAATGCCCGAATTGGCAATCTGTGTCAAAACTTTGTTAGGAATTATGTGATCCTTACGAGCTGGAAGTAAGGGAGATGGGGCATGAAGTTATTTCTAGGAGTTGGACACATACCAAGTTTAGCTCAGTTCTGGGCATCTTTGAAATACCTATACAAACTTGTTCCTACATAGTAACTTGCAACTTTGAATGAGAATGTGCTTGCTTACAGCAACGTGCTATATGTTCTGAATGCCCGAATTGGGAATCTGTGTCAAAACTTTGTTAGGAATTATGTGATCCTTACTAGCTGGAAGTAAGGGAGATGGGGCATGAAGTTATTTCTAGGAGTTGGACACATATCAAGTTTAGCTCAGTTCTGGGCATCTTTGAAATACCTATACAAACTTGTTCCTACATAGTAACTTGCATCTTTGAATGAGAATCTGCTTGCTTACAGCAACGTGCTATATGTTCTGAATGCCCGAATTGGGAATCTGTGTCAAAACTTTGTTAGGAATTATATGATCCTTACTAGCTGGAAGTAAGGGAGATGGGGCATGAAGTTATTTCTAGGAGTTGGACACATACCAAGTTTAGCTCAGTTCTGGGCTTCTTTGAAATACCTATACAAACTTGTTCCTACATAGTAACTTGCATCTTTGAATGAGAATGTGCTTGCTTACAGCAACGTGCTATATGTTCTGAATGCCCGAATTGGGAATCTGTGTCAAAACTTTGTTAGGAATTATGTGATCCTTACTAGCTGGAAGTAAGGGAGATGGGGCATGAAGTTATTTCTAGGAGTTGGACACATACCAAGTTTAGCTCAGTTCTGGGCATCTTTGAAATACCTATACAAACTTGTTCCTACATAGTAACTTGCATCTTTGAATGAGAATGTGCTTGCTTACAGCAACGTGCTATATGTTCTGAATGCCCGAATTGGGAATCTGTGTCAAAACTTTGTTAGGAATTATGTGATCCTTACTAGCTGGAAGTAAGGGAGATGGGGCATGAAGTTATTTCTAGGAGTTGGACACATACCAAGTTTAGCTCAGTTCTGGGCATCTTTGAAATACCTATACAAACTTGTTCCTACATAGTAACTTGCATCTTTAATGAGAATGTGCTTGCTTACAGCAACGTGCTATATGTTCTGAATGCCCGAATTGGGAACTGTGTCAAAACTTTGTTAGGAATTATGTGATCCTTACTAGCTGGAAGTAAGGGAGATGGGGCATGAAGTTATTTCTAGGAGTTGGACACATACCAAGTTTAGCTCAGTTCTGGGCATCTTTGAAATACCTATACAAACTTGTTCCTACATAGTAACTTGCATCATTAATGAGAATGTGCTTGCTTACAGCAACGTGCTATATGTTCTGAATGCCCGAATTGGGAATCTGTGTCAAAACTTTGTTAGGAATTATGTGATCCTTACTAGCTGGAAGTAAGGGAGATGGGGCATGAAGTTATTTCTAGGAGTTGGACACATACCAAGTTTAGCTCAGTTCTGGGCATCTTTGAAATACCTATACAAACTTGTTCCTACATAGTAACTTGCATCTTTGAATGAGAATCTGCTTGCTTACAGCAACGTGCTATATGTTCTCAATGCCCGAATTGGGAACCTGTGTCAAAACTTTGTTAGGAATTATGTGATCCTTACTAGCTGGAAGTAAGGGAGAAGGGGCATGAAGTTATTTCTAGGAGTTGGACACATACCAAGTTTAGCTCAGTTCTGGGCATCTTTGAAATACCTATACAAACTTGTTCCTACATAGTAACTTGCATCTTTAATGAGAATGTGCTTGCTTACAGCAACGTGCTATATGTTCTGAATGCCCGAATTGGGAACCTGTGTCAAAACTTTGTTAGGAATTATGTGATCCTTAATAGCTGGAAGTAAGGGAGATGGGGCATGAAGTTATTTCTAGGAGTTGGACACATACCAAGTTTAGCTCAGTTCTGGGCATCTTTGAAATACCTATACAAACTTGTTCCTACATAGTAACTTGCATCTTTAATGAGAATCTGCTTGCTTGCAGCAACGTGCTATATGTTCTGAATGCCCGATTTGGGAATCTGTGTCAAAACTTTGTTAGGAATTATGTGATCCTTACTAGCTGGAAGTAAGGGAGATGGGGCATGAAGTTATTTCTAGGAGTTGGACACATACCAAGTTTAGCTCAGTTCTGGGCGTCTTTGAAATACCTATACAAACTTATTCCTACCTAGTAACTTGCATCTTTGAATGAGAACCTGCTTGCTTACAGCAACGTGCTATATGTTCTGAATGCCCGAATTGGGAATCTGTGTCAAAACTTTGTTAGGAATTATGTGATCCTTACTAGCTGGAAGTAAGGGAGATGGGGCATGATGTTATTTCTAGGAGTTGGACACATACCAAGTTTAGCTCAGTTCTGGGCATCTTTGAAATACCTATACAAACTTGTTCCTACATAGTAACTTGCGTCTTTGAATGAGAATCTGCTTGCTTACAGCAACGTGCTATATGTTCTGAATGCCCGAATTGGGAATCTGTGTCAAAACTTTGTTAGGAATTATGTGATCCTTACTAGCTGGAAGTAAGGGAGATGGGGCATGAAGTTATTTCTAGGAGTTGGACACACACCAAGTTTAGCTCAGTTCTGGGCATCTTTGAAATACCTATACAAACTTGTTCCTACATAGTAACTTGCAACTTTGAATGAAAATGTGCTTGCTTACAGCAACGTGCTATATGTTCTGAATGCCCGAATTGGCAATCTGTGTCAAAACTTTCTTAGGAATTATGTGATCCTTACTAGCTGGAAGTAAGGGAGATGGGGCATGAAGTTATTTCTAGGAGTTGGACACATACCAAGTTTAGCTCAGTTCTGGGCATCTTTGAAATACCTATACAAACTTGTTCCTACATAGTAACTTGCATCTTTGAATGAGAATCTGCTTGCTTACAGCAACGTGCTATATGTTCTGAATGCCCGAGATGGGAATCTGTGTCAAAACTTTGTTAGGAATTATGTGATCCTTACTAGCTGGAAGTAAGGGAGATGGGGCATGAAGTTATTTCTAGGAGTTGGACACATACCAAGTTTAGCTCAGTTCTGGGCATCTTTGAAATACCTACACAAACTTGTTCCTACATAGTAACTTGCAACTTTGAATGAGAATTTGCTTGCTTACAGCAACGTGCTATATGTTCTGAATGCCCGAATTGGGAACCTGTGTCAAAACTTTCTTAGGAATTATGTGATCCTTACTAGCTGGAAGTAAGGGAGATGGGGCATGAAGTTATTTCTAGGAGTTGGACACATACCAAGTTTAGCTCAGTTCTGGGCATCTTTGAAAAACCTATACAAACTTGTTCCTACATAGTAACTTGCATCTTTGAATGAGAATGTGCTTGCTTACAGCAACGTGCTATATGTTCTCAATGCCCGAATTGGGAACCTGTGTCAAAACTTTGTTAGGAATTATGTGATCCTTACTAGCTGGAAGTAAGGGAGATGGGGCATGAAGTTATTTCTAGGAGTTGGACACATACCAAGTTTAGCTCAGTTCTGGGCATCTTTGAAATACCTATACAAACTTGTTCCTACATAGTAACTTGCATCTTTAATGAGAATGTGCTTGCTTACAGCAACGTGCTATATGTTCTGAATGTCCGAATTGGGAATCTGTGTCAAAACTTTGTTAGGAATTATGTGATCCTTACTAGCTGGAAGTAAGGGAGATGGGGCATGAAGTTATTTCTAGGAGTTGGACACATACCAAGTTTAGCTCAGTTCTGGGCATCTTTGATATACCTATACAAACTTGTTGCTACATAGTAACTTGCATCATTAATGAGAATGTGCTTGCGTACAGCAACGTGCTATATGTTCTGAATGCCCGAATTGGGAATCTGTGTCAAAACTTTCTTAGGAATTATGTGATCCTTACTAGCTGGAAGTAAGGGAGATGGCGCATGAAGTTATTTCTAGGAGTTGGACACATACCAAGTTTAGCTCAGTTCTGGGCATCTTTGAAATACCTATACAAACTTGTTCCTACATAGTAACTTGCATCTTTGAATGAGAATCTGCTTGCTTACAGCAACGTGCTATATGTTCTCAATGCCCGAATTGGGAACCTGTGTCAAAACTTTGTTAGGAATTATGTGATCCTTACTAGCTGGAAGTAAGGGAGATGGGGCATGAAGTTATTTCTAGGAGTTGGACACATACCAAGTTTAGCTCAGTTCTGGGCATCCTTGAAATACCTATACAAACTTGTTCCTACATAGTAACTTGCATCTTTAATGAGAATGTGCTTGCTTACAGCAACGTGCTATATGTTCTGAATGCCCGAATTGGGAACCTGTGTCAAAACTTTGTTAGGAATTATGTGATCCTTACTAGCTGGAAGTAAGGGAGATGGGGCATGAAGTTATTTCTAGAAGTTGGACACATACCAAGTTTAGCTCAGTTCTGGGCATCTTTGAAATACCTATACAAACTTGTTGCTACATAGTAACTTGCATCATTAATGAGAATGTGCTTGCTTACAGCAACGTGCTATATGTTCTGAATGCCCGAATTGGCAATCTGTGTCAAAACTTTGTTAGGAATTATGTGATCCTTACTAGCTGGAAGTAAGGGAGATGGGGCATGAAGTTATTTCTAGGAGTTGGACACATACCAAGTTTAGCTCAGTTCTGGGCATCTTTGAAATACCTATACAAACTTGTTCCTACATAGTAACTTGCATCTTTGAATGAGAATCTGCTTGCTTACAGCAACGTGCTATATGTTCTGAATGCCCGAATTGGCAATCTGTGTCAAAACTTTGTTAGGAATTATGTGATCCTTACTAGCTGGAAGTAAGGGAGATGGGGCATGAAGTTATTTCTAGGAGTTGGACACATACCAAGTTTAGCTCAGTTCTGGGCATCTTTGAAATACCTATACAAACTTGTTCCTACATAGTAACTTGCATCTTTGAATGAGAATCTGCTTGCTTACAGCAACGTGCTATATGTTCTGAATGCCCGAATTGGGAATCTGTGTCAAAACTTTGTTAGGAATTATGTGATCCTTACTAGCTGGAAGTAAGGGAGATGGGGCATGAAGTTATTTCTAGGAGTTGGACACATACCAAGTTGAGCTCAGTTCTGGGCATCTTTGAAATACCTATACAAACTTGTTCCTACATAGTAACTTGTAACTTTGAATGAAAATGTGCTTGCTTACAGCAACGTGCTATATGTTCTGAATGCCCGAATTGGCAATCTGTGTCAAAACTTTGTTAGGAATTATGTGATCCTTACTAGCTGGAAGTAAGGGAGATGGGGCATGAAGTTATTTCTAGGAGTTGGACACATACCAAGTTGAGCTCAGTTCTGGGCATCTTTGAAATACCTATACAAACTTGTTCCTACATAGTAACTTGCAACTTTGAATGAGAATGTGCTTGCTTACAGCAACGTGCTATATGTTCTGAATGCCCGAATTGGGAATCTGTGTCAAAACTTTCTTAGGAATTATGTGATCCTTACTAGCTGGAAGTAAGGGAGATGGGGCATGAAGTTATTTCTAGGAGTTGGACACATACCAAGTTTAGCTCAGTTCTGGGCATCTTTGAAATACCTATACAAACTTGTTCCTACATAGTAACTTGCATCTTTGAATGAGAATCTGCTTGCTTACAGCAACGTGCTATATGTTCTGAATGCCCGAATTGGGAATCTGTGTCAAAACTTTGTTAGGAATTATGTGACCTTACTAGCTGATAGTAAGGGAGATGGGGCATGAAGTTATTTCTAGGAGTTGGACACATACCAAGTTTAGCTCAGTTCTGGGCATCTTTGAAATACCTATACAAACTTGTTCCTACATAGTAACTTGCAACTTTGAATGAGAATGTGCTTGCTTACAGCAACGTGCTATATGTTCTGAATGCCCGAATTGGGAATCTGTGTCAAAACTTTGTTAGGAATTATGTGATCCTTACTAGCTGGAAGTAAGGGAGATGGGGCATGAAGTTATTTCTAGGAGTTGGACACAATCCAAGTTTAGCTCAGTTCTGGGCATCTTTGAAATACCTATACAAACTTGTTCCTCCATAGTAACTTGCATCTTTGTATGAGAATGTGCTTGCTTACAGCAAAGTGCTATATGTTCTGAATGCCCGAATTGGGAATCTGTGTCAAAACTTTGTTAGTAATTATTTGATCCTTACTAGCTGGAAGTAAGGGAGATGGGGCATGAAGTTATTTCTAGGAGTTGGACACATACCAAGTTTAGCTCAGTTCTGGGCTTCTTTGAAATACCTATACAAACTTGTTCCTACATAGTAACTTGCAACTTTGAATGAGAATGTGCTTGCTTACAGCAACGTGCTATATGTTCTGAATGCCCGAATTGGGAATCTGTGTCAAAACTTTGTTAGGAATTATGTGATCCTTACTAGCTGGAAGTAAGGGAGATGGGGCATGAAGTTATTTCTAGGAGTTGGACACATACCAAGTTTAGCTCAGTTCTGGGCATCTTTGAAATACCTATACAAACTTGTTCCTACATAGTAACTTGCATCTTTAATGAGAATGTGCTTGCTTACAGCAACGTGCTATATGTTCTGAATGCCCGAATTGGGAACTGTGTCAAAACTTTGTTAGGAATTATGTGATCCTTACTAGCTGGAAGTAAGGGAGATGGGGCATGAAGTTATTTCTAGGAGTTGGACACATACCAAGTTTAGCTCAGTTCTGGGCATCTTTGAAATACCTATACAAACTTGTTGCTACATAGTAACTTGCATCATTAATGAGAATGTGCTTGCTTACAGCAACGTGCTATATGTTCTGAATGCCCGAATTGGGAATCTGTGTCAAAACTTTGTTAGGAATTATGTGATCCTTACTAGCTGGAAGTAAGGGAGATGGGGCATGAAGTTATTTCTAGGAGTTGGACACATACCAAGTTTAGCTCAGTTCTGGGCATCTTTGAAATACCTATACAAACTTGTTCCTACATAGTAACTTGCATCTTTGAATGAGAATCTGCTTGCTTACAGCAACGTGCTATATGTTCTCAATGCCCGAATTGGGAACCTGTGTCAAAACTTTGTTAGGAATTATGTGATCCTTACTAGCTGGAAGTAAGGGAGAAGGGGCATGAAGTTATTTCTAGGAGTTGGACACATACCAAGTTTAGCTCAGTTCTGGGCATCTTTGAAATACCTATACAAACTTGTTGCTACATAGTAACTTGCATCTTTAATGAGAATGTGCTTGCTTACAGCAACGTGCTATATGTTCTGAATGCCCGAATTGGGAACCTGTGTCAAAACTTTGTTAGGAATTATGTGATCCTTACTAGCTGGAAGTAAGGGAGATGGGGCATGAAGTTATTTCTAGGAGTTGGACACATACCAAGTTTAGCTCAGTTCTGGGCATCTTTGAAATACCTATACAAACTTGTTGCTACATAGTAACTTGCATCATTAATGAGAATGTGCTTGCTTACAGCAACGTGCTATATGTTCTGAATGCCCGAATTGGCAATCTGTGTCAAAACTTTGTTAGGAATTATGTGATCCTTACTAGCTGGAAGTAAGGGAGATGGGGCATGAAGTTATTTCTAGGAGTTGGACACATACCAAGTTTAGCTCAGTTCTGGGCATCTTTGAAATTCCTATACAAACTTGTTCCTACATAGTAACTTGCATCTTTGAATGAGAATGTGCTTGCTTACAGCAACGTGCTATATGTTCTGAATGCCCGAATTGGCAATCTGTGTCAAAACTTTGTTAGGAATTATGTGATCCTTACTAGCTGGAAGTAAGGGAGATGGGGCATGAAGTTATTTCTAGGAGTTGGACACATACCAAGTTTAGCTCATTTCTGGGCATCTTTGAAATACCTATACAAACTTGTTCCTACATAGTAACTTGCATCTTTGAATGAGAATCTGCTTGCTTACAGCAACGTGCTATATGTTCTGAATGCCCGAATTGGGAATCTGTGTCAAAACTTTGTTAGGAATTATGTGATCCTTACTAGCTGGAAGTAAGGGAGATGGGGCATGAAGTTATTTCTAGGAGTTGGACACATACCAAGTTTAGCTCAGTTCTGGGCATCTTTGAAATACCTATACAAACTTGTTCCTACATAGTAACTTGCAACTTTGAATGAGAATGTGCTTGCTTACAGCAACGTGCTATATGTTCTGAATGCCCGAATTGGGAATCTGTGTCAAAACTTTGTTAGGAATTATGTGATCCTTACTAGCTGGAAGTAAGGGAGATGGGGCATGAAGTTATTTCTAGGAGTTTGACACATACCAAGTTTAGCTCAGTTCTGGGCATCTTTGAAATACCTATACAAACTTGTTCCTACCTAGTAACTTGCAACTTTGAATGAGAATGTGCTTGCTTGCAGCAACGTGCTATATGTTCTGAATGCCCGAATTGAGAATCTGTGTCAAAACTTTGTTAGGAATTATGTGATCCTTACTAGCTGGAAGTAAGGGAGATGGGGCATGAAGTTATTTCTAGGAGTTGGACACATACCAAGTTTAGCTCAGTTCTGGGCATCTTTGAAATACCTATACAAACTTGTTCCTACATAGTAACTTGCATCTTTAATGAGAATCTGCTTGCTTGCAGCAACGTGCTATATGTTCTGAATGCCCGATTTGGGAATCTGTGTCAAAACTTTGTTAGGAATTATGTGATCCTTACTAGCTGGAAGTAAGGGAGATGGGGCATGAAGTTATTTCTAGGAGTTGGACACATACCAAGTTTAGCTCAGTTCTGGGCGTCTTTGAAATACCTATACAAACTTATTCCTACCTAGTAACTTGCATCTTTGAATGAGAACCTGCTTGCTTACAGCAACGTGCTATATGTTCTGAATGCCCGAATTGGGAATCTGTGTCAAAACTTTGTTAGGAATTATGTGATCCTTACTAGCTGGAAGTAAGGGAGATGGGGCATGATGTTATTTCTAGGAGTTGGACACATACCAAGTTTAGCTCAGTTCTGGGCATCTTTGAAATACCTATACAAACTTGTTCCTACATAGTAACTTGCGTCTTTGAATGAGAATCTGCTTGCTTACAGCAACGTGCTATATGTTCTGAATGCCCGAATTGGGAATCTGTGTCAAAACTTTGTTAGGAATTATGTGATCCTTACTAGCTGGAAGTAAGGGAGATGGGGCATGAAGTTATTTCTAGGAGTTGGACACATACCAAGTTTAGCTCAGTTCTGGGCATCTTTGAAATACCTATACAAACTTGTTCCTACATAGTAACTTGCAACTTTGAATGAAAATGTGCTTGCTTACAGCAACGTGCTATATGTTCTGAATGCCCGAATTGGCAATCTGTGTCAAAACTTTCTTAGGAATTATGTGATCCTTACTAGCTGGAAGTAAGGGAGATGGGGCATGAAGTTATTTCTAGGAGTTGGACACATACCAAGTTTAGCTCAGTTCTGGGCATCTTTGAAATACCTATACAAACTTGTTCCTACCTAGTAACTTGCATCTTTGAATGAGAATCTGCTTGCTTACAGCAACGTGCTATATGTTCTGAATGCCCGAGATGGGAATCTGTGTCAAAACTTTGTTAGGAATTATGTGATCCTTACTAGCTGGAAGTAAGGGAGATGGGGCATGAAGTTATTTCTAGGAGTTGGACACATACCAAGTTTAGCTCAGTTCTGGGCATCTTTGAAATACCTACACAAACTTGTTCCTACATAGTAACTTGCAACTTTGAATGAGAATTTGCTTGCTTACAGCAACGTGCTATATGTTCTGAATGCCCGAATTGGGAATCTGTGTCAAAACTTTCTTAGGAATTATGTGATCCTTACTAGCTGGAAGTAAGGGAGATGGGGCATGAAGTTATTTCTAGGAGTTGGACACATACCAAGTTTAGCTCAGTTCTGGGCATCTTTGAAATACCTATACAAACTTGTTCCTACATAGTAACTTGCATCTTTAATGAGAATGTGCTTGCTTACAGCAACGTGCTATATGTTCTGAATGCCCGAATTGGGAACTGTGTCAAAACTTTGTTAGGAATTATGTGATCCTTACTAGCTGGAAGTAAGGGAGATGGGGCATGAAGTTATTTCTAGGAGTTGGACACATACCAAGTTTAGCTCAGTTCTGGGCATCTTTGAAATACCTATACAAACTTGTTGCTACATAGTAACTTGCATCATTAATGAGAATGTGCTTGCTTACAGCAACGTGCTATATGTTCTGAATGCCCGAATTGGGAATCTGTGTCAAAACTTTGTTAGGAATTATGTGATCCTTACTAGCTGGAAGTAAGGGAGATGGGGCATGAAGTTATTTCTAGGAGTTGGACACATACCAAGTTTAGCTCAGTTCTGGGCATCTTTGAAATACCTATACAAACTTGTTCCTACATAGTAACTTGCATCTTTGAATGAGAATCTGCTTGCTTACAGCAACGTGCTATATGTTCTCAATGCCCGAATTGGGAACCTGTGTCAAAACTTTGTTAGGAATTATGTGATCCTTACTAGCTGGAAGTAAGGGAGAAGGGGCATGAAGTTATTTCTAGGAGTTGGACACATACCAAGTTTAGCTCAGTTCTGGGCATCTTTGAAATACCTATACAAACTTGTTGCTACATAGTAACTTGCATCTTTAATGAGAATGTGCTTGCTTACAGCAACGTGCTATATGTTCTGAATGCCCGAATTGGGAACCTGTGTCAAAACTTTGTTAGGAATTATGTGATCCTTACTAGCTGGAAGTAAGGGAGATGGGGCATGAAGTTATTTCTAGGAGTTGGACACATACCAAGTTTAGCTCAGTTCTGGGCATCTTTGAAATACCTATACAAACTTGTTGCTACATAGTAACTTGCATCATTAATGAGAATGTGCTTGCTTACAGCAACGTGCTATATGTTCTGAATGCCCGAATTGGCAATCTGTGTCAAAACTTTGTTAGGAATTATGTGATCCTTACTAGCTGGAAGTAAGGGAGATGGGGCATGAAGTTATTTCTAGGAGTTGGACACATACCAAGTTTAGCTCAGTTCTGGGCATCTTTGAAATTCCTATACAAACTTGTTCCTACATAGTAACTTGCATCTTTGAATGAGAATGTGCTTGCTTACAGCAACGTGCTATATGTTCTGAATGCCCGAATTGGCAATCTGTGTCAAAACTTTGTTAGGAATTATGTGATCCTTACTAGCTGGAAGTAAGGGAGATGGGGCATGAAGTTATTTCTAGGAGTTGGACACATACCAAGTTTAGCTCATTTCTGGGCATCTTTGAAATACCTATACAAACTTGTTCCTACATAGTAACTTGCATCTTTGAATGAGAATCTGCTTGCTTACAGCAACGTGCTATATGTTCTGAATGCCCGAATTGGGAATCTGTGTCAAAACTTTGTTAGGAATTATGTGATCCTTACTAGCTGGAAGTAAGGGAGATGGGGCATGAAGTTATTTCTAGGAGTTGGACACATACCAAGTTTAGCTCAGTTCTGGGCATCTTTGAAATACCTATACAAACTTGTTCCTACATAGTAACTTGCAACTTTGAATGAGAATGTGCTTGCTTACAGCAACGTGCTATATGTTCTGAATGCCCGAATTGGGAATCTGTGTCAAAACTTTGTTAGGAATTATGTGATCCTTACTAGCTGGAAGTAAGGGAGATGGGGCATGAAGTTATTTCTAGGAGTTTGACACATACCAAGTTTAGCTCAGTTCTGGGCATCTTTGAAATACCTATACAAACTTGTTCCTACCTAGTAACTTGCAACTTTGAATGAGAATGTGCTTGCTTGCAGCAACGTGCTATATGTTCTGAATGCCCGAATTGAGAATCTGTGTCAAAACTTTGTTAGGAATTATGTGATCCTTACTAGCTGGAAGTAAGGGAGATGGGGCATGAAGTTATTTCTAGGAGTTGGACACATACCAAGTTTAGCTCAGTTCTGGGCATCTTTGAAATACCTATACAAACTTGTTCCTACATAGTAACTTGCATCTTTAATGAGAATCTGCTTGCTTGCAGCAACGTGCTATATGTTCTGAATGCCCGATTTGGGAATCTGTGTCAAAACTTTGTTAGGAATTATGTGATCCTTACTAGCTGGAAGTAAGGGAGATGGGGCATGAAGTTATTTCTAGGAGTTGGACACATACCAAGTTTAGCTCAGTTCTGGGCGTCTTTGAAATACCTATACAAACTTATTCCTACCTAGTAACTTGCATCTTTGAATGAGAACCTGCTTGCTTACAGCAACGTGCTATATGTTCTGAATGCCCGAATTGGGAATCTGTGTCAAAACTTTGTTAGGAATTATGTGATCCTTACTAGCTGGAAGTAAGGGAGATGGGGCATGATGTTATTTCTAGGAGTTGGACACATACCAAGTTTAGCTCAGTTCTGGGCATCTTTGAAATACCTATACAAACTTGTTCCTACATAGTAACTTGCGTCTTTGAATGAGAATCTGCTTGCTTACAGCAACGTGCTATATGTTCTGAATGCCCGAATTGGGAATCTGTGTCAAAACTTTGTTAGGAATTATGTGATCCTTACTAGCTGGAAGTAAGGGAGATGGGGCATGAAGTTATTTCTAGGAGTTGGACACATACCAAGTTTAGCTCAGTTCTGGGCATCTTTGAAATACCTATACAAACTTGTTCCTACATAGTAACTTGCAACTTTGAATGAAAATGTGCTTGCTTACAGCAACGTGCTATATGTTCTGAATGCCCGAATTGGCAATCTGTGTCAAAACTTTCTTAGGAATTATGTGATCCTTACTAGCTGGAAGTAAGGGAGATGGGGCATGAAGTTATTTCTAGGAGTTGGACACATACCAAGTTTAGCTCAGTTCTGGGCATCTTTGAAATACCTATACAAACTTGTTCCTACCTAGTAACTTGCATCTTTGAATGAGAATCTGCTTGCTTACAGCAACGTGCTATATGTTCTGAATGCCCGAGATGGGAATCTGTGTCAAAACTTTGTTAGGAATTATGTGATCCTTACTAGCTGGAAGTAAGGGAGATGGGGCATGAAGTTATTTCTAGGAGTTGGACACATACCAAGTTTAGCTCAGTTCTGGGCATCTTTGAAATACCTACACAAACTTGTTCCTACATAGTAACTTGCAACTTTGAATGAGAATTTGCTTGCTTACAGCAACGTGCTATATGTTCTGAATGCCCGAATTGGGAATCTGTGTCAAAACTTTCTTAGGAATTATGTGATCCTTACTAGCTGGAAGTAAGGGAGATGGGGCATGAAGTTATTTCTAGGAGTTGGACACATACCAAGTTTAGCTCAGTTCTGGGCATCTTTGAAAAACCTATACAAACTTGTTCCTACATAGTAACTTGCATCTTTGAATGAGAATGTGCTTGCTTACAGCAACGTGCTATATGTTCTCAATGCCCGAATTGGGAACCTGTGTCAAAACTTTGTTAGGAATTATGTGATCCTTACTAGCTGGAAGTAAGGGAGATGGGGCATGAAGTTATTTCTAGGAGTTGGACACATACCAAGTTTAGCTCAGTTCTGGGCATCTTTGAAATACCTATACAAACTTGTTCCTACATAGTAACTTGCATCTTTAATGAGAATGTGCTTGCTTACAGCAACGTGCTATATGTTCTGAATGTCCGAATTGGGAATCTGTGTCAAAACTTTGTTAGGAATTATGTGATCCTTACTAGCTGGAAGTAAGGGAGATGGGGCATGAAGTTATTTCTAGGAGTTGGACACATACCAAGTTTAGCTCAGTTCTGGGCATCTTTGAAATACCTATACAAACTTGTTGCTACATAGTAACTTGCATCATTAATGAGAATGTGCTTGCTTACAGCAACGTGCTATATGTTCTGAATGCCCGAATTGGCAATCTGTGTCAAAACTTTGTTAGGAATTATGTGATCCTTACTAGCTGGAAGTAAGGGAGATGGGGCATGAAGTTATTTCTAGGAGTTGGACACATACCAAGTTTAGCTCAGTTCTGGGCATCTTTGAAATACCTATACAAACTTGTTCCTACATAGTAACTTGCATCTTTGAATGAGAATCTGCTTGCTTACAGCAACGTGCTATATGTTCTGAATGCCCGAATTGGCAATCTGTGTCAAAACTTTGTTAGGAATTATGTGATCCTTACTAGCTGGAAGTAAGGGAGATGGGGCATGAAGTTATTTCTAGGAGTTGGACACATACCAAGTTTAGCTCAGTTCTGGGCATCTTTGAAATACCTATACAAACTTGTTCCTACATAGTAACTTGCATCTTTGAATGAGAATCTGCTTGCTTACAGCAACGTGCTATATGTTCTGAATGCCCGAATTGGGAATCTGTGTCAAAACTTTGTTAGGAATTATGTGATCCTTACTAGCTGGAAGTAAGGGAGATGGGGCATGAAGTTATTTCTAGGAGTTGGACACATACCAAGTTGAGCTCAGTTCTGGGCATCTTTGAAATACCTATACAAACTTGTTCCTACATAGTAACTTGTAACTTTGAATGAAAATGTGCTTGCTTACAGCAACGTGCTATATGTTCTGAATGCCCGAATTGGCAATCTGTGTCAAAACTTTGTTAGGAATTATGTGATCCTTACTAGCTGGAAGTAAGGGAGATGGGGCATGAAGTTATTTCTAGGAGTTGG
Source organism: Diceros bicornis minor (assembly GCF_020826845.1). Taxonomy (NCBI): domain Eukaryota; kingdom Metazoa; phylum Chordata; class Mammalia; order Perissodactyla; family Rhinocerotidae; genus Diceros; species Diceros bicornis. Next base: position 42,893,566 of record NC_080768.1, on the reverse strand, counting down.
ACACATACCAAGTTGAGCTCAGTTCTGGGCATCTTTGAAATACCTATACAAACTTGTTCCTACATAGTAACTTGCAACTTTGAATGAGAATGTGCTTGCTTACAGCAACGTGCTATATGTTCTGAATGCCCGAATTGGGAATCTGTGTCAAAACTTTCTTAGGAATTATGTGATCCTTACTAGCTGGAAGTAAGGGAGATGGGGCATGAAGTTATTTCTAGGAGTTGGACACATACCAAGTTTAGCTCAGTTCTGGGCATCTTTGAAATACCTATACAAACTTGTTCCTACATAGTAACTTGCATCTTTGAATGAGAATCTGCTTGCTTACAGCAACGTGCTATATGTTCTGAATGCCCGAATTGGGAATCTGTGTCAAAACTTTGTTAGGAATTATGTGACCTTACTAGCTGATAGTAAGGGAGATGGGGCATGAAGTTATTTCTAGGAGTTGGACACATACCAAGTTTAGCTCAGTTCTGGGCATCTTTGAAATACCTATACAAACTTGTTCCTACATAGTAACTTGCAACTTTGAATGAGAATTTGCTTGCTTACAGCAACGTGCTATATGTTCTGAATGCCCGAATTGGGAATCTGTGTCAAAACTTTGTTAGGAATTATGTGATCCTTACTAGCTGGAAGTAAGGGAGATGGGGCATGAAGTTATTTCTAGGAGTTGGACACAATCCAAGTTTAGCTCAGTTCTGGGCATCTTTGAAATACCTATACAAACTTGTTCCTCCATAGTAACTTGCATCTTTGTATGAGAATGTGCTTGCTTACAGCAAAGTGCTATATGTTCTGAATGCCCGAATTGGGAATCTGTGTCAAAACTTTGTTAGTAATTATTTGATCCTTACTAGCTGGAAGTAAGGGAGATGGGGCATGAAGTTATTTCTAGGAGTTGGACACATACCAAGTTTAGCTCAGTTCTGGGCTTCTTTGAAATACCTATACAAACTTGTTCCTACATAGTAACTTGCAACTTTGAATGAGAATGTGCTTGCTTACAGCAACGTGCTATATGTTCTGAATGCCCGAATTGGGAATCTGTGTCAAAACTTTGTTAGGAATTATGTGATCCTTACTAGCTGGAAGTAAGGGAGATGGGGCATGAAGTTATTTCTAGGAGTTGGACACATACCAAGTTTAGCTCAGTTCTGGGCATCTTTGAAATACCTATACAAACTTGTTCCTACATAGTAACTTGCATCTTTAATGAGAATGTGCTTGCTTACAGCAACGTGCTATATGTTCTGAATGCCCGAATTGGGAACTGTGTCAAAACTTTGTTAGGAATTATGTGATCCTTACTAGCTGGAAGTAAGGGAGATGGGGCATGAAGTTATTTCTAGGAGTTGGACACATACCAAGTTTAGCTCAGTTCTGGGCATCTTTGAAATACCTATACAAACTTGTTGCTACATAGTAACTTGCATCATTAATGAGAATGTGCTTGCTTACAGCAACGTGCTATATGTTCTGAATGCCCGAATTGGGAATCTGTGTCAAAACTTTGTTAGGAATTATGTGATCCTTACTAGCTGGAAGTAAGGGAGATGGGGCATGAAGTTATTTCTAGGAGTTGGACACATACCAAGTTTAGCTCAGTTCTGGGCATCTTTGAAATACCTATACAAACTTGTTCCTACATAGTAACTTGCATCTTTGAATGAGAATCTGCTTGCTTACAGCAACGTGCTATATGTTCTCAATGCCCGAATTGGGAACCTGTGTCAAAACTTTGTTAGGAATTATGTGATCCTTACTAGCTGGAAGTAAGGGAGAAGGGGCATGAAGTTATTTCTAGGAGTTGGACACATACCAAGTTTAGCTCAGTTCTGGGCATCTTTGAAATACCTATACAAACTTGTTGCTACATAGTAACTTGCATCTTTAATGAGAATGTGCTTGCTTACAGCAACGTGCTATATGTTCTGAATGCCCGAATTGGGAACCTGTGTCAAAACTTTGTTAGGAATTATGTGATCCTTACTAGCTGGAAGTAAGGGAGATGGGGCATGAAGTTATTTCTAGGAGTTGGACACATACCAAGTTTAGCTCAGTTCTGGGCATCTTTGAAATACCTATACAAACTTGTTGCTACATAGTAACTTGCATCATTAATGAGAATGTGCTTGCTTACAGCAACGTGCTATATGTTCTGAATGCCCGAATTGGCAATCTGTGTCAAAACTTTGTTAGGAATTATGTGATCCTTACTAGCTGGAAGTAAGGGAGATGGGGCATGAAGTTATTTCTAGGAGTTGGACACATACCAAGTTTAGCTCAGTTCTGGGCATCTTTGAAATTCCTATACAAACTTGTTCCTACATAGTAACTTGCATCTTTGAATGAGAATGTGCTTGCTTACAGCAACGTGCTATATGTTCTGAATGCCCGAATTGGCAATCTGTGTCAAAACTTTGTTAGGAATTATGTGATCCTTACTAGCTGGAAGTAAGGGAGATGGGGCATGAAGTTATTTCTAGGAGTTGGACACATACCAAGTTTAGCTCATTTCTGGGCATCTTTGAAATACCTATACAAACTTGTTCCTACATAGTAACTTGCATCTTTGAATGAGAATCTGCTTGCTTACAGCAACGTGCTATATGTTCTGAATGCCCGAATTGGGAATCTGTGTCAAAACTTTGTTAGGAATTATGTGATCCTTACTAGCTGGAAGTAAGGGAGATGGGGCATGAAGTTATTTCTAGGAGTTGGACACATACCAAGTTTAGCTCAGTTCTGGGCATCTTTGAAATACCTATACAAACTTGTTCCTACATAGTAACTTGCAACTTTGAATGAGAATGTGCTTGCTTACAGCAACGTGCTATATGTTCTGAATGCCCGAATTGGGAATCTGTGTCAAAACTTTGTTAGGAATTATGTGATCCTTACTAGCTGGAAGTAAGGGAGATGGGGCATGAAGTTATTTCTAGGAGTTTGACACATACCAAGTTTAGCTCAGTTCTGGGCATCTTTGAAATACCTATACAAACTTGTTCCTACCTAGTAACTTGCAACTTTGAATGAGAATGTGCTTGCTTGCAGCAACGTGCTATATGTTCTGAATGCCCGAATTGAGAATCTGTGTCAAAACTTTGTTAGGAATTATGTGATCCTTACTAGCTGGAAGTAAGGGAGATGGGGCATGAAGTTATTTCTAGGAGTTGGACACATACCAAGTTTAGCTCAGTTCTGGGCATCTTTGAAATACCTATACAAACTTGTTCCTACATAGTAACTTGCATCTTTAATGAGAATCTGCTTGCTTGCAGCAACGTGCTATATGTTCTGAATGCCCGATTTGGGAATCTGTGTCAAAACTTTGTTAGGAATTATGTGATCCTTACTAGCTGGAAGTAAGGGAGATGGGGCATGAAGTTATTTCTAGGAGTTGGACACATACCAAGTTTAGCTCAGTTCTGGGCGTCTTTGAAATACCTATACAAACTTATTCCTACCTAGTAACTTGCATCTTTGAATGAGAACCTGCTTGCTTACAGCAACGTGCTATATGTTCTGAATGCCCGAATTGGGAATCTGTGTCAAAACTTTGTTAGGAATTATGTGATCCTTACTAGCTGGAAGTAAGGGAGATGGGGCATGATGTTATTTCTAGGAGTTGGACACATACCAAGTTTAGCTCAGTTCTGGGCATCTTTGAAATACCTATACAAACTTGTTCCTACATAGTAACTTGCGTCTTTGAATGAGAATCTGCTTGCTTACAGCAACGTGCTATATGTTCTGAATGCCCGAATTGGGAATCTGTGTCAAAACTTTGTTAGGAATTATGTGATCCTTACTAGCTGGAAGTAAGGGAGATGGGGCATGAAGTTATTTCTAGGAGTTGGACACATACCAAGTTTAGCTCAGTTCTGGGCATCTTTGAAATACCTATACAAACTTGTTCCTACATAGTAACTTGCAACTTTGAATGAAAATGTGCTTGCTTACAGCAACGTGCTATATGTTCTGAATGCCCGAATTGGCAATCTGTGTCAAAACTTTCTTAGGAATTATGTGATCCTTACTAGCTGGAAGTAAGGGAGATGGGGCATGAAGTTATTTCTAGGAGTTGGACACATACCAAGTTTAGCTCAGTTCTGGGCATCTTTGAAATACCTATACAAACTTGTTCCTACCTAGTAACTTGCATCTTTGAATGAGAATCTGCTTGCTTACAGCAACGTGCTATATGTTCTGAATGCCCGAGATGGGAATCTGTGTCAAAACTTTGTTAGGAATTATGTGATCCTTACTAGCTGGAAGTAAGGGAGATGGGGCATGAAGTTATTTCTAGGAGTTGGACACATACCAAGTTTAGCTCAGTTCTGGGCATCTTTGAAATACCTACACAAACTTGTTCCTACATAGTAACTTGCAACTTTGAATGAGAATTTGCTTGCTTACAGCAACGTGCTATATGTTCTGAATGCCCGAATTGGGAATCTGTGTCAAAACTTTCTTAGGAATTATGTGATCCTTACTAGCTGGAAGTAAGGGAGATGGGGCATGAAGTTATTTCTAGGAGTTGGACACATACCAAGTTTAGCTCAGTTCTGGGCATCTTTGAAAAACCTATACAAACTTGTTCCTACATAGTAACTTGCATCTTTGAATGAGAATGTGCTTGCTTACAGCAACGTGCTATATGTTCTCAATGCCCGAATTGGGAACCTGTGTCAAAACTTTGTTAGGAATTATGTGATCCTTACTAGCTGGAAGTAAGGGAGATGGGGCATGAAGTTATTTCTAGGAGTTGGACACATACCAAGTTTAGCTCAGTTCTGGGCATCTTTGAAATACCTATACAAACTTGTTCCTACATAGTAACTTGCATCTTTAATGAGAATGTGCTTGCTTACAGCAACGTGCTATATGTTCTGAATGTCCGAATTGGGAATCTGTGTCAAAACTTTGTTAGGAATTATGTGATCCTTACTAGCTGGAAGTAAGGGAGATGGGGCATGAAGTTATTTCTAGGAGTTGGACACATACCAAGTTTAGCTCAGTTCTGGGCATCTTTGAAATACCTATACAAACTTGTTCCTACATAGTAACTTGCATCTTTAATGAGAATGTGCTTGCTTACAGCAACGTGCTATATGTTCTGAATGTCCGAATTGGGAATCTGTGTCAAAACTTTGTTAGGAATTATGTGATCCTTACTAGCTGGAAGTAAGGGAGATGGGGCATGAAGTTATTTCTAGGAGTTGGACACATACCAAGTTTAGCTCAGTTCTGGGCATCTTTGAAATACCTATACAAACTTGTTGCTACATAGTAACTTGCATCATTAATGAGAATGTGCTTGCTTACAGCAACGTGCTATATGTTCTGAATGCCCGAATTGGGAATCTGTGTCAAAACTTTGTTAGGAATTATGTGATCCTTACTAGCTGGAAGTAAGGGAGATGGGGCATGAAGTTATTTCTAGGAGTTGGACACATACCAAGTTTAGCTCAGTTCTGGGCATCTTTGAAATACCTATACAAACTTGTTCCTACATAGTAACTTGCAACTTTGAATGAGAATGTGCTTGCTTACAGCAACATGCTACATGTTCTGAATGCCCGAATTGGGAATCTGTGTCAAAACTTTGTTAGGAATTATGTGATCCTTACTAGCTGGAAGTAAGGGAGATGGGGCATGAAGTTATTTCTAGGAGTTGGACACATACCAAGTTTAGCTCAGTTTTGGGCATCTTTGAAATACCTATACAAACTTGTTCCTACATAGTAACTTGCATCTTTGAATGAGAATCTGCTTGCTTACAGCAACGTGCTATATGTTCTGAATGCCCGAATTGGGAATCTGTGTCAAAACTTTGTTAGGAATAATGTGATCCTTACTAGCTGGAAGTAAGGGAGATGGGGCATGAAGTTATTTCTAGGAGTTGGACACATACCAAGTTTAGCTCAGTTCTGGGCATCTTTGAAATACCTATACAAACTTGTTCCTACATAGTAACTTGCATCTTTGAATGAGAATGTGCTTGCTTACAGCAACGTGCTATATGTTCTGAATGCCCGAATTGGCAATCTGTGTCAAAACTTTGTTAGGAATTATGTGATCCTTACTAGCTGGAAGTAAGGGAGATGGGGCATGAAGTTATTTCTAGGAGTTGGACACATACCAAGTTTAGCTCAGTTCTGGGCTTCTTTGAAATACCTATACAAACTTGTTCCTACATAGTAACTTGCATCTTTGAATGAGAATGTGCTTGCTTACAGCAACGTGCTATATGTTCTGATTGCCCGAATTGGCAATCTGTGTCAAAACTTTGTTAGGAATTATGTGATCCTTACTAGCTGGAAGTAAGGGAGATGGGGCATGAAGTTATTTCTAGGAGTTGGACACATACCAAGTTTAGCTCAGTTCTGGGCATCTTTGAAATACCTATACAAACATCTTCCTACATAGTAACTTGCAACTTTGAATGAGAATGTGCTTGCTTGCAGCAACGTGCTATATGTTCTGAATGTCCGATTTGGGAATCTGTGTCAAAACTTTGTTAGGAATTATGTGATCCTTACTAGCTGGAAGTAAGGGAGGTGGGGCATGAAGTTATTTCTAGGAGTTGGACACATACCAAGTTTAGCTGAGTTCTGGGCATCTTTGAAATACCTATACAAACTTGTTCCTACATAGTAACTTGCATCTTTGAATGAGAATGTGCTTGCTTACAGCAACGTGCTATATGTTCTGAATGCCCGAATTGGCAATCTGTGTCAAAACTTTGTTAGGAATTATGTGATCCTTACTAGCTGGAAGTAAGGGAGATGGGGCATGAAGTTATTTCTAGGAGTTGGACACATACCAAGTTTAGCTCAGTTCTGGGCATCTTTGAAATACCTATACAAACTTGTTCCTACATAGTAACTTGCATCTTTGAATGAGAATGTGCTTGCTTACAGCAACGTGCTATATGTTCTGAATGCCCGAATTGGGAATCTGTGTCAAAACTTTGTTAGGAATTATGTGACCTTACTAGCTGATAGTAAGGGAGATGGGGCATGAAGTTATTTCTAGGAGTTGGACACATACCAAGTTTAGCTCAGTTCTGGGCATCTTTGAAATACCTATACAAACTTGTTCCTACATAGTAACTTGCAACTTTGAATGAGAATGTGCTTGCTTACAGCAACGTGCTATATGTTCTGAATGCCCGAATTGGGAATCTGTGTCAAAACTTTGTTAGGAATTATGTGATCCTTACTAGCTGGAAGTAAGGGAGATGGGGCATGAAGTTATTTCTAGGAGTTGGACACAATCCAAGTTTAGCTCAGTTCTGGGCATCTTTGAAATACCTATACAAACTTGTTCCTCCATAGTAACTTGCATCTTTGAATGAGAATCTGCTTGCTTACAGCAACGTGCTATATGTTCTGAATGCCCGAATTGGGAATCTGTGTCAAAACTTTGTTAGGAATTATGTGATCCTTACTAGCTGGAAGTAAGGGAGATGGGGCATGAAGTTATTTCTAGGAGTTGGACACATACCAAGTTTAGCTCAGTTCTGGGCATCTTTGAAATACCTATACAAACTTGTTCCTACATAGTAACTTGCAACTTTGAATGAGAATGTGCTTGCTTACAGCAACGTGCTATATGTTCTGAATGCCCGAATTGGGAATCTGTGTCAAAACTTTGTTAGGAATTATGTGATCCTTACTAGCTGGAAGTAAGGGAGATGGGGCATGAAGTTATTTCTAGGAGTTGGACACATACCAAGTTTAGCTCAGTTCTGGGCATCTTTGAAATACCTATACAAACTTGTTCCTACCTAGTAACTTGCAACTTTGAATGAGAATGTGCTTGCTTGCAGCAACGTGCTATATGTTCTGAATGCCCGAATTGAGAATCTGTGTCAAAACTTTGTTAGGAATTATGTGATCCTTACTAGCTGGAAGTAAGGGAGATGGGGCATGAAGTTATTTCTAGGAGTTGGACACATACCAAGTTTAGCTCAGTTCTGGGCGTCTTTGAAATACCTATACAAACTTGTTCCTACCAAGTAACTTGCGTCTTTAATGAGAATCTGCTTGCTTGCAGCAACGTGCTATATGTTCTGAATGCCCGATTTGGGAATCTGTGTCAAAACTTTGTTAGGAATTACGTGATCCTTACTAGCTGGAAGTAAGGGAGATGGGGCATGAAGTTATTTCTAGGAGTTGGACACATACCAAGTTTAGCTCAGTTCTGGGCGTCTTTGAAATACCTATACAAACTTATTCCTACCTAGTAACTTGCGTCTTTGAATGAGAACCTGCTTGCTTACAGCAACGTGCTATATGTTCTGAATGCCCGAATTGGGAATCTGTGTCAAAACTTTGTTAGGAATTATGTGATCCTTACTAGCTGGAAGTAAGGGAGATGGGGCATGATGTTATTTCTAGGAGTTGGACACATACCAAGTTTAGCTCAGTTCTGGGCATCTTTGAAATACCTATACAAACTTGTTCCTACATAGTAACTTGCGTCTTTGAATGAGAATCTGCTTGCTTACAGCAACGTGCTATATGTTCTGAATGCCCGAATTGGGAATCTGTGTCAAAACTTTGTTAGGAATTATGTGATCCTTACTAGCTGGAAGTAAGGGAGATGGGGCATGAAGTTATTTCTAGGAGTTGGACACATACCAAGTTTAGCTCAGTTCTGGGCATCTTTGAAATACCTATACAAACTTGTTCCTACATAGTAACTTGCAACTTTGAATGAAAATGTGCTTGCTTACAGCAACGTGCTATATGTTCTGAATGCCCGAATTGGCAATCTGTGTCAAAACTTTCTTAGGAATTATGTGATCCTTACTAGCTGGAAGTAAGGGAGATGGGGCATGAAGTTATTTCTAGGAGTTGGACACATACCAAGTTTAGCTCAGTTCTGGGCATCTTTGAAATACCTATACAAACTTGTTCCTACATAGTAACTTGCATCTTTGAATGAGAATCTGCTTGCTTACAGCAACGTGCTATATGTTCTGAATGCCCGAGATGGGAATCTGTGTCAAAACTTTGTTAGGAATTATGTGATCCTTACTAGCTGGAAGTAAGGGAGATGGGGCATGAAGTTATTTCTAGGAGTTGGACACATACCAAGTTTAGCTCAGTTCTGGGCATCTTTGAAATACCTATACAAACTTGTTCCTACATAGTAACTTGCATCTTTGAATGAGAATGTGCTTGCTTACAGCAACGTGCTATATGTTCTCAATGCCCGAATTGGGAACCTGTGTCAAAACTTTGTTAGGAATTATGTGATCCTTACTAGCTGGAAGTAAGGGAGATGGGGCATGAAGTTATTTCTAGGAGTTGGACACATACCAAGTTTAGCTCAGTTCTGGGCATCTTTGAAATACCTATACAAACTTGTTGCTACATAGTAACTTGCATCATTAATGAGAATGTGCTTGCTTACAGCAACGTGCTATATGTTCTGAATGCCCGAATTGGGAATCTGTGTCAAAACTTTCTTAGGAATTATGTGATCCTTACTAGCTGGAAGTAAGGGAGATGGCGCATGAAGTTATTTCTAGGAGTTGGACACATACCAAGTTTAGCTCAGTTCTGGGCATCTTTGAAATACCTACACAAACTTGTTCCTACATAGTAACTTGCAACTTTGAATGAGAATGTGCTTGCTTACAGCAACGTGCTATATGTTCTGAATGCCCGAATTGGGAACCTGTGTCAAAACTTTGTTAGGAATTATGTGATCCTTACTAGCTGGAAGTAAGGGAGATGGGGCATGAAGTTATTTCTAGGAGTTGGACACATACCAAGTTTAGCTCAGTTCTGGGCATCTTTGAAATACCTATACAAACTTGTTCCTACATAGTAACTTGCATCTTTGAATGAGAATGTGCTTGCTTACAGCAACGTGCTATATGTTCTCAATGCCCGAATTGGGAACCTGTGTCAAAACTTTGTTAGGAATTATGTGATCCTTACTAGCTGGAAGTAAGGGAGATGGGGCATGAAGTTATTTCTAGGAGTTGGACACATACCAAGTTTAGCTCAGTTCTGGGCATCTTTGAAATACCTATACAAACTTGTTGCTACATAGTAACTTGCATCATTAATGAGAATGTGCTTGCTTACAGCAACGTGCTATATGTTCTGAATGCCCGAATTGGGAATCTGTGTCAAAACTTTCTTAGGAATTATGTGATCCTTACTAGCTGGAAGTAAGGGAGATGGCGCATGAAGTTATTTCTAGGAGTTGGACACATACCAAGTTTAGCTCAGTTCTGGGCATCTTTGAAATACCTATACAAACTTGTTGCTACATAGTAACTTGCATCATTAATGAGAATGTGCTTGCTTACAGCAACGTGCTATATGTTCTGAATGCCCGAATTGGGAATCTGTGTCAAAACTTTCTTAGGAATTATGTGATCCTTACTAGCTGGAAGTAAGGGAGATGGCGCATGAAGTTATTTCTAGGAGTTGGACACATACCAAGTTTAGCTCAGTTCTGGGCGTCTTTGAAATACCTATACAAACTTATTCCTACCTAGTAACTTGCGTCTTTGAATGAGAACCTGCTTGCTTACAGCAACGTGCTATATGTTCTGAATGCCCGAATTGGGAATCTGTGTCAAAACTTTGTTAGGAATTATGTGATCCTTACTAGCTGGAAGTAAGGGAGATGGGGCATGATGTTATTTCTAGGAGTTGGACACATACCAAGTTTAGCTCAGTTCTGGGCATCTTTGAAATACCTATACAAACTTGTTCCTACATAGTAACTTGCGTCTTTGAATGAGAATCTGCTTGCTTACAGCAACGTGCTATATGTTCTGAATGCCCGAATTGGGAATCTGTGTCAAAACTTTGTTAGGAATTATGTGATCCTTACTAGCTGGAAGTAAGGGAGATGGGGCATGAAGTTATTTCTAGGAGTTGGACACATACCAAGTTTAGCTCAGTTCTGGGCATCTTTGAAATACCTATACAAACTTGTTCCTACATAGTAACTTGCAACTTTGAATGAAAATGTGCTTGCTTACAGCAACGTGCTATATGTTCTGAATGCCCGAATTGGCAATCTGTGTCAAAACTTTCTTAGGAATTATGTGATCCTTACTAGCTGGAAGTAAGGGAGATGGGGCATGAAGTTATTTCTAGGAGTTGGACACATACCAAGTTTAGCTCAGTTCTGGGCATCTTTGAAATACCTATACAAACTTGTTCCTACATAGTAACTTGCATCTTTGAATGAGAATCTGCTTGCTTACAGCAACGTGCTATATGTTCTGAATGCCCGAGATGGGAATCTGTGTCAAAACTTTGTTAGGAATTATGTGATCCTTACTAGCTGGAAGTAAGGGAGATGGGGCATGAAGTTATTTCTAGGAGTTGGACACATACCAAGTTTAGCTCAGTTCTGGGCATCTTTGAAATACCTACACAAACTTGTTCCTACATAGTAACTTGCAACTTTGAATGAGAATGTGCTTGCTTACAGCAACGTGCTATATGTTCTGAATGCCCGAATTGGGAACCTGTGTCAAAACTTTGTTAGGAATTATGTGATCCTTACTAGCTGGAAGTAAGGGAGATGGGGCATGAAGTTATTTCTAGGAGTTGGACACATACCAAGTTTAGCTCAGTTCTGGGCATCTTTGAAATACCTATACAAACTTGTTCCTACATAGTAACTTGCATCTTTGAATGAGAATGTGCTTGCTTACAGCAACGTGCTATATGTTCTCAATGCCCAAATTGGGAACCTGTGTCAAAACTTTGTTAGGAATTATGTGATCCTTACTAGCTGGAAGTAAGGGAGATGGGGCATGAAGTTATTTCTAGGAGTTGGACACATACCAAGTTTAGCTCAGTTCTGGGCATCTTTGAAATACCTATACAAACTTGTTGCTACATAGTAACTTGCATCATTAATGAGAATGTGCTTGCTTACAGCAACGTGCTATATGTTCTGAATGCCCGAATTGGGAATCTGTGTCAAAACTTTCTTAGGAATTATGTGATCCTTACTAGCTGGAAGTAAGGGAGATGGCGCATGAAGTTATTTCTAGGAGTTGGACACATACCAAGTTTAGCTCAGTTCTGGGCATCTTTGAAATACCTATACAAACTTGTTGCTACATAGTAACTTGCATCATTAATGAGAATGTGCTTGCTTACAGCAACGTGCTATATGTTCTGAATGCCCGAATTGGGAATCTGTGTCAAAACTTTCTTAGGAATTATGTGATCCTTACTAGCTGGAAGTAAGGGAGATGGGGCATGAAGTTATTTCTAGGAGTTGGACACATACCAAGTTTAGCTCAGTTCTGGGCATCTTTGAAATACCTATACAAACTTGTTCCTACATAGTAACTTGCATCTTTGAATGAGAATCTGCTTGCTTACAGCAACGTGCTATATGTTCTCAATGCCCGAATTGGGAACCTGTGTCAAAACTTTGTTAGGAATTATGTGATCCTTACTAGCTGGAAGTAAGGGAGATGGGGCATGAAGTTATTTCTAGGAGTTGGACACATACCAAGTTTAGCTCAGTTCTGGGCATCTTTGAAATACCTATACAAACTTGTTCCTACATAGTAACTTGCGTCTTTGAATGAAAACGTGCTTGCTTACAGCAACGTGCTATATGTTCTGAATGCCCGAATTGGCAATCTGTGTCAAAACTTTCTTAGGAATTATGTGATCCTTACTAGCTGGAAGTAAGGGAGATGGGGCATGAAGTTATTTCTAGGAGTTGGACACATACCAAGTTGAGCTCAGTTCTGGGCATCTTTGAAATACCTATACAAACTTGTTCCTACATAGTAACTTGTAACTTTGAATGAAAATGTGCTTGCTTACAGCAACGTGCTATATGTTCTGAATGCCCGAATTGGCAATCTGTGTCAAAACTTTGTTAGGAATTATGTGATCCTTACTAGCTGGAAGTAAGGGAGATGGGGCATGAAGTTATTTCTAGGAGTTGGACACATACCAAGTTGAGCTCAGTTCTGGGCATCTTTGAAATACCTATACAAACTTGTTCCTACATAGTAACTTGCAACTTTGAATGAGAATGTGCTTGCTTACAGCAACGTGCTATATGTTCTGAATGCCCGAATTGGGAATCTGTGTCAAAACTTTCTTAGGAATTATGTGATCCTTACTAGCTGGAAGTAAGGGAGATGGGGCATGAAGTTATTTCTAGGAGTTGGACACATACCAAGTTGAGCTCAGTTCTGGGCATCTTTGAAATACCTATACAAACTTGTTCCTACATAGTAACTTGCATCTTTGAATGAGAATCTGCTTGCTTACAGCAACGTGCTATATGTTCTGAATGCCCGAATTGGGAATCTGTGTCAAAACTTTGTTAGGAATTATGTGACCTTACTAGCTGATAGTAAGGGAGATGGGGCATGAAGTTATTTCTAGGAGTTGGACACATACCAAGTTTAGCTCAGTTCTGGGCATCTTTGAAATACCTATACAAACTTGTTCCTACATAGTAACTTGCAACTTTGAATGAGAATGTGCTTGCTTACAGCAACGTGCTATATGTTCTGAATGACCGAATTGAGAATCTGTGTCAAAACTTTGTTAGGAATTATGTGATCCTTACTAGCTGGAAGTAAGGGAGATGGGGCATGAAGTTATTTCTAGGAGTTGGACACAATCCAAGTTTAGCTCAGTTCTGGGCATCTTTGAAATACCTATACAAACTTGTTCCTCCATAGTAACTTGCATCTTTGTATGAGAATGTGCTTGCTTAGAGCAAAGTGCTATATGTTCTGAATGCCCGAATTGGGAATCTGTGTCAAAACTTTGTTAGTAATTATTTGATCCTTACTAGCTGGAAGTAAGGGAGATGGGGCATGAAGTTATTTCTAGGAGTTGGACACATACCAAGTTTAGCTCAGTTCTGGGCATCTTTGAAATACCTATACAAACTTGTTCCTCCATAGTAACTTGCATCTTTGTATGAGAATGTGCTTGCTTACAGCAAAGTGCTATATGTTCTGAATGCCCGAATTGGGAATCTGTGTCAAAACTTTGTTAGTAATTATTTGATCCTTACTAGCTGGAAGTAAGGGAGATGGGGCATGAAGTTATTTCTAGGAGTTGGACACATACCAAGTTTAGCTCAGTTCTGGGCTTCTTTGAAATACCTATACAAACTTGTTCCTACATAGTAACTTGCAACTTTGAATGAGAATGTGCTTGCTTACAGCAACGTGCTATATGTTCTGAATGCCCGAATTGGGAATCTGTGTCAAAACTTTCTTAGGAATTATGTGATCCTTACTAGCTGGAAGTAAGGGAGATGGGGCATGAAGTTATTTCTAGGAGTTGGACACATACCAAGTTTAGCTCAGTTCTGGGCATCTTTGAAATACCTCTACAAACTTGTTCCTACATAGTAACTTGCATCTTTGAATGAGAATGTGCTTGCTTACAGCAACGTGCTATATGTTCTGAATGCCCGAATTGGCAATCTGTGTCAAAACTTTGATAGGAATTATGTGATCCTTACTAGCTGGAAGTAAGGGAGATGGGGCATGAAGTTATTTCTAGGAGTTGGACACATACCAAGTTTAGCTCAGTTCTGGGCATCTTTGAAATACCTATACAAACTTGTTCCTACCTAGTAACTTGCATCTTTAATGAGAATCTGCTTGCTTGCAGCAACGTGCTATATGTTATGAATGCCAGATTTGGGAATCTGTGTCAAAACTTTGTTAGGAATTATGTGATCCTTACTAGCTGGAAGTAAGGGAGATGGGGCATGAAGTTATTTCTAGGAGTTGGACACATACCAAGTTTAGCTCAGTTCTGGGCATCTTTGAAATACCTATACAAACTTGTTCCTACCTAGTAACTTGCATCTTTGAATGAGAACCTGCTTGCTTACAGCAACGTGCTATATGTTCTGAATGCCCGAATTGGGAATCTGTGTCAAAACTTTGTTAGGAATTATGTGATCCTTACTAGCTGGAAGTAAGGGAGATGGGGCATGAAGTTATTTCTAGGAGTTGGACACATACCAAGTTTAGCTCAGTTCTGGGCATCTTTGAAATACCTATACAAACTTGTTCCTACATAGTAACTTGCGTCTTTGAATGAGAATCTGCTTGCTTACAGCAACGTGCTATATGTTCTGAATGCCCGAATTGGGAATCTGTGTCAAAACTTTGTTAGGAATTATGTGATCCTTACTAGCTGGAAGTAAGGGAGATGGGGCATGAAGTTATTTCTAGGAGTTGGACACATACCAAGTTTAGCTCAGTTCTGGGCATCTTTGAAATACCTATACAAACTTGTTCCTACATAGTAACTTGCAACTTTGAATGAAAATGTGCTTGCTTACAGCAACGTGCTATATGTTCTGAATGCCCGAATTGGCAATCTGTGTCAAAACTTTCTTAGGAATTATGTGATCCTTACTAGCTGGAAGTAAGGGAGATGGGGCATGAAGTTATTTCTAGGAGTTGGACACATACCAAGTTTAGCTCAGTTCTGGGCATCTTTGAAATACCTATACAAACTTGTTCCTACATAGTAACTTGCATCTTTGAATGAGAATCTGCTTGCTTACAGCAACGTGCTATATGTTCTGAATGCCCGAGATGGGAACCTGTGTCAAAACTTTGTTAGGAATTATGTGATCCTTACTAGCTGGAAGTAAGGGAGATGGGGCATGAAGTTATTTCTAGGAGTTGGACACATACCAAGTTTAGCTCAGTTCTGGGCATCTTTGAAATACCTACACAAACTTGTTCCTACATAGTAACTTGCAACTTTGAATGAGAATGTGCTTGCTTACAGCAACGTGCTATATGTTCTGAATGCCCGAATTGGGAACCTGTGTCAAAACTTTGTTAGGAATTATGTGATCCTTACTAGCTGGAAGTAAGGGAGATGGGGCATGAAGTTATTTCTAGGAGTTGGACACATACCAAGTTTAGCTCAGTTCTGGGCATCTTTGAAATACCTATACAAACTTGTTCCTACATAGTAACTTGCATCTTTGAATGAGAATGTGCTTGCTTACAGCAACGTGCTATATGTTCTGAATGCCCGAATTGGGAACCTGTGTCAAAACTTTGTTAGGAATTATGTGATCCTTACTAGCTGGAAGTAAGGGAGATGGGGCATGAAGTTATTTCTAGGAGTTGGACACATACCAAGTTTAGCTCAGTTCTGGGCATCTTTGAAATACCTATACAAACTTGTTCCTACATAGTAACTTGCATCTTTAATGAGAATGTGCTTGCTTACAGCAACGTGCTATATGTTCTGAATGTCCGAATTGGGAATCTGTGTCAAAACTTTGTTAGGAATTATGTGATCCTTACTAGCTGGAAGTAAGGGAGATGGGGCATGAAGTTATTTCTAGGAGTTGGACACATACCAAGTTTAGCTCAGTTCTGGGCATCTTTGAAATACCTATACAAACTTGTTGCTACATAGTAACTTGCATCATTAATGAGAATGTGCTTGCTTACAGCAACGTGCTATATGTTCTGAATGCCCGAATTGGGAATCTGTGTCAAAACTTTGTTAGGAATTATGTGATCCTTACTAGCTGGAAGTAAGGGAGATGGGGCATGAAGTTATTTCTAGGAGTTGGACACATACCAAGTTTAGCTCAGTTCTGGGCATCCTTGAAATACCTATACAAACTTGTTCCTACATAGTAACTTGCATCTTTGAATGAGAATCTGCTTGCTTACAGCAACGTGCTATATGTTCTGAATGCCCGAATTGGGAATCTGTGTCAAAACTTTGTTAGGAATTATGTGATCCTTACTAGCTGGAAGTAAGGGAGATGGGGCATGAAGTTATTTCTAGGAGTTGGACACATACCAAGTTTAGCTCAGTTCTGGGCATCTTTGAAATACCTATACAAACTTGTTCCTACATAGTAACTTGCAACTTTGAATGAGAATGTGCTTGCTTACAGCAACGTGCTATATGTTCTGAATGCCCGAATTGGGAATCTGTGTCAAAACTTTGTTAGGAATTATGTGATCCTTACTAGCTGGATGTAAGGGAGGTGGGGCATGAAGTTATTTCTTGGAGTTGGAGACATACCAAGTTTAGCTCAGTTCTGGGCATCTTTGAAATACCTATACAAACTTGTTCCTACATAGTAACTTGCATCTTTGAATGAGAATGTGCTTGCTTGCAGCAACGTGCTATATGTTCTGAATGCCCGAATTGGGAATCTGTGTCAAAACTTTGTTAGGAATTATGTGATCCTTACTAGCTGGAAGTAAGGGAGATGGGGCATGAAGTTATTTCTAGGAGTTGGACACATACCAAGTTTAGCTCAGTTCTGGGCATCTTTGAAATACCTATACAAACTTGTTCCTACATAGTAACTTGCATCTTTGAATGAGAATGTGCTTGCTTACAGCAGCGTGCTATATGTTCTGATTGCCCGAATTGGCAATCTGTGTCAAAACTTTGTTAGGAATTATGTGATCCTTACTAGCTGGAAGTAAGGGAGATGGGGCATGAAGTTATTTCTAGGAGTTGGACACATACCAAGTTTAGCTCAGTTCTGGGCATCTTTGAAATACCTATACAAACTTGTTCCTACATAGTAACTTGCATCTTTAATGAGAATCTGCTTGCTTACAGCAACGTGCTATATGTTCTGAATGCCCGAATTGGGAATCTGTGTCAAAACTTTGTTAGGAATTATGTGATCCTTACTAGCTGGAAGTAAGGGAGATGGGGCATGAAGTTATTTCTAGGAGTTGGACACATACCAAGTTTAGCTCAGTTCTGGGCATCTTTGAAATACCTATACAAACTTGTTCCTACATAGTAACTTGCAACTTTGAATGAGAATGTGCTTGCTTACAGCAACGTGCTATATGTTCTGAATGCCCGAATTGGGAATCTGTGTCAAAACTTTGTTAGGAATTATGTGATCCTTACTAGCTGGATGTAAGGGAGGTGGGGCATGAAGTTATTTCTAGGAGTTGGACACATACCAAGTTTAGCTCAGTTCTGGGCATCTTTGAAATACCTATACAAACTTGTTCCTACATAGTAACTTGCATCTTTGAATGAGAATGTGCTTGCTTGCAGCAACGTGCTATATGTTCTGAATGCCCGAATTGGCAATCTGTGTCAAAACTTTGTTAGGAATTATGTGATCCTTACTAGCTGGAAGTAAGGGAGATGGGGCATGAAGTTATTTCTAGGAGTTGGACACATACCAAGTTTAGCTCAGTTCTGGGCATCTTTGAAATACCTATACAAACTTGTTCCTACATAGTAACTTGCAACTTTGAATGAGAATGTGCTTGCTTACAGCAACGTGCTATATGTTCTGAATGCCCGAATTGGCAATCTGTGTCAAAACTTTGTTAGGAATTATGTGATCCTTACGAGCAGGAAGTAAGGGAGATGGGGCATGAAGTTATTTCTAGGAGTTGGACACATACCAAGTTTAGCTCAGTTCTGGGCATCTTTGAAATACCTATACAAACTTGTTCCTACATAGTAACTTGCAACTTTGAATGAGAATGTGCTTGCTTACAGCAACGTGCTATATGTTCTGAATGCCCGAATTGGGAATCTGTGTCAAAACTTTGTTAGGAATTATGTGATCCTTACTAGCTGGAAGTAAGGGAGATGGGGCATGAAGTTATTTCTAGGAGTTGGACACATACCAAGTTTAGCTCAGTTCTGGGCATCTTTGAAATACCTATACAAACTTGTTCCTACATAGTAACTTGCAACTTTGAATGAGAATCTGCTTGCTTACAGCAACGTGCTATATGTTGTGAATGCCCGAATTGGGAATATGTGTCAAAACTTTGTTAGGAATTATGTGATCCTTACTAGCTGGAAGTAAGGGAGATGGGGCATGAAGTTATTTCTAGGAGTTGGACACATACCAAGTTTAGCTCAGTTCTGGGCTTCTTTGAAATACCTATACAAACTTGTTCCTCCATAGTAACTTGCATCTTTGAATGAGAATGTGCTTGCTTACAGCAACGTGCTATATGTTCTGAATGCCCGAATTGGGAATCTGTGTCAAAACTTTGTTAGGAATTATGTGATCCTTACTAGCTGGAAGTAAGGGAGATGGGGCATGAAGTTATTTCTAGGAGTTGGACACATACCAAGTTTAGCTCAGTTCTGGGCATCTTTGAAATACCTATACAAACTTATTCCTACATAGTAACTTGCATCTTTAATGAGAATGTGCTTGCTTACAGCAACGTGCTATATGTTCTGAATGCCCGAATTGGGAACTGTGTCAAAATTTTGTTAGGAATTATGTGATCCTTACTAGCTGGAAGTAAGGGAGATGGGGCATGAAGTTATTTCTAGGAGTTGGACACATACCAAGTTTAGCTCAGTTCTGGGCATCTTTGAAATACCTATACAAACTTGTTGCTACATAGTAACTTGCATCATTAATGAGAATGTGCTTGCTTACAGCAACGTGCTATATGTTCTGAATGCCCGAATTGGGAATCTGTGTCAAAACTTTGTTAGGAATTATGTGATCCTTACTAGCTGGAAGTAAGGGAGATGGGGCATGAAGTTATTTCTAGGAGTTGGACACATACCAAGTTTAGCTCAGTTCTGGGCATCTTTGAAATACCTATACAAACTTGTTCCTACATAGTAACTTGCAACTTTGAATGAGAATGTGCTTGCTTACAGCAACGTGCTATATGTTCTGAATGCCCGAATTGGGAATCTGTGTCAAAACTTTGTTAGGAATTATGTGATCCTTACTAGCTGGAAGTAAGGGAGATGGGGCATGAAGTTATTTCTAGGAGTTGGACACATACCAAGTTTAGCTCAGTTCTGGGCATCTTTGAAATACCTATACAAACTTGTTCCTACATAGTAACTTGCATCTTTAATGAGAATGTGCTTGCTTACAGCAACGTGCTATATGTTCTGAATGCCCGAATTGGGAACTGTGTCAAAACTTTGTTAGGAATTATGTGATCCTTAC
The DNA here is from genome assembly GCF_020826845.1 of Diceros bicornis minor. NCBI lineage: Eukaryota > Metazoa > Chordata > Mammalia > Perissodactyla > Rhinocerotidae > Diceros > Diceros bicornis. The sequence continues at coordinate 42,873,577 of NC_080768.1, read as the reverse complement.
TAGCTGGAAGTAAGGGAGATGGGGCATGAAGTTATTTCTAGGAGTTGGACACATACCAAGTTTAGCTCAGTTCTGGGCATCTTTGAAATACCTATACAAACTTGTTCCTACATAGTAACTTGCATCTTTGAATGAGAATGTGCTTGCTTACAGCAACGTGCTATATGTTCTGAATGCCCGAATTGGGAATCTGTGTCAAAACTTTGTTAGGAATTATGTGATCCTTACTAGCTGGAAGTAAGGGAGATGGGGCATGAAGTTATTTCTAGGAGTTGGACACATACCAAGTTTAGCTCAGTTCTGGGCATCTTTGAAATACCTATACAAACTTGTTCCTACATAGTAACTTGCAACTTTGAATGAGAATGTGCTTGCTTACAGCAACGTGCTATATGTTCTGAATGCCCGAATTGGGAATCTGTGTCAAAACTTTGTTAGGAATTATGTGATCCTTACTAGCTGGAAGTAAGGGAGATGGGGCATGAAGTTATTTCTAGGAGTTGGACACATACCAAGTTTAGCTCAGTTCTGGGCATCTTTGAAATACCTATACAAACTTGTTGCTACATAGTAACTTGCATCATTAATGAGAATGTGCTTGCTTACAGCAACGTGCTATATGTTCTGAATGCCCGAATTGGGAATCTGTGTCAAAACTTTGTTAGGAATTATGTGATCCTTACTAGCTGGAAGTAAGGGAGATGGGGCATGAAGTTATTTCTAGGAGTTGGACACATACCAAGTTTAGCTCAGTTCTGGGCATCTTTGAAATACCTATACAAACTTGTTCCTACATAGTAACTTGCAACTTTGAATGAGAATGTGCTTGCTTACAGCAACATGCTACATGTTCTGAATGCCCGAATTGGCAATCTGTGTCAAAACTTTGTTAGGAATTATGTGATCCTTACTAGCTGGAAGTAAGGGAGATGGGGCATGAAGTTATTTCTAGGAGTTGGACACATACCAAGTTTAGCTCAGTTTTGGGCATCTTTGAAATACCTATACAAACTTGTTCCTACATAGTAACTTGCATCTTTGAATGAGAATCTCCTTGCTTACAGCAACGTGCTATATGTTCTGAATGCCCGAATTGGGAATCTGTGTCAAAACTTTGTTAGGAATTATGTGATCCTTACTAGCTGGAAGTAAGGGAGATGGGGCATGAAGTTATTTCTAGGAGTTGGACACATACCAAGTTTAGCTCAGTTCTGGGCATCTTTGAAATACCTATACAAACTTGTTCCTACATAGTAACTTGCATCTTTGAATGAGAATGTGCTTGCTTACAGCAACGTGCTATATGTTCTGAATGCCCGAATTTGGAATCTGTGTCAAAACTTTGTTAGGAATTATGTGATCCTTACTAGCTGGAAGTAAGGGAGATGGGGCATGAAGTTATTTCTAGGAGTTGGACACATACCAAGTTTAGCTCAGTTCTGGGCTTCTTTGAAATACCTATACAAACTTGTTCCTACATAGTAACTTGCATCTTTGAATGAGAATGTGCTTGCTTACAGCAACGTGCTATATGTTCTGATTGCCCGAATTGGCAATCTGTGTCAAAACTTTGTTAGGAATTATGTGATCCTTACTAGCTGGAAGTTAGGGAGATGGGGCATGAAGTTATTTCTAGGAGTTGGACACATACCAAGTTTAGCTCAGTTCTGGGCATCTTTGAAATACCTATACAAACTTGTTCCTACATAGTAACTTGCATCTTTAATGAGAATCTGCTTGCTTACAGCAACGTGCTATATGTTCTGAATGCCCGAATTGTGAATCTGTGTCAAAACTTTGTTAGGAATTATGTGATCCTTACTAGCTGGAAGTAAGGGAGATTGGGCATGAAGTTATTTCTAGGAGTTGGACACATACCAAGTTTAGCTCAGTTCTGGGCATCTTTGAAATACCTATACAAACTTCTTCCTACATAGTAACTTGCAACTTTGAATGAGAATGTGCTTGCTTGCAGCAACGTGCTATATGTTCTGAATGTCCGATTTGGGAATCTGTGTCAAAACTTTGTTAGGAATTATGTGATCCTTACTAGCTGGAAGTAAGGGAGGTGGAGCATGAAGTTATTTCTAGGAGTTGGACACATACCAAGTTTAGCTGAGTTCTGGGCATCTTTGAAATACCTATACAAACTTGTTCCTACATAGTAACTTGCATCTTTGAATGAGAATGTGCTTGCTTACAGCAACGTGCTATATGTTCTGAATGCCCGAATTGGCAATCTGTGTCAAAACTTTGTCAGGAATTATGTGATCCTTACTAGCTGGAAGTAAGGGAGATGGGGCATGAGGTTATTTCTAGGAGTTGGACACATACCAAGTTTAGCTCAGTTCTGGGCATCTTTGAAATACCTATACAAACTTGTTCCTACATAGTAACTTGCATCTTTGAATGAGAATGTGCTTGCTTACAGCAACGTGCTATATGTTCTGAATGCCCGAATTGGGAATCTCTGTCAAAACTTTGTTAGGAATTATGTGATCCTTACTAGCTGGAAGTAAGGGAGATGGGGCATGAGGTTATTTCTAGGAGTTGGACACATACCATGTTTAGCTCAGTTCTGGGCATCTTTGAAATACCTATACAAACTTGTTCCTACATAGTAACTTGCAACATTGAATGAGAATGTGCTTGCTTACAGCAACGTGCTATATGTTCTGAATGCCCGAATTGGGAATCTGTGTCAAAACTTTGTTAGGAATTATGTGATCCTTACTAGCTGGAAGTAAGGGAGATGGGGCATGAAGTTATTTCTAGGAGTTGGACACATACCAAGTTTAGCTCAGTTCTGGGCATCTTTGAAATACCTATACAAACTTGTTCCTACATAGTAACTTGCATCTTTGAATGAGAATCTGCTTGCTTACAGCAACGTGCTATATGTTCTGAATGTCCGAATTGGGAATCTGTGTCAAAACTTTGTTAGGAATTATGTGATCCTTACTAGCTGGAAGTAAGGGAGATGGGGCATGAAGTTATTTCTAGGAGTTGGACACATACCAAGTTTAGCTCAGTTCTGGGCATCTTTGAAATACCTATACAAACTTGTTCCTACATAGTAACTTGCATCTTTAATGAGAATCTGCTTGCTTACAGCAACGTGCTATATGTTCTGAATGCCCGAATTGGGAATCTGTGTCAAAACTTTGTTAGGAATTATGTGATCCTTACTAGCTGGAAGTAAGGGAGATGGGGCATGAAGTTATTTCTAGGAGTTGGACACATACCAAGTTTAGCTCAGTTCTGGGCATCTTTGAAATACCTATACAAACTTGTTCCTACATAGTAACTTGCATCTTTAATGAGAATGTGCTTGCTTACAGCAACGTGCTATATGTTCTGAATGCCCGAATTGGGAACTGTGTCAAAACTTTTTAGGAATTATGTGATCCTTACTAGCTGGAAGTAAGGGAGATGGGGCATGAAGTTATTTCTAGGAGTTGGACACATACCAAGTTTAGCTCAGTTCTGGGCATCTTTGAAATACCTATACAAACTTGTTCCTACATAGTAACTTGCATCTTTGAATGAGAATGTGCTTGCTTACAGCAACGTGCTATATGTTCTGAATGCCCGAATTGGGAATCTGTGTCAAAACTTTGTTAGGAATTATGTGATCCTTACTAGCTGGAAGTAAGGGAGATGGGGCATGAAGTTATTTCTAGGAGTTGGACACATACCAAGTTTAGCTCAGTTCTGGGCATCTTTGAAATACCTATACAAACTTGTTCCTACATAGTAACTTGCAACTTTGAATGAGAATGTGCTTGCTTACAGCAACGTGCTATATGTTCTGAATGCCCGAATTGGGAATCTGTGTCAAAATTTTGTTAGGAATTATGTGATCCTTACTAGCTGGAAGTAAGGGAGATGGGGCATGAAGTTATTTCTAGGAGTTGGACACATACCAAGTTTAGCTCAGTTCTGGGCATCTTTGAAATACCTATACAAACTTGTTGCTACATAGTAACTTGCATCATTAATGAGAATGTGCTTGCTTACAGCAACGTGCTATATGTTCTGAATGCCCGAATTGGGAATCTGTGTCAAAACTTTGTTAGGAATTATGTGATCCTTACTAGCTGGAAGTAAGGGAGATGGGGCATGAAGTTATTTCTAGGAGTTGGACACATACCAAGTTTAGCTCAGTTCTGGGCATCTTTGAAATACCTATACAAACTTGTTCCTACATAGTAACTTGCAACTTTGAATGAGAATGTGCTTGCTTACAGCAACATGCTACATGTTCTGAATGCCCGAATTGGCAATCTGTGTCAAAACTTTGTTAGGAATTATGTGATCCTTACTAGCTGGAAGTAAGGGAGATGGGGCATGAAGTTATTTCTAGGAGTTGGACACATACCAAGTTTAGCTCAGTTTTGGGCATCTTTGAAATACCTATACAAACTTGTTCCTACATAGTAACTTGCATCTTTGAATGAGAATCTCCTTGCTTACAGCAACGTGCTATATGTTCTGAATGCCCGAATTGGGAATCTGTGTCAAAACTTTGTTAGGAATTATGTGATCCTTACTAGCTGGAAGTAAGGGAGATGGGGCATGAAGTTATTTCTAGGAGTTGGACACATACCAAGTTTAGCTCAGTTCTGGGCATCTTTGAAATACCTATACAAACTTGTTCCTACATAGTAACTTGCATCTTTGAATGAGAATGTGCTTGCTTACAGCAACGTGCTATATGTTCTGAATGCCCGAATTTGGAATCTGTGTCAAAACTTTGTTAGGAATTATGTGATCCTTACTAGCTGGAAGTAAGGGAGATGGGGCATGAAGTTATTTCTAGGAGTTGGACACATACCAAGTTTAGCTCAGTTCTGGGCTTCTTTGAAATACCTATACAAACTTGTTCCTACATAGTAACTTGCATCTTTGAATGAGAATGTGCTTGCTTACAGCAACGTGCTATATGTTCTGATTGCCCGAATTGGCAATCTGTGTCAAAACTTTGTTAGGAATTATGTGATCCTTACTAGCTGGAAGTAAGGGAGATGGGGCATGAAGTTATTTCTAGGAGTTGGACACATACCAAGTTTAGCTCAGTTCTGGGCATCTTTGAAATACCTATACAAACTTGTTCCTACATAGTAACTTGCATCTTTAATGAGAATCTGCTTGCTTACAGCAACGTGCTATATGTTCTGAATGCCCGAATTGTGAATCTGTGTCAAAACTTTGTTAGGAATTATGTGATCCTTACTAGCTGGAAGTAAGGGAGATTGGGCATGAAGTTATTTCTAGGAGTTGGACACATACCAAGTTTAGCTCAGTTCTGGGCATCTTTGAAATACCTATACAAACTTCTTCCTACATAGTAACTTGCAACTTTGAATGAGAATGTGCTTGCTTGCAGCAACGTGCTATATGTTCTGAATGTCCGATTTGGGAATCTGTGTCAAAACTTTGTTAGGAATTATGTGATCCTTACTAGCTGGAAGTAAGGGAGGTGGAGCATGAAGTTATTTCTAGGAGTTGGACACATACCAAGTTTAGCTGAGTTCTGGGCATCTTTGAAATACCTATACAAACTTGTTCCTACATAGTAACTTGCATCTTTGAATGAGAATGTGCTTGCTTACAGCAACGTGCTATATGTTCTGAATGCCCGAATTGGCAATCTGTGTCAAAACTTTGTCAGGAATTATGTGATCCTTACTAGCTGGAAGTAAGGGAGATGGGGCATGAGGTTATTTCTAGGAGTTGGACACATACCAAGTTTAGCTCAGTTCTGGGCATCTTTGAAATACCTATACAAACTTGTTCCTACATAGTAACTTGCATCTTTGAATGAGAATGTGCTTGCTTACAGCAACGTGCTATATGTTCTGAATGCCCGAATTGGGAATCTCTGTCAAAACTTTGTTAGGAATTATGTGATCCTTACTAGCTGGAAGTAAGGGAGATGGGGCATGAGGTTATTTCTAGGAGTTGGACACATACCATGTTTAGCTCAGTTCTGGGCATCTTTGAAATACCTATACAAACTTGTTCCTACATAGTAACTTGCAACATTGAATGAGAATGTGCTTGCTTACAGCAACGTGCTATATGTTCTGAATGCCCGAATTGGGAATCTGTGTCAAAACTTTGTTAGGAATTATGTGATCCTTACTAGCTGGAAGTAAGGGAGATGGGGCATGAAGTTATTTCTAGGAGTTGGACACATACCAAGTTTAGCTCAGTTCTGGGCATCTTTGAAATACCTATACAAACTTGTTCCTACATAGTAACTTGCATCTTTGAATGAGAATCTGCTTGCTTACAGCAACGTGCTATATGTTCTGAATGTCCGAATTGGGAATCTGTGTCAAAACTTTGTTAGGAATTATGTGATCCTTACTAGCTGGAAGTAAGGGAGATGGGGCATGAAGTTATTTCTAGGAGTTGGACACATACCAAGTTTAGCTCAGTTCTGGGCATCTTTGAAATACCTATACAAACTTGTTCCTACATAGTAACTTGCATCTTTAATGAGAATCTGCTTGCTTACAGCAACGTGCTATATGTTCTGAATGCCCGAATTGGGAATCTGTGTCAAAACTTTGTTAGGAATTATGTGATCCTTACTAGCTGGAAGTAAGGGAGATGGGGCATGAAGTTATTTCTAGGAGTTGGACACATACCAAGTTTAGCTCAGTTCTGGGCATCTTTGAAATACCTATACAAACTTGTTCCTACATAGTAACTTGCATCTTTAATGAGAATGTGCTTGCTTACAGCAACGTGCTATATGTTCTGAATGCCCGAATTGGGAACTGTGTCAAAACTTTTTAGGAATTATGTGATCCTTACTAGCTGGAAGTAAGGGAGATGGGGCATGAAGTTATTTCTAGGAGTTGGACACATACCAAGTTTAGCTCAGTTCTGGGCATCTTTGAAATACCTATACAAACTTGTTGCTACATAGTAACTTGCATCATTAATGAGAATGTGCTTGCTTACAGCAACGTGCTATATGTTCTGAATGCCCGAATTGGCAATCTGTGTCAAAACTTTGTTAGGAATTATGTGATCCTTACTAGCTGGAAGTAAGGGAGATGGGGCATGAAGTTATTTCTAGGAGTTGGACACATACCAAGTTTAGCTCAGTTCTGGGCATCTTTGAAATACCTATACAAACTTGTTCCTACATAGTAACTTGCAACTTTGAATGAGAATGTGCTTGCTTACAGCAACGTGCTATATGTTCTGAATGCCCAAATTGGGAATCTGTGTCAAAACTTTGTTACGAATTATGTGATCCTTACTAGCTGGAAGTAAGGGAGATGGGGCATGAAGTTATTTCTAGGAGTTGGACACATACCAAGTTTAGCTCAGTTCTGGGCATCTTTGAAATACCTATACAAACTTGTTCCTACATAGTAACTTGCATCTTTGAATGAGAATCTGCTTGCTTACAGCAACGTGCTATATGTTCTGAATGCCCGAATTGGGAACCTGTGTCAAAACTTTGTTAGGAATTATGTGATCCTTACTAGCTGGAAGTAAGGGAGATGGGGCATGAAGTTATTTCTAGGAGTTGGACACATACCAAGTTTAGCTCAGTTCTGGGCATCTTTGAAATACCTATACAAACTTGTTCCTACATAGTAACTTGCATCTTTAATGAGAATGTGCTTGCTTACAGCAACGTGCTATATGTTCTGAATGCCCGAATTGGGAATCTGTGTCAAAACTTTGTTAGGAATTATGTGATCCTTACTAGCTGGAAGTAAGGGAGATGGGGCATGAAGTTATTTCTAGGAGTTGGACACATACCAAGTTTAGCTCAGTTCTGGGCATCTTTGAAATACCTATACAAACTTGTTCCTACATAGTAACTTGCAACTTTGAATGAGAATGTGCTTGCTTACAGCAACGTGCTATATGTTCTGAATGCCCGAATTGGGAATCTGTGTCAAAACTTTGTTAGGAATTATGTGATCCTTACTAGCTGGATGTAAGGGAGGTGGGGCATGAAGTTATTTCTTGGAGTTGGAGACATACCAAGTTTAGCTCAGTTCTGGGCATCTTTGAAATACCTATACAAACTTGTTCCTACATAGTAACTTGCATCTTTGAATGAGAATGTGCTTGCTTGCAGCAACGTGCTATATGTTCTGAATGCCCGAATTGGCAATCTGTGTCAAAACTTTGTTAGGAATTATGTGATCCTTACTAGCTGGAAGTAAGGGAGATGGGGCATGAAGTTATTTCTAGGAGTTGGACACATACCAAGTTTAGCTCAGTTCTGGGCATCTTTGAAATACCTATACAAACTTGTTCCTACATAGTAACTTGCATCTTTGAATGAGAATGTGCCTGCTTACAGCAGCGTGCTATATGTTCTGATTGCCCGAATTGGCAATCTGTGTCAAAACTTTGTTAGGAATTATGTGATCCTTACTAGCTGGAAGTAAGGGAGATGGGGCATGAAGTTATTTCTAGGAGTTGGACACATACCAAGTTTAGCTCAGTTCTGGGCATCTTTGAAATACCTATACAAACTTGTTCCTACATAGTAACTTGCATCTTTAATGAGAATCTGCTTGCTTACAGCAACGTGCTATATGTTCTGAATGCCCGAATTGGGAATCTGTGTCAAAACTTTGTTAGGAATTATGTGATCCTTACTAGCTGGAAGTAAGGGAGATGGGGCATGAAGTTATTTCTAGGAGTTGGACACATACCAAGTTTAGCTCAGTTCTGGGCATCTTTGAAATACCTATACAAACTTGTTCCTACATAGTAACTTGCAACTTTGAATGAGAATGTGCTTGCTTACAGCAACGTGCTATATGTTCTGAATGCCCGAATTGGGAATCTGTGTCAAAACTTTGTTAGGAATTATGTGATCCTTACTAGCTGGATGTAAGGGAGGTGGGGCATGAAGTTATTTCTAGGAGTTGGACACATACCAAGTTTAGCTCAGTTCTGGGCATCTTTGAAATACCTATACAAACTTGTTCCTACATAGTAACTTGCATCTTTGAATGAGAATGTGCTTGCTTGCAGCAACGTGCTATATGTTCTGAATGCCCGAATTGGCAATCTGTGTCAAAACTTTGTTAGGAATTATGTGATCCTTACTAGCTGGAAGTAAGGGAGATGGGGCATGAAGTTATTTCTAGGAGTTGGACACATACCAAGTTTAGCTCAGTTCTGGGCATCTTTGAAATACCTATACAAACTTGTTCCTACATAGTAACTTGCAACTTTGAATGAGAATGTGCTTGCTTACAGCAACGTGCTATATGTTCTGAATGCCCGAATTGGGAATCTGTGTCAAAACTTTGTTAGGAATTATGTGATCCTTACGAGCTGGAAGTAAGGGAGATGGGGCATGAAGTTATTTCTAGGAGTTGGACACATACCAAGTTTAGCTCAGTTCTGGGCATCTTTGAAATACCTATACAAACTTGTTCCTACATAGTAACTTGCAACTTTGAATGAGAATGTGCTTGCTTACAGCAACGTGCTATATGTTCTGAATGCCCGAATTGGGAATCTGTGTCAAAACTTTGTTAGGAATTATGTGATCCTTACTAGCTGGAAGTAAGGGAGATGGGGCATGAAGTTATTTCTAGGAGTTGGACACATACCAAGTTTAGCTCAGTTCTGGGCATCTTTGAAATACCTATACAAACTTGTTCCTACATAGTAACTTGCATCTTTGAATGAGAATCTGCTTGCTTACAGCAACGTGCTATATGTTGTGAATGCCCGAATTGGGAATCTGTGTCAAAACTTTGTTAGGAATTATGTGATCCTTACTAGCTGGAAGTAAGGGAGATGGGGCATGAAGTTATTTCTAGGAGTTGGACACATACCAAGTTTAGCTCAGTTCTGGGCTTCTTTGAAATACCTATACAAACTTGTTCCTCCATAGTAACTTGCATCTTTGAATGAGAATGTGCTTGCTTACAGCAACGTGCTATATGTTCTGAATGCCCGAATTGGGAATCTGTGTCAAAACTTTGTTAGGAATTATGTGATCCTTACTAGCTGGAAGTAAGGGAGATGGGGCATGAAGTTATTTCTAGGAGTTGGACACATACCAAGTTTAGCTCAGTTCTGGGCATCTTTGAAATACCTATACAAACTTATTCCTACATAGTAACTTGCATCTTTAATGAGAATGTGCTTGCTTACAGCAACGTGCTATATGTTCTGAATGCCCGAATTGGGAACTGTGTCAAAATTTTGTTAGGAATTATGTGATCCTTACTAGCTGGAAGTAAGGGAGATGGGGCATGAAGTTATTTCTAGGAGTTGGACACATACCAAGTTTAGCTCAGTTCTGGGCATCTTTGAAATACCTATACAAACTTGTTGCTACATAGTAACTTGCATCATTAATGAGAATGTGCTTGCTTACAGCAACGTGCTATATGTTCTGAATGCCCGAATTGGGAATCTGTGTCAAAACTTTGTTAGGAATTATGTGATCCTTACTAGCTGGAAGTAAGGGAGATGGGGCATGAAGTTATTTCTAGGAGTTGGACACATACCAAGTTTAGCTCAGTTCTGGGCATCTTTGAAATACCTATACAAACTTGTTCCTACATAGTAACTTGCATCTTTGAATGAGAATCTGCTTGCTTACAGCAACGTGCTATATGTTCTCAATGCTCGAATTGGGAACCTGTGTCAAAACTTTGTTAGGAATTGTGTGATCCTTACTAGCTGGAAGTAAGGGAGATGGGGCATGAAGTTATTTCTAGGAGTTGGACACATACCAAGTTTAGCTCAGTTCTGGGCATCTTTGAAATACCTATACAAACTTGTTCCTACATAGTAACTTGCATCTTTAATGAGAATGTGCTTGCTTACAGCACCGTGCTATATGTTCTGAATGCCCGAATTGGGAATCTGTGTCAAAACTTTGTTAGGAATTATGTGATCCTTACTAGCTGGAAGTAAGGGAGATGGGGCATGAAGTTATTTCTAGGAGTTGGACACATACCAAGTTTAGCTCAGTTCTGGGCATCTTTGAAATACCTATACAAACTTGTTGCTACATAGTAACTTGCATCATTAATGAGAATGTGCTTGCTTACAGCAACGTGCTATATGTTCTGAATGCCCGAATTGGCAATCTGTGTCAAAACTTTGTTAGGAATTATGTGATCCTTACTAGCTGGAAGTAAGGGAGATGGGGCATGAAGTTATTTCTAGGAGTTGGACACATACCAAGTTTAGCTCAGTTCTGGGCATCTTTGAAATACCTATACAAACTTGTTCCTACATAGTAACTTGCATCTTTGAATGAGAATCTGCTTCCTTACAGCAACGTGCTATATGTTCTGAATGCCCGAATTGGGAATCTGTGTCAAAACTTTGTTAGGAATTATGTGATCCTTACTAGCTGGAAGTAAGGGAGATGGGGCATGAAGTTATTTCTAGGAGTTGGACACATACCAAGTTTAGCTCAGTTCTGGGCATCTTTGAAATACCTATACAAACTTGTTCCTACATAGTAACTTGCAACTTTGAATGAGAATGTGCTTGCTTACAGCAACGTGCTATATGTTCAGAATGCCCGAATTGGGAATCTGTGTCAAAACTTTGTTAGGAATTATGTGATCCTTACTAGCTGGAAGTAAGGGAGATGGGGCATGAAGTTATTTCTAGGAGTTGGACACAATCCAAGTTTAGCTCAGTTCTGGGCATCTTTGAAATACCTATACAAACTTGTTCCTACATAGTAACTTGCATCTTTGAATGAGAATCTGCTTGCTTACAGCAACGTGCTATATGTTCTGAATGCCCGAATTGGGAATCTGTGTCAAAACTTTGTTAGGAATTATGTGATCCTTACTAGCTGGAAGTAAGGGAGATGGGGCATGAAGTTATTTCTAGGAGTTGGACACATACCAAGTTTAGCTCAGTTCTGGGCATCTTTGAAATACCTATACAAACTTGTTCCTACATAGTAACTTGCAACTTTGAATGAGAATGTGCTTGCTTGCAGCAACGTGCTATATGTTCTGAATGCCCGATTTGGGAATCTGTGTCAAAACTTTGTTAGGAATTATGTGATCCTTACTAGCTGGAAGTAAGGGAGATGGGGCAAGAAGTTATTTCTAGGAGTTGGACACATACCAAGTTTAGCTCAGTTCTGGGCATCTTTGAAATACCTATACAAACTTGTTCCTACATAGTAACTTGCATCTTTGAATAAGAACCTGCTTGCTTGCGGCAACGTGCTATATGTTCTGAATGCCCGAATTGGGAATCTGTGTCAAAACTTTGTTAGGAATTATGTGATCCTTACTAGCTGGAAGTAAGGGAGATGGGGCATGAAGTTATTTCTAGGAGTTGGACACATACCAAGTTTAGCTCAGTTCTGGGCATCTTTGAAATACCTATACAAACTTGTTTCTACATAGTAACTTGCAACTTTGAATGAGAACGTGCTTGCTTACAGCAACGTGCTATATGTTCTGAATGCCCGAATTGGCAATCTGTGTCAAAACTTTGTTAGGAATTATGTGATCCTTACTAGCTGGAAGTAAGGGAGATGGGGCATGAAGTTATTTCTAGGAGTTGGACACATACCAAGTTGAGCTCAGTTCTGGGCATCTTTGAAATACCTATACAAACTTGTTTCTACATAGTAACTTTCAACTTTGAATGAGAACGTGCTTGCTTACAGCAACGTGCTATATGTTCTGAATGCCCGAATTGGGAATCTGTGTCAAAACTTTGTTAGGAATTATGTGATCCTTACTAGCTGGAAGTAAGGGAGATGGGGCATGAAGTTATTTCTAGGAGTTGGACACATACCAAGTTTAGCTCAGTTCTGGGCATCTTTGAAATACCTATACAAACTTGTTCCTACATAGTAACTTGCATCTTTGAATGAGAATGTGCTTGCTTACAGCAACGTGCTATATGTTCTGAATGCCCGAATTGGGAATCTGTGTCAAAACTTTGTTAGGAATTATGTGATCCTTACTAGCTGGAAGTAAGGGAGATGGGGCATGAAGTTATTTCTTGGAGTTGGAGACATACCAAGTTTAGCTCAGTTCTGGGCATCTTTGAAATACCTATACAAACTTGTTCCTACATAGTAACCTGCAACTTTGAATGAGAATGTGCTTGCTTGCAGCAACGTGCTGTATGTTCTGAATGCCCGAATTGGGAATCTGTGTCAAAACTTTGTTAGGAATTATGTGATCCTTACTAGCTGGAAGTAACGGAGATGGAGCATGAAGTTATTTCTAGGAGTTGGACACATACCAAGTTTAGCTCAGTTCTGGGCATCTTTGAAATACCTATACAGACTTGTTCCTACATAGTAACTTGCATCTTTGAATGAGAACGTGCTTGCTTACAGCAACGTGCTGTATGTTCTGAATGCCCGAATTGGGAATCTGTGTCAAAACTTTGTTAGGAATTATGTGATCCTTACTAGCTGGAAGTAAGGGAGATGGGGCATGAAGTTATTTCTAGGAGTTGGACACATACCAAGTTTAGCTCAGTTCTGGGCATCTTTGAAATACCTATACAAACTTGTTCCTACATAGTAACTTGCATCTTTGAATGAGAATGTGCTTGCTTACAGCAACGTGCTGTATGTTCTGAATGCCCGAATTGGGAACCTGTGTCAAAACTTTGTTAGGAATTATGTGATCCTTACTAGCTGGAAGCAAGGGAGATGGGGCATGAAGTTATTTCTAGGAGAAGGACACACACCAAGTTTAGCTCAGTTCTGGGCATCTTTGAAATACCTATACAAACTTGTTCCTACATAGTAACTTGCAACTTTGAATGAGAACGTGCTTGCTTACAGCAACGTGCTGTATGTTCTGAATGCCCGAATTGGGAATCTGTGTCAAAACTTTGTTAGGAATTATGTGATCCTTACTAGCTGGAAGTAAGGGAGATGGGGCATGAAGTTATTTCTAGGAGTTGGACACATACCAAGTTTAGCTCAGTTCTGTGCATCTTTGAAATACCTATACAAACTTGTTCCTACATAGTAACTTGCATCTTTGAATGAGAATGTGCTTGCTTACAGCAACGTGCTATATGTTCTGAATGCCCGAATTGGCAATCTGTGTCAAAACTTTGTTAGGAATTATGTGATCCTTACTAGCTGGAAGTAAGGGAGATGGGGCATGAAGTTATTTCTAGGAGTTGGACACATACCAAGTTTAGCTCAGTTCTGGGCATCTTTGAAATACCTATACAAACCTGTTCCTACATAGTAACTTGCATCTATAATGAGAATGTGCTTGCTTACAGCAACGTGCTATATGTTCTGAATGCCCGAATTGGCAATCTGTGTCAAAACTTTGTTAGGAATTATGTGATCCTTACTAGCTGGAAGTAAGGGAGATGGGGCATGAAGTTATTTCTAGGAGTTGGACACATACCAAGTTTAGCTCAGTTCTGGGCATCTTTGAAATACCTATACAAACTTGTTCCTACATAGTAACTTGCAACTTTGAATGAGAATGTGCTTGCTTACAGCAACGTGCTATATGTTCTGAATGCCCGTATTGGGAATCTGTGTCAAAACTTTCTTAGGAATTATGTGATCCTTACTAGCTGGAAGTAAGGGAGATGGGGCATGAAGTTATTTCTAGGAGTTGGACACATACCAAGTTTAGCTCAGTTCTGGGCATCTTTGAAATACCTATACAAACTTGTTCCTACATAGTAACTTGCATCTTTGAATGAGAATCTGCTTGCTTACAGCAACGTGCTATATGTTCTCAATGCCCGAATTGGGAATCTGTGTCAAAACTTTGTTAGGAATTATGTGATCCTTACTAGCTGGAAGTAAGGGAGATGGGGCATGAAGTTATTTCTAGGAGTTGGACACATACCAAGTTTAGCTCAGTTCTGGGCATCTTTGAAATACCTATACAAACTTGTTCCTACATAGTAACTTGCATCTTTGAATGAGAATGTGCTTGCTTACAGCAACGTGCTATATGTTCTGAATGCCCGAATTGGGAATCTGTGTCAAAACTTTGTTAGGAATTATGTGAACCTTACTAGCTGGAAGTAAGGGAGATGGGGCATGAAGTTATTTCTAGGAGTTGGACACATACCAAGTTTAGCTCAGTTCTGGGCATCTTTGAAATACCTATACAAACTTGTTCCTACATAGTAACTTGCATCTTTGAATGAGAATGTGCTTGCTTACAGCAACGTGCTATATGTTCTGATTGCCCGAATTGGCAATCTGTGTCAAAACTTTGTTAGGAATTATGTGATCCTTACTAGCTGGAAGTAAGGGAGAAGGGGCATGAAGTTATTTCTAGGAGTTGGACACATACCAAGTTTAGCTCAGTTCTGGGCATTTTTGAAATACCTATACAAACTTGTTCCTACATAGTAACTTGCATCTTTAATGAGAATCTGCTTGCTTACAGCAACGTGCTATATGTTCTGAATGCCCGAATTGGCAATCTGTGTCAAAACTTTGTTAGGAATTATGTGATCCTTACTAGCTGGAAGTAAGGGAAATGGGGCATGAAGTTATTTCTAGGAGTTGGACACATACCAAGTTTAGCTCAGTTCTGGGCATCTTTGAAATACCTATACAAACTTGTTCCTACATAGTAACTTGCATCTTTGAATGAGAATCTGCTTGCTTACAGCAACGTGCTATATGTTCTGATTGCCCGATTTGGGAATCTGTGTCAAAACTTTGTTAGGAATTATGTGATCCTTACTAGCTGGAAGTAAGGGAGATGGGGCATGAAGTTATTTCTAGGAGTTGGACACATACCAAGTTGAGCTCAGTTCTGGGCATCTTTGAAATACCTATACAAACTTGTTCCTACATAGTAACTTGCAACTTTGAATGAGAATGTGCTTGCTTACAGCAACGTGCTATATGTTCAGAATGCCCGAATTGGGAATCTGTGTCAAAACTTTGTTAGGAATTATGTGATCCTTACTAGCTGGAAGTAAGGGAGATGGGGCATGAAGTTATTTCTAGGAGTTGGACACAATCCAAGTTTAGCTCAGTTCTGGGCATCTTTGAAATACCTATACAAACTTTTTCCTACATAGTAACTTGCATCTTTGAATGAGAACGTGCTTGCTTACAGCAACGTGCTGTATGTTCTGAATGCCCGAATTGGGAATCTGTGTCAAAACTTTGTTAGGAATTATGTGATCCTTACTAGCTGGAAGTAAGGGAGATGGGGCATGAAGTTATTTCTAGGAGTTGGACACATACCAAGTTTAGCTCAGTTCTGGGCATCTTTGAAATACCTATACAAACTTGTTCCTACATAGTAACTTGCATCTTTGAATGAGAATGTGCTTGCTTACAGCAACGTGCTGTATGTTCTGAATGCCCGAATTGGGAACCTGTGTCAAAACTTTGTTAGGAATTATGTGATCCTTACTAGCTGGAAGCAAGGGAGATGGGGCATGAAGTTATTTCTAGGAGAAGGACACATACCAAGTTTAGCTCAGTTCTGGGCATCTTTGAAATACCTATACAAACTTGTTCCTACATAGTAACTTGCAACTTTGAATGAGAACGTGCTTGCTTACAGCAACGTGCTGTATGTTCTGAATGCCCGAATTGGGAATCTGTGTCAAAACTTTGTTAGGAATTATGTGATCCTTACTAGCTGGAAGTAAGGGAGATGGGGCATGAAGTTATTTCTAGGAGTTGGACACATACCAAGTTTAGCTCAGTTCTGTGCATCTTTGAAATACCTATACAAACTTGTTCCTACATAGTAACTTGCATCTTTGAATGAGAATGTGCTTGCTTACAGCAACGTGCTATATGTTCTGAATGCCCGAATTGGCAATCTGTGTCAAAACTTTGTTAGGAATTATGTGATCCTTACTAGCTGGAAGTAAGGGAGATGGGGCATGAAGTTATTTCTAGGAGTTGGACACATACCAAGTTTAGCTCAGTTCTGGGCATCTTTGAAATACCTATACAAACCTGTTCCTACATAGTAACTTGCATCTATAATGAGAATGTGCTTGCTTACAGCAACGTGCTATATGTTCTGAATGCCCGAATTGGCAATCTGTGTCAAAACTTTGTTAGGAATTATGTGATCCTTTCTAGCTGGAAGTAAGGGAGATGGGGCATGAAGTTATTTCTAGGAGTTGGACACATACCAAGTTTAGCTCAGTTCTGGGCATCTTTGAAATACCTATACAAACTTGTTCCTACATAGTAACTTGCAACTTTGAATGAGAATGTGCTTGCTTACAGCAATGTGCTATATGTTCTGAATGCCCGTATTGGGAATCTGTGTCAAAACTTTCTTAGGAATTATGTGATCCTTACTAGCTGGAAGTAAGGGAGATGGGGCATGAAGTTATTTCTAGGAGTTGGACACATACCAAGTTTAGCTCAGTTCTGGGCATCTTTGAAATACCTATACAAACTTGTTCCTACATAGTAACTTGCATCTTTGAATGAGAATCTGCTTGCTTACAGCAACGTGCTATATGTTCTCAATGCCCGAATTGGGAATCTGTGTCAAAACTTTGTTAGGAATTATGTGATCCTTACTAGCTGGAAGTAAGCGAGATGGGGCATGAAGTTATTTCTAGGAGTTGGACACATACCAAGTTTAGCTCAGTTCTGGGCATCTTTGAAATACCTATACAAACTTGTTCCTACATAGTAACTTGCATCTTTGAATGAGAATGTGCTTGCTTACAGCAGCGTGCTATATGTTCTGAATGCCCGAATTGGGAATCTGTGTCAAAACTTTGTTAGGAATTATGTGAACCTTACTAGCTGGAAGTAAGGGAGATGGGGCATGAAGTTATTTCTAGGAGTTGGACACATACCAAGTTTAGCTCAGTTCTGGGCATCTTTGAAATACCTATACAAACTTGTTCCTACATAGTAACTTGCATCTTTGAATGAGAATGTGCTTGCTTACAGCAACGTGCTATATGTTCTGATTGCCCGAATTGGCAATCTGTGTCAAAACTTTGTTAGGAATTATGTGATCCTTACTAGCTGGAAGTAAGGGAGAAGGGGCATGAAGTTATTTCTAGGAGTTGGACACATACCAAGTTTAGCTCAGTTCTGGGCATTTTTGAAATACCTATACAAACTTGTTCCTACATAGTAACTTGCATCTTTAATGAGAATCTGCTTGCTTACAGCAACGTGCTATATGTTCTGAATGCCCGAATTGGCAATCTGTGTCAAAACTTTGTTAGGAATTATGTGATCCTTACTAGCTGGAAGTAAGGGAAATGGGGCATGAAGTTATTTCTAGGAGTTGGACACATACCAAGTTTAGCTCAGTTCTGGGCATCTTTGAAATACCTATACAAACTTGTTCCTACATAGTAACTTGCATCTTTGAATGAGAATCTGCTTGCTTACAGCAACGTGCTATATGTTCTGATTGCCCGATTTGGGAATCTGTGTCAAAACTTTGTTAGGAATTATGTGATCCTTACTAGCTGGAAGTAAGGGAGATGGGGCATGAAGTTATTTCTAGGAGTTGGACACATACCAAGTTTAGCTCAGTTCTGGGCATCTTTGAAAAACCTATACAAACTTGTTCCTACATAGTAACTTGCATCTTTGAATGAGAATCTGCTTGCTTACAGCAACGTGCTATATGTTCTGAATGCCCGAATTGGGAATCTGTGTCAAAACTTGGTTAGGAATTATGTGATCCTTACTAGCTGGAAGTAAGGGAGATGGGGCATGAAGTTATTTCTAGGAGTTGGACACATACCAAGTTTAGCTCAGTTCTGGGCATCTTTGAAATACCTATACAAACTTGTTCCTACATAGTAACTTGCATCTTTGAATGAGAATCTGCTTGCTTACAGCAACGTGCTATATGTTCTGAATGCCCGAATTGGGAATCTGTGTCAAAACTTTGTTAGGAATTATGTGATCCTTACTAGCTGGAAGTAAGGGAGATGGGGCATGAAGTTATTTCTAGGAGTTGGACACATACCAAGTTTAGCTCAGTTCTGGGCATCTTTGAAATACCTATACAAACTTGTTCCTACATAGTAACTTGCATCTTTGAATGAGAATGTGCTTGCTTACAGCAACGTGCTATATGTTCTGAATGCCCGAATTGGGAATCTGTGTCAAAACTTTGTTAGGAATTATGTGATCCTTACTAGCTGGAAGTAAGGGAGATGGGGCATGAAGTTATTTCTAGGAGTTGGACACATACCAAGTTTAGCTCAGTTCTGGGCATCTTTGAAATACCTATACAAACTTGTTCCTACATAGTAACTTGCAACTTTGAATGAGAATGTGCTTGCTTACAGCAACGTGCTATATGTTCTGAATGCCCGAATTGGGAATCTGTGTCAAAACTTTGTTAGGAATTATGTGATCCTTACTAGCTGGAAGTAAGGGAGATGGGGCATGAAGTTATTTCTAGGAGTTGGACACATACCAAGTTTAGCTCAGTTCTGGGCATCTTTGAAATACCTATACAAACTTGTTCCTACATAGTAACTTGCAACTTTGAATGAGAATGTGCTTGCTTACAGCAACGTGCTATATGTTCTGAATGCCCGAATTGGGAATCTGTGTCAAAACTTTGTTAGGAATTATGTGATCCTTACTAGCTGGAAGTAAGGGAGATGGGGCATGAAGTTATTTCTAGGAGTTGGACAGATATCAAGTTTGCTCAGTTCTGGGCATCTTTGATATACCTATACAAACTTGTTCCTACATAGTAACTTGCATCTTTGAATGAGAATGTGCTTGCTTACAGCAACGTGCTATATGTTCTGAATGCCCGAATTGGGAATCTGTGTCAAAACTTTCTTAGGAATTATGTGATCCTTACTAGCTGGAAGTAAGTGAGATGGGGCATGAAGTTATTTCTAGGAGTTGGACACATACCAAGTTTAGCTCAGTTCTGGGCATCTTTGAAATACCTATACAAACTTGTTCCTACATAGTAACTTGCATCTTTGAATGAGAATGTGCTTGCTTACAGCAACGTGCTATATGTTCTGAATGCCCGAATTGGCAATCTGTGTCAAAACTTTGTTAGGAATTATGTGATCCTTACTAGCTGGAAGTAAGGGAGATGGGGCATGAAGTTATTTCTAGGAGTTGGACACATACCAAGTTTAGCTCAGTTCTGGGCATCTTTGAAATACCTATACAAACTTGTTGCTACATAGTAACTTGCATCATTAATGAGAATCTGCTTGCTTACAGCAACGTGCTATATGTTCTGAATGCCCGAATTGGGAATCTGTGTCAAAACTTTGTTAGGAATTATGTGATCCTTACTAGCTGGAAGTAAGGGAGATGGGGCATGAAGTTATTTCTAGGAGTTGGACACATACCAAGTTTAGCTCAGTTCTGGGCATCTTTGAAATACCTATACAAACTTGTTCCTACATAGTAACTTGCAACTTTGAATGAGAATGTGCTTGCTTACAGCAACATGCTATATGTTCTGAATGCCCGAATTGGGAATCTGTGTCAAAACTTTGTTAGGAATTATGTGATCCTGACTAGCTGGAAGTAAGGGAGATGGGGCATGAAGTTATTTCTAGGAGTTGGACACATACCAAGTTTAGCTCAGTTCTGGGCATCTTTGAGATACCTATACAAACTTGTTCCTACATAGTAACTTGCATCTTTGAATGAGAATGTGCTTGCTTACAGCAACGTGCCATATGTTCTGAATGCACGATTTGGGAATCTGTGTCAAAACTTTGTTAGGAATTATGTGATCCCCACTAGCTGGAAGTAAGGGAGATGGGGCATGAAGTTATTTCTAGGAGTTGGACACATACCAAGTTTAGCTCAGTTCTGAGCATCTTTGAAATACCTATACAAACTTGTTCTAACATAGTAACTTGCAACTTTGAATGAGAATGTGCATGCTTGCAGCAACGTGCTATATGTTCTGAATGCTCGATTTGGGAATCTGTGTCAAAACTTTGTTAGGAATTATGTGATCCTTACTAGCTGGAAGTAAGGGAGATGGGGCATGAAGTTATTTCTAGGAGTTGGACACATACCAAGTTTAGCTCAGTTCTGGGCATCTTTGAAATAGCTATACAAACTTGTTATAACATAGTAACTTGCAACTTTGAATGAGAATGTGCTTGCTTGCAGCAACGTGCTATATGTTCTGAATGCCCGATTTGGGAATCTGTGTCAAAACTTTGTTAGGAATTATGTGATCCTTACTAGCTGGAAGTAAGGGAGATGGGGCATGAAGTTATTTCTAGGAGTTGGACACATACCAAGTTTAGCTCAGTTCTGGGCATCTTTGAAATACCTATACAAACTTGTTCCTACAGAGTAACTTGCATCTTTAATGAGAATCTGCTTGCTTACAGCAACGTGCTATATGTTCTGAATGCACGATTTGGGAATCTGTGTCAAAACTTTGTTAGGAATTATGTGATCCCCACTAGCTGGAAGTAAGGGAGATGGGGCATGAAGTTATTTCTAGGAGTTGGACACATACCAAGTTTAGCTCAGTTCTGGGCATCTTTGAAATACCTATACAAACTTGTTCCTACATAGTAACTTGCATCTTTGAATGAGAATGTGCTTGCTTACAGCAACGTGCTATATGTTCTGAATGCCCGAATTTGGAATCTGTGTCAAAACTTTGTTAGGAATTATGTGATCCTTACTAGCTGGAAGTAAGGGAGATGGGGCATGAAGTTATTTCTAGGAGTTGGACACATACCAAGTTTAGCTCAGTTCTGGGCTTCTTTGAAATACCTATACAAACTTGTTCCTACATAGTAACTTGCATCTTTGAATGAGAATGTGCTTGCTTACAGCAACGTGCTATATGTTCTGATTGCCCGAATTGGCAATCTGTGTCAAAACTTTGTTAGGAATTATGTGATCCTTACTAGCTGGAAGTAAGGGAGATGGGGCATGAAGTTATTTCTAGGAGTTGGACACATACCAAGTTTAGCTCAGTTCTGGGCATCTTTGAAATACCTATACAAACTTGTTCCTACATAGTAACTTGCATCTTTAATGAGAATCTGCTTGCTTACAGCAACGTGCTATATGTTCTGAATGCCCGAATTGTGAATCTGTGTCAAAACTTTGTTAGGAATTATGTGATCCTTACTAGCTGGAAGTAAGGGAGATTGGGCATGAAGTTATTTCTAGGAGTTGGACACATACCAAGTTTAGCTCAGTTCTGGGCATCTTTGAAATACCTATACAAACTTCTTCCTACATAGTAACTTGCAACTTTGAATGAGAATGTGCTTGCTTGCAGCAACGTGCTATATGTTCTGAATGTCCGATTTGGGAATCTGTGTCAAAACTTTGTTAGGAATTATGTGATCCTTACTAGCTGGAAGTAAGGGAGGTGGAGCATGAAGTTATTTCTAGGAGTTGGACACATACCAAGTTTAGCTAAGTTCTGGGCATCTTTGAAATACCTATACAAACTTGTTCCTACATAGTAACTTGCATCTTTGAATGAGAATGTGCTTGCTTACAGCAACGTGCTATATGTTCTGAATGCCCGAATTGGCAATCTGTGTCAAAACTTTGTCAGGAATTATGTGATCCTTACTAGCTGGAAGTAAGGGAGATGGGGCATGAGGTTATTTCTAGGAGTTGGACACATACCAAGTTTAGCTCAGTTCTGGGCATCTTTGAAATACCTATACAAACTTGTTCCTACATAGTAACTTGCATCTTTGAATGAGAATGTGCTTGCTTACAGCAACGTGCTATATGTTCTGAATGCCCGAATTGGGAATCTCTGTCAAAACTTTGTTAGGAATTATGTGATCCTTACTAGCTGGAAGTAAGGGAGATGGGGCATGAGGTTATTTCTAGGAGTTGGACACATACCATGTTTAGCTCAGTTCTGGGCATCTTTGAAATACCTATACAAACTTGTTCCTACATAGTAACTTGCAACATTGAATGAGAATGTGCTTGCTTACAGCAACGTGCTATATGTTCTGAATGCCCGAATTGGGAATCTGTGTCAAAACTTTGTTAGGAATTATGTGATCCTTACTAGCTGGAAGTAAGGGAGATGGGGCATGAAGTTATTTCTAGGAGTTGGACACATACCAAGTTTAGCTCAGTTCTGGGCATCTTTGAAATACCTATACAAACTTGTTCCTACATAGTAACTTGCATCTTTGAATGAGAATCTGCTTGCTTACAGCAACGTGCTATATGTTCTGAATGTCCGAATTGGGAATCTGTGTCAAAACTTTGTTAGGAATTATGTGATCCTTACTAGCTGGAAGTAAGGGAGATGGGGCATGAAGTTATTTCTAGGAGTTGGACACATACCAAGTTTAGCTCAGTTCTGGGCATCTTTGAAATACCTATACAAACTTGTTCCTACATAGTAACTTGCATCTTTAATGAGAATCTGCTTGCTTACAGCAACGTGCTATATGTTCTGAATGCCCGAATTGGGAATCTGTGTCAAAACTTTGTTAGGAATTATGTGATCCTTACTAGCTGGAAGTAAGGGAGATGGGGCATGAAGTTATTTCTAGGAGTTGGACACATACCAAGTTTAGCTCAGTTCTGGGCATCTTTGAAATACCTATACAAACTTGTTCCTACATAGTAACTTGCATCTTTAATGAGAATGTGCTTGCTTACAGCAACGTGCTATATGTTCTGAATGCCCGAATTGGGAACTGTGTCAAAACTTTTTAGGAATTATGTGATCCTTACTAGCTGGAAGTAAGGGAGATGGGGCATGAAGTTATTTCTAGGAGTTGGACACATACCAAGTTTAGCTCAGTTCTGGGCATCTTTGAAATACCTATACAAACTTGTTGCTACATAGTAACTTGCATCATTAATGAGAATGTGCTTGCTTACAGCAACGTGCTATATGTTCTGAATGCCCGAATTGGCAATCTGTGTCAAAACTTTGTTAGGAATTATGTGATCCTTACTAGCTGGAAGTAAGGGAGATGGGGCATGAAGTTATTTCTAGGAGTTGGACACATACCAAGTTTAGCTCAGTTCTGGGCATCTTTGAAATACCTATACAAACTTGTTCCTACATAGTAACTTGCAACTTTGAATGAGAATGTGCTTGCTTACAGCAACGTGCTATATGTTCTGAATGCCCAAATTGGGAATCTGTGTCAAAACTTTGTTACGAATTATGTGATCCTTACTAGCTGGAAGTAAGGGAGATGGGGCATGAAGTTATTTCTAGGAGTTGGACACATACCAAGTTTAGCTCAGTTCTGGGCATCTTTGAAATACCTATACAAACTTGTTCCTACATAGTAACTTGCATCTTTGAATGAGAATCTGCTTGCTTACAGCAACGTGCTATATGTTCTGAATGCCCGAATTGGGAACCTGTGTCAAAACTTTGTTAGGAATTATGTGATCCTTACTAGCTGGAAGTAAGGGAGATGGGGCATGAAGTTATTTCTAGGAGTTGGACACATACCAAGTTTAGCTCAGTTCTGGGCATCTTTGAAATACCTATACAAACTTGTTCCTACATAGTAACTTGCATCTTTAATGAGAATGTGCTTGCTTACAGCAACGTGCTATATGTTCTGAATGCCCGAATTGGGAATCTGTGTCAAAACTTTGTTAGGAATTATGTGATCCTTACTAGCTGGAAGTAAGGGAGATGGGGCATGAAGTTATTTCTAGGAGTTGGACACATACCAAGTTTAGCTCAGTTCTGGGCATCTTTGAAATACCTATACAAACTTGTTCCTACATAGTAACTTGCAACTTTGAATGAGAATGTGCTTGCTTACAGCAACGTGCTATATGTTCTGAATGCCCGAATTGGGAATCTGTGTCAAAACTTTGTTAGGAATTATGTGATCCTTACTAGCTGGATGTAAGGGAGGTGGGGCATGAAGTTATTTCTTGGAGTTGGAGACATACCAAGTTTAGCTCAGTTCTGGGCATCTTTGAAATACCTATACAAACTTGTTCCTACATAGTAACTTGCATCTTTGAATGAGAATGTGCTTGCTTGCAGCAACGTGCTATATGTTCTGAATGCCCGAATTGGCAATCTGTGTCAAAACTTTGTTAGGAATTATGTGATCCTTACTAGCTGGAAGTAAGGGAGATGGGGCATGAAGTTATTTCTAGGAGTTGGACACATACCAAGTTTAGCTCAGTTCTGGGCATCTTTGAAATACCTATACAAACTTGTTCCTACATAGTAACTTGCATCTTTGAATGAGAATGTGCCTGCTTACAGCAGCGTGCTATATGTTCTGATTGCCCGAATTGGCAATCTGTGTCAAAACTTTGTTAGGAATTATGTGATCCTTACTAGCTGGAAGTAAGGGAGATGGGGCATGAAGTTATTTCTAGGAGTTGGACACATACCAAGTTTAGCTCAGTTCTGGGCATCTTTGAAATACCTATACAAACTTGTTCCTACATAGTAACTTGCATCTTTAATGAGAATCTGCTTGCTTACAGCAACGTGCTATATGTTCTGAATGCCCGAATTGGGAATCTGTGTCAAAACTTTGTTAGGAATTATGTGATCCTTACTAGCTGGAAGTAAGGGAGATGGGGCATGAAGTTATTTCTAGGAGTTGGACACATACCAAGTTTAGCTCAGTTCTGGGCATCTTTGAAATACCTATACAAACTTGTTCCTACATAGTAACTTGCAACTTTGAATGAGAATGTGCTTGCTTACAGCAACGTGCTATATGTTCTGAATGCCCGAATTGGGAATCTGTGTCAAAACTTTGTTAGGAATTATGTGATCCTTACTAGCTGGATGTAAGGGAGGTGGGGCATGAAGTTATTTCTAGGAGTTGGACACATACCAAGTTTAGCTCAGTTCTGGGCATCTTTGAAATACCTATACAAACTTGTTCCTACATAGTAACTTGCATCTTTGAATGAGAATGTGCTTGCTTGCAGCAACGTGCTATATGTTCTGAATGCCCGAATTGGCAATCTGTGTCAAAACTTTGTTAGGAATTATGTGATCCTTACTAGCTGGAAGTAAGGGAGATGGGGCATGAAGTTATTTCTAGGAGTTGGACACATACCAAGTTTAGCTCAGTTCTGGGCATCTTTGAAATACCTATACAAACTTGTTCCTACATAGTAACTTGCAACTTTGAATGAGAATGTGCTTGCTTACAGCAACGTGCTATATGTTCTGAATGCCCGAATTGGGAATCTGTGTCAAAACTTTGTTAGGAATTATGTGATCCTTACGAGCTGGAAGTAAGGGAGATGGGGCATGAAGTTATTTCTAGGAGTTGGACACATACCAAGTTTAGCTCAGTTCTGGGCATCTTTGAAATACCTATACAAACTTGTTCCTACATAGTAACTTGCAACTTTGAATGAGAATGTGCTTGCTTACAGCAACGTGCTATATGTTCTGAATGCCCGAATTGGGAATCTGTGTCAAAACTTTGTTAGGAATTATGTGATCCTTACTAGCTGGAAGTAAGGGAGATGGGGCATGAAGTTATTTCTAGGAGTTGGACACATACCAAGTTTAGCTCAGTTCTGGGCATCTTTGAAATACCTATACAAACTTGTTCCTACATAGTAACTTGCATCTTTGAATGAGAATCTGCTTGCTTACAGCAACGTGCTATATGTTGTGAATGCCCGAATTGGGAATCTGTGTCAAAACTTTGTTAGGAATTATGTGATCCTTACTAGCTGGAAGTAAGGGAGATGGGGCATGAAGTTATTTCTAGGAGTTGGACACATACCAAGTTTAGCTCAGTTCTGGGCTTCTTTGAAATACCTATACAAACTTGTTCCTCCATAGTAACTTGCATCTTTGAATGAGAATGTGCTTGCTTACAGCAACGTGCTATATGTTCTGAATGCCCGAATTGGGAATCTGTGTCAAAACTTTGTTAGGAATTATGTGATCCTTACTAGCTGGAAGTAAGGGAGATGGGGCATGAAGTTATTTCTAGGAGTTGGACACATACCAAGTTTAGCTCAGTTCTGGGCATCTTTGAAATACCTATACAAACTTATTCCTACATAGTAACTTGCATCTTTAATGAGAATGTGCTTGCTTACAGCAACGTGCTATATGTTCTGAATGCCCGAATTGGGAACTGTGTCAAAATTTTGTTAGGAATTATGTGATCCTTACTAGCTGGAAGTAAGGGAGATGGGGCATGAAGTTATTTCTAGGAGTTGGACACATACCAAGTTTAGCTCAGTTCTGGGCATCTTTGAAATACCTATACAAACTTGTTGCTACATAGTAACTTGCATCATTAATGAGAATGTGCTTGCTTACAGCAACGTGCTATATGTTCTGAATGCCCGAATTGGGAATCTGTGTCAAAACTTTGTTAGGAATTATGTGATCCTTACTAGCTGGAAGTAAGGGAGATGGGGCATGAAGTTATTTCTAGGAGTTGGACACATACCAAGTTTAGCTCAGTTCTGGGCATCTTTGAAATACCTATACAAACTTGTTCCTACATAGTAACTTGCATCTTTGAATGAGAATCTGCTTGCTTACAGCAACGTGCTATATGTTCTCAATGCTCGAATTGGGAACCTGTGTCAAAACTTTGTTAGGAATTGTGTGATCCTTACTAGCTGGAAGTAAGGGAGATGGGGCATGAAGTTATTTCTAGGAGTTGGACACATACCAAGTTTAGCTCAGTTCTGGGCATCTTTGAAATACCTATACAAACTTGTTCCTACATAGTAACTTGCATCTTTAATGAGAATGTGCTTGCTTACAGCACCGTGCTATATGTTCTGAATGCCCGAATTGGGAATCTGTGTCAAAACTTTGTTAGGAATTATGTGATCCTTACTAGCTGGAAGTAAGGGAGATGGGGCATGAAGTTATTTCTAGGAGTTGGACACATACCAAGTTTAGCTCAGTTCTGGGCATCTTTGAAATACCTATACAAACTTGTTGCTACATAGTAACTTGCATCATTAATGAGAATGTGCTTGCTTACAGCAACGTGCTATATGTTCTGAATGCCCGAATTGGCAATCTGTGTCAAAACTTTGTTAGGAATTATGTGATCCTTACTAGCTGGAAGTAAGGGAGATGGGGCATGAAGTTATTTCTAGGAGTTGGACACATACCAAGTTTAGCTCAGTTCTGGGCATCTTTGAAATACCTATACAAACTTGTTCCTACATAGTAACTTGCATCTTTGAATGAGAATCTGCTTCCTTACAGCAACGTGCTATATGTTCTGAATGCCCGAATTGGGAATCTGTGTCAAAACTTTGTTAGGAATTATGTGATCCTTACTAGCTGGAAGTAAGGGAGATGGGGCATGAAGTTATTTCTAGGAGTTGGACACATACCAAGTTTAGCTCAGTTCTGGGCATCTTTGAAATACCTATACAAACTTGTTCCTACATAGTAACTTGCAACTTTGAATGAGAATGTGCTTGCTTACAGCAACGTGCTATATGTTCAGAATGCCCGAATTGGGAATCTGTGTCAAAACTTTGTTAGGAATTATGTGATCCTTACTAGCTGGAAGTAAGGGAGATGGGGCATGAAGTTATTTCTAGGAGTTGGACACAATCCAAGTTTAGCTCAGTTCTGGGCATCTTTGAAATACCTATACAAACTTGTTCCTACATAGTAACTTGCATCTTTGAATGAGAATCTGCTTGCTTACAGCAACGTGCTATATGTTCTGAATGCCCGAATTGGGAATCTGTGTCAAAACTTTGTTAGGAATTATGTGATCCTTACTAGCTGGAAGTAAGGGAGATGGGGCATGAAGTTATTTCTAGGAGTTGGACACATACCAAGTTTAGCTCAGTTCTGGGCATCTTTGAAATACCTATACAAACTTGTTCCTACATAGTAACTTGCAACTTTGAATGAGAATGTGCTTGCTTGCAGCAACGTGCTATATGTTCTGAATGCCCGATTTGGGAATCTGTGTCAAAACTTTGTTAGGAATTATGTGATCCTTACTAGCTGGAAGTAAGGGAGATGGGGCAAGAAGTTATTTCTAGGAGTTGGACACATACCAAGTTTAGCTCAGTTCTGGGCATCTTTGAAATACCTATACAAACTTGTTCCTACATAGTAACTTGCATCTTTGAATAAGAACCTGCTTGCTTGCGGCAACGTGCTATATGTTCTGAATGCCCGAATTGGGAATCTGTGTCAAAACTTTGTTAGGAATTATGTGATCCTTACTAGCTGGAAGTAAGGGAGATGGGGCATGAAGTTATTTCTAGGAGTTGGACACATACCAAGTTTAGCTCAGTTCTGGGCATCTTTGAAATACCTATACAAACTTGTTTCTACATAGTAACTTGCAACTTTGAATGAGAACGTGCTTGCTTACAGCAACGTGCTATATGTTCTGAATGCCCGAATTGGCAATCTGTGTCAAAACTTTGTTAGGAATTATGTGATCCTTACTAGCTGGAAGTAAGGGAGATGGGGCATGAAGTTATTTCTAGGAGTTGGACACATACCAAGTTGAGCTCAGTTCTGGGCATCTTTGAAATACCTATACAAACTTGTTTCTACATAGTAACTTTCAACTTTGAATGAGAACGTGCTTGCTTACAGCAACGTGCTATATGTTCTGAATGCCCGAATTGGGAATCTGTGTCAAAACTTTGTTAGGAATTATGTGATCCTTACTAGCTGGAAGTAAGGGAGATGGGGCATGAAGTTATTTCTAGGAGTTGGACACATACCAAGTTTAGCTCAGTTCTGGGCATCTTTGAAATACCTATACAAACTTGTTCCTACATAGTAACTTGCATCTTTGAATGAGAATGTGCTTGCTTACAGCAACGTGCTATATGTTCTGAATGCCCGAATTGGGAATCTGTGTCAAAACTTTGTTAGGAATTATGTGATCCTTACTAGCTGGAAGTAAGGGAGATGGGGCATGAAGTTATTTCTTGGAGTTGGAGACATACCAAGTTTAGCTCAGTTCTGGGCATCTTTGAAATACCTATACAAACTTGTTCCTACATAGTAACCTGCAACTTTGAATGAGAATGTGCTTGCTTGCAGCAACGTGCTGTATGTTCTGAATGCCCGAATTGGGAATCTGTGTCAAAACTTTGTTAGGAATTATGTGATCCTTACTAGCTGGAAGTAACGGAGATGGAGCATGAAGTTATTTCTAGGAGTTGGACACATACCAAGTTTAGCTCAGTTCTGGGCATCTTTGAAATACCTATACAGACTTGTTCCTACATAGTAACTTGCATCTTTGAATGAGAACGTGCTTGCTTACAGCAACGTGCTGTATGTTCTGAATGCCCGAATTGGGAATCTGTGTCAAAACTTTGTTAGGAATTATGTGATCCTTACTAGCTGGAAGTAAGGGAGATGGGGCATGAAGTTATTTCTAGGAGTTGGACACATACCAAGTTTAGCTCAGTTCTGGGCATCTTTGAAATACCTATACAAACTTGTTCCTACATAGTAACTTGCATCTTTGAATGAGAATGTGCTTGCTTACAGCAACGTGCTGTATGTTCTGAATGCCCGAATTGGGAACCTGTGTCAAAACTTTGTTAGGAATTATGTGATCCTTACTAGCTGGAAGCAAGGGAGATGGGGCATGAAGTTATTTCTAGGAGAAGGACACACACCAAGTTTAGCTCAGTTCTGGGCATCTTTGAAATACCTATACAAACTTGTTCCTACATAGTAACTTGCAACTTTGAATGAGAACGTGCTTGCTTACAGCAACGTGCTGTATGTTCTGAATGCCCGAATTGGGAATCTGTGTCAAAACTTTGTTAGGAATTATGTGATCCTTACTAGCTGGAAGTAAGGGAGATGGGGCATGAAGTTATTTCTAGGAGTTGGACACATACCAAGTTTAGCTCAGTTCTGTGCATCTTTGAAATACCTATACAAACTTGTTCCTACATAGTAACTTGCATCTTTGAATGAGAATGTGCTTGCTTACAGCAACGTGCTATATGTTCTGAATGCCCGAATTGGCAATCTGTGTCAAAACTTTGTTAGGAATTATGTGATCCTTACTAGCTGGAAGTAAGGGAGATGGGGCATGAAGTTATTTCTAGGAGTTGGACACATACCAAGTTTAGCTCAGTTCTGGGCATCTTTGAAATACCTATACAAACCTGTTCCTACATAGTAACTTGCATCTATAATGAGAATGTGCTTGCTTACAGCAACGTGCTATATGTTCTGAATGCCCGAATTGGCAATCTGTGTCAAAACTTTGTTAGGAATTATGTGATCCTTACTAGCTGGAAGTAAGGGAGATGGGGCATGAAGTTATTTCTAGGAGTTGGACACATACCAAGTTTAGCTCAGTTCTGGGCATCTTTGAAATACCTATACAAACTTGTTCCTACATAGTAACTTGCAACTTTGAATGAGAATGTGCTTGCTTACAGCAACGTGCTATATGTTCTGAATGCCCGTATTGGGAATCTGTGTCAAAACTTTCTTAGGAATTATGTGATCCTTACTAGCTGGAAGTAAGGGAGATGGGGCATGAAGTTATTTCTAGGAGTTGGACACATACCAAGTTTAGCTCAGTTCTGGGCATCTTTGAAATACCTATACAAACTTGTTCCTACATAGTAACTTGCATCTTTGAATGAGAATCTGCTTGCTTACAGCAACGTGCTATATGTTCTCAATGCCCGAATTGGGAATCTGTGTCAAAACTTTGTTAGGAATTATGTGATCCTTACTAGCTGGAAGTAAGGGAGATGGGGCATGAAGTTATTTCTAGGAGTTGGACACATACCAAGTTTAGCTCAGTTCTGGGCATCTTTGAAATACCTATACAAACTTGTTCCTACATAGTAACTTGCATCTTTGAATGAGAATGTGCTTGCTTACAGCAACGTGCTATATGTTCTGAATGCCCGAATTGGGAATCTGTGTCAAAACTTTGTTAGGAATTATGTGAACCTTACTAGCTGGAAGTAAGGGAGATGGGGCATGAAGTTATTTCTAGGAGTTGGACACATACCAAGTTTAGCTCAGTTCTGGGCATCTTTGAAATACCTATACAAACTTGTTCCTACATAGTAACTTGCATCTTTGAATGAGAATGTGCTTGCTTACAGCAACGTGCTATATGTTCTGATTGCCCGAATTGGCAATCTGTGTCAAAACTTTGTTAGGAATTATGTGATCCTTACTAGCTGGAAGTAAGGGAGAAGGGGCATGAAGTTATTTCTAGGAGTTGGACACATACCAAGTTTAGCTCAGTTCTGGGCATTTTTGAAATACCTATACAAACTTGTTCCTACATAGTAACTTGCATCTTTAATGAGAATCTGCTTGCTTACAGCAACGTGCTATATGTTCTGAATGCCCGAATTGGCAATCTGTGTCAAAACTTTGTTAGGAATTATGTGATCCTTACTAGCTGGAAGTAAGGGAAATGGGGCATGAAGTTATTTCTAGGAGTTGGACACATACCAAGTTTAGCTCAGTTCTGGGCATCTTTGAAATACCTATACAAACTTGTTCCTACATAGTAACTTGCATCTTTGAATGAGAATCTGCTTGCTTACAGCAACGTGCTATATGTTCTGATTGCCCGATTTGGGAATCTGTGTCAAAACTTTGTTAGGAATTATGTGATCCTTACTAGCTGGAAGTAAGGGAGATGGGGCATGAAGTTATTTCTAGGAGTTGGACACATACCAAGTTGAGCTCAGTTCTGGGCATCTTTGAAATACCTATACAAACTTGTTCCTACATAGTAACTTGCAACTTTGAATGAGAATGTGCTTGCTTACAGCAACGTGCTATATGTTCAGAATGCCCGAATTGGGAATCTGTGTCAAAACTTTGTTAGGAATTATGTGATCCTTACTAGCTGGAAGTAAGGGAGATGGGGCATGAAGTTATTTCTAGGAGTTGGACACAATCCAAGTTTAGCTCAGTTCTGGGCATCTTTGAAATACCTATACAAACTTTTTCCTACATAGTAACTTGCATCTTTGAATGAGAACGTGCTTGCTTACAGCAACGTGCTGTATGTTCTGAATGCCCGAATTGGGAATCTGTGTCAAAACTTTGTTAGGAATTATGTGATCCTTACTAGCTGGAAGTAAGGGAGATGGGGCATGAAGTTATTTCTAGGAGTTGGACACATACCAAGTTTAGCTCAGTTCTGGGCATCTTTGAAATACCTATACAAACTTGTTCCTACATAGTAACTTGCATCTTTGAATGAGAATGTGCTTGCTTACAGCAACGTGCTGTATGTTCTGAATGCCCGAATTGGGAACCTGTGTCAAAACTTTGTTAGGAATTATGTGATCCTTACTAGCTGGAAGCAAGGGAGATGGGGCATGAAGTTATTTCTAGGAGAAGGACACATACCAAGTTTAGCTCAGTTCTGGGCATCTTTGAAATACCTATACAAACTTGTTCCTACATAGTAACTTGCAACTTTGAATGAGAACGTGCTTGCTTACAGCAACGTGCTGTATGTTCTGAATGCCCGAATTGGGAATCTGTGTCAAAACTTTGTTAGGAATTATGTGATCCTTACTAGCTGGAAGTAAGGGAGATGGGGCATGAAGTTATTTCTAGGAGTTGGACACATACCAAGTTTAGCTCAGTTCTGTGCATCTTTGAAATACCTATACAAACTTGTTCCTACATAGTAACTTGCATCTTTGAATGAGAATGTGCTTGCTTACAGCAACGTGCTATATGTTCTGAATGCCCGAATTGGCAATCTGTGTCAAAACTTTGTTAGGAATTATGTGATCCTTACTAGCTGGAAGTAAGGGAGATGGGGCATGAAGTTATTTCTAGGAGTTGGACACATACCAAGTTTAGCTCAGTTCTGGGCATCTTTGAAATACCTATACAAACCTGTTCCTACATAGTAACTTGCATCTATAATGAGAATGTGCTTGCTTACAGCAACGTGCTATATGTTCTGAATGCCCGAATTGGCAATCTGTGTCAAAACTTTGTTAGGAATTATGTGATCCTTTCTAGCTGGAAGTAAGGGAGATGGGGCATGAAGTTATTTCTAGGAGTTGGACACATACCAAGTTTAGCTCAGTTCTGGGCATCTTTGAAATACCTATACAAACTTGTTCCTACATAGTAACTTGCAACTTTGAATGAGAATGTGCTTGCTTACAGCAATGTGCTATATGTTCTGAATGCCCGTATTGGGAATCTGTGTCAAAACTTTCTTAGGAATTATGTGATCCTTACTAGCTGGAAGTAAGGGAGATGGGGCATGAAGTTATTTCTAGGAGTTGGACACATACCAAGTTTAGCTCAGTTCTGGGCATCTTTGAAATACCTATACAAACTTGTTCCTACATAGTAACTTGCATCTTTGAATGAGAATCTGCTTGCTTACAGCAACGTGCTATATGTTCTCAATGCCCGAATTGGGAATCTGTGTCAAAACTTTGTTAGGAATTATGTGATCCTTACTAGCTGGAAGTAAGCGAGATGGGGCATGAAGTTATTTCTAGGAGTTGGACACATACCAAGTTTAGCTCAGTTCTGGGCATCTTTGAAATACCTATACAAACTTGTTCCTACATAGTAACTTGCATCTTTGAATGAGAATGTGCTTGCTTACAGCAACGTGCTATATGTTCTGAATGCCCGAATTGGGAATCTGTGTCAAAACTTTGTTAGGAATTATGTGAACCTTACTAGCTGGAAGTAAGGGAGATGGGGCATGAAGTTATTTCTAGGAGTTGGACACATACCAAGTTTAGCTCAGTTCTGGGCATCTTTGAAATACCTATACAAACTTGTTCCTACATAGTAACTTGCATCTTTGAATGAGAATGTGCTTGCTTACAGCAACGTGCTATATGTTCTGATTGCCCGAATTGGCAATCTGTGTCAAAACTTTGTTAGGAATTATGTGATCCTTACTAGCTGGAAGTAAGGGAGAAGGGGCATGAAGTTATTTCTAGGAGTTGGACACAT
The DNA here is from genome assembly GCF_020826845.1 of Diceros bicornis minor. Lineage (NCBI taxonomy): Eukaryota > Metazoa > Chordata > Mammalia > Perissodactyla > Rhinocerotidae > Diceros > Diceros bicornis. Next base: position 42,838,682 of record NC_080768.1, on the reverse strand, counting down.
ACCAAGTTTAGCTCAGTTCTGGGCATTTTTGAAATACCTATACAAACTTGTTCCTACATAGTAACTTGCATCTTTAATGAGAATCTGCTTGCTTACAGCAACGTGCTATATGTTCTGAATGCCCGAATTGGCAATCTGTGTCAAAACTTTGTTAGGAATTATGTGATCCTTACTAGCTGGAAGTAAGGGAAATGGGGCATGAAGTTATTTCTAGGAGTTGGACACATACCAAGTTTAGCTCAGTTCTGGGCATCTTTGAAATACCTATACAAACTTGTTCCTACATAGTAACTTGCATCTTTGAATGAGAATCTGCTTGCTTACAGCAACGTGCTATATGTTCTGATTGCCCGATTTGGGAATCTGTGTCAAAACTTTGTTAGGAATTATGTGATCCTTACTAGCTGGAAGTAAGGGAGATGGGGCATGAAGTTATTTCTAGGAGTTGGACACATACCAAGTTTAGCTCAGTTCTGGGCATCTTTGAAAAACCTATACAAACTTGTTCCTACATAGTAACTTGCATCTTTGAATGAGAATCTGCTTGCTTACAGCAACGTGCTATATGTTCTGAATGCCCGAATTGGGAATCTGTGTCAAAACTTGGTTAGGAATTATGTGATCCTTACTAGCTGGAAGTAAGGGAGATGGGGCATGAAGTTATTTCTAGGAGTTGGACACATACCAAGTTTAGCTCAGTTCTGGGCATCTTTGAAATACCTATACAAACTTGTTCCTACATAGTAACTTGCATCTTTGAATGAGAATCTGCTTGCTTACAGCAACGTGCTATATGTTCTGAATGCCCGAATTGGGAATCTGTGTCAAAACTTTGTTAGGAATTATGTGATCCTTACTAGCTGGAAGTAAGGGAGATGGGGCATGAAGTTATTTCTAGGAGTTGGACACATACCAAGTTTAGCTCAGTTCTGGGCATCTTTGAAATACCTATACAAACTTGTTCCTACATAGTAACTTGCATCTTTGAATGAGAATGTGCTTGCTTACAGCAACGTGCTATATGTTCTGAATGCCCGAATTGGGAATCTGTGTCAAAACTTTGTTAGGAATTATGTGATCCTTACTAGCTGGAAGTAAGGGAGATGGGGCATGAAGTTATTTCTAGGAGTTGGACACATACCAAGTTTAGCTCAGTTCTGGGCATCTTTGAAATACCTATACAAACTTGTTCCTACATAGTAACTTGCAACTTTGAATGAGAATGTGCTTGCTTACAGCAACGTGCTATATGTTCTGAATGCCCGAATTGGGAATCTGTGTCAAAACTTTGTTAGGAATTATGTGATCCTTACTAGCTGGAAGTAAGGGAGATGGGGCATGAAGTTATTTCTAGGAGTTGGACACATACCAAGTTTAGCTCAGTTCTGGGCATCTTTGAAATACCTATACAAACTTGTTCCTACATAGTAACTTGCAACTTTGAATGAGAATGTGCTTGCTTACAGCAACGTGCTATATGTTCTGAATGCCCGAATTGGGAATCTGTGTCAAAACTTTGTTAGGAATTATGTGATCCTTACTAGCTGGAAGTAAGGGAGATGGGGCATGAAGTTATTTCTAGGAGTTGGACAGATATCAAGTTTGCTCAGTTCTGGGCATCTTTGATATACCTATACAAACTTGTTCCTACATAGTAACTTGCATCTTTGAATGAGAATGTGCTTGCTTACAGCAACGTGCTATATGTTCTGAATGCCCGAATTGGGAATCTGTGTCAAAACTTTCTTAGGAATTATGTGATCCTTACTAGCTGGAAGTAAGTGAGATGGGGCATGAAGTTATTTCTAGGAGTTGGACACATACCAAGTTTAGCTCAGTTCTGGGCATCTTTGAAATACCTATACAAACTTGTTCCTACATAGTAACTTGCATCTTTGAATGAGAATGTGCTTGCTTACAGCAACGTGCTATATGTTCTGAATGCCCGAATTGGCAATCTGTGTCAAAACTTTGTTAGGAATTATGTGATCCTTACTAGCTGGAAGTAAGGGAGATGGGGCATGAAGTTATTTCTAGGAGTTGGACACATACCAAGTTTAGCTCAGTTCTGGGCATCTTTGAAATACCTATACAAACTTGTTGCTACATAGTAACTTGCATCATTAATGAGAATCTGCTTGCTTACAGCAACGTGCTATATGTTCTGAATGCCCGAATTGGGAATCTGTGTCAAAACTTTGTTAGGAATTATGTGATCCTTACTAGCTGGAAGTAAGGGAGATGGGGCATGAAGTTATTTCTAGGAGTTGGACACATACCAAGTTTAGCTCAGTTCTGGGCATCTTTGAAATACCTATACAAACTTGTTCCTACATAGTAACTTGCAACTTTGAATGAGAATGTGCTTGCTTACAGCAACATGCTATATGTTCTGAATGCCCGAATTGGGAATCTGTGTCAAAACTTTGTTAGGAATTATGTGATCCTGACTAGCTGGAAGTAAGGGAGATGGGGCATGAAGTTATTTCTAGGAGTTGGACACATACCAAGTTTAGCTCAGTTCTGGGCATCTTTGAGATACCTATACAAACTTGTTCCTACATAGTAACTTGCATCTTTGAATGAGAATGTGCTTGCTTACAGCAACGTGCCATATGTTCTGAATGCACGATTTGGGAATCTGTGTCAAAACTTTGTTAGGAATTATGTGATCCCCACTAGCTGGAAGTAAGGGAGATGGGGCATGAAGTTATTTCTAGGAGTTGGACACATACCAAGTTTAGCTCAGTTCTGAGCATCTTTGAAATACCTATACAAACTTGTTCTAACATAGTAACTTGCAACTTTGAATGAGAATGTGCATGCTTGCAGCAACGTGCTATATGTTCTGAATGCTCGATTTGGGAATCTGTGTCAAAACTTTGTTAGGAATTATGTGATCCTTACTAGCTGGAAGTAAGGGAGATGGGGCATGAAGTTATTTCTAGGAGTTGGACACATACCAAGTTTAGCTCAGTTCTGGGCATCTTTGAAATAGCTATACAAACTTGTTATAACATAGTAACTTGCAACTTTGAATGAGAATGTGCTTGCTTGCAGCAACGTGCTATATGTTCTGAATGCCCGATTTGGGAATCTGTGTCAAAACTTTGTTAGGAATTATGTGATCCTTACTAGCTGGAAGTAAGGGAGATGGGGCATGAAGTTATTTCTAGGAGTTGGACACATACCAAGTTTAGCTCAGTTCTGGGCATCTTTGAAATACCTATACAAACTTGTTCCTACAGAGTAACTTGCATCTTTAATGAGAATCTGCTTGCTTACAGCAACGTGCTATATGTTCTGAATGCACGATTTGGGAATCTGTGTCAAAACTTTGTTAGGAATTATGTGATCCCCACTAGCTGGAAGTAAGGGAGATGGGGCATGAAGTTATTTCTAGGAGTTGGACACATACCAAGTTTAGCTCAGTTCTGGGCATCTTTGAAATACCTATACAAACTTTTTCCTACATAGTAACTTGCATCTTTGAATGAGAACGTGCTTGCTTACAGCAACGTGCTGTATGTTCTGAATGCCCGAATTGGGAATCTGTGTCAAAACTTTGTTAGGAATTATGTGATCCTTACTAGCTGGAAGTAAGGGAGATGGGGCATGAAGTTATTTCTAGGAGTTGGACACATACCAAGTTTAGCTCAGTTCTGGGCATCTTTGAAATACCTATACAAACTTGTTCCTACATAGTAACTTGCATCTTTGAATGAGAATGTGCTTGCTTACAGCAACGTGCTGTATGTTCTGAATGCCCGAATTGGGAACCTGTGTCAAAACTTTGTTAGGAATTATGTGATCCTTACTAGCTGGAAGCAAGGGAGATGGGGCATGAAGTTATTTCTAGGAGAAGGACACATACCAAGTTTAGCTCAGTTCTGGGCATCTTTGAAATACCTATACAAACTTGTTCCTACATAGTAACTTGCAACTTTGAATGAGAACGTGCTTGCTTACAGCAACGTGCTGTATGTTCTGAATGCCCGAATTGGGAATCTGTGTCAAAACTTTGTTAGGAATTATGTGATCCTTACTAGCTGGAAGTAAGGGAGATGGGGCATGAAGTTATTTCTAGGAGTTGGACACATACCAAGTTTAGCTCAGTTCTGTGCATCTTTGAAATACCTATACAAACTTGTTCCTACATAGTAACTTGCATCTTTGAATGAGAATGTGCTTGCTTACAGCAACGTGCTATATGTTCTGAATGCCCGAATTGGCAATCTGTGTCAAAACTTTGTTAGGAATTATGTGATCCTTACTAGCTGGAAGTAAGGGAGATGGGGCATGAAGTTATTTCTAGGAGTTGGACACATACCAAGTTTAGCTCAGTTCTGGGCATCTTTGAAATACCTATACAAACCTGTTCCTACATAGTAACTTGCATCTATAATGAGAATGTGCTTGCTTACAGCAACGTGCTATATGTTCTGAATGCCCGAATTGGCAATCTGTGTCAAAACTTTGTTAGGAATTATGTGATCCTTTCTAGCTGGAAGTAAGGGAGATGGGGCATGAAGTTATTTCTAGGAGTTGGACACATACCAAGTTTAGCTCAGTTCTGGGCATCTTTGAAATACCTATACAAACTTGTTCCTACATAGTAACTTGCAACTTTGAATGAGAATGTGCTTGCTTACAGCAATGTGCTATATGTTCTGAATGCCCGTATTGGGAATCTGTGTCAAAACTTTCTTAGGAATTATGTGATCCTTACTAGCTGGAAGTAAGGGAGATGGGGCATGAAGTTATTTCTAGGAGTTGGACACATACCAAGTTTAGCTCAGTTCTGGGCATCTTTGAAATACCTATACAAACTTGTTCCTACATAGTAACTTGCATCTTTGAATGAGAATCTGCTTGCTTACAGCAACGTGCTATATGTTCTCAATGCCCGAATTGGGAATCTGTGTCAAAACTTTGTTAGGAATTATGTGATCCTTACTAGCTGGAAGTAAGGGAGATGGGGCATGAAGTTATTTCTAGGAGTTGGACACATACCAAGTTTAGCTCAGTTCTGGGCATCTTTGAAATACCTATACAAACTTGTTCCTACATAGTAACTTGCATCTTTGAATGAGAATGTGCTTGCTTACAGCAACGTGCTATATGTTCTGAATGCCCGAATTGGGAATCTGTGTCAAAACTTTGTTAGGAATTATGTGAACCTTACTAGCTGGAAGTAAGGGAGATGGGGCATGAAGTTATTTCTAGGAGTTGGACACATACCAAGTTTAGCTCAGTTCTGGGCATCTTTGAAATACCTATACAAACTTGTTCCTACATAGTAACTTGCATCTTTGAATGAGAATGTGCTTGCTTACAGCAACGTGCTATATGTTCTGATTGCCCGAATTGGCAATCTGTGTCAAAACTTTGTTAGGAATTATGTGATCCTTACTAGCTGGAAGTAAGGGAGAAGGGGCATGAAGTTATTTCTAGGAGTTGGACACATACCAAGTTTAGCTCAGTTCTGGGCATTTTTGAAATACCTATACAAACTTGTTCCTACATAGTAACTTGCATCTTTAATGAGAATCTGCTTGCTTACAGCAACGTGCTATATGTTCTGAATGCCCGAATTGGCAATCTGTGTCAAAACTTTGTTAGGAATTATGTGATCCTTACTAGCTGGAAGTAAGGGAAATGGGGCATGAAGTTATTTCTAGGAGTTGGACACATACCAAGTTTAGCTCAGTTCTGGGCATCTTTGAAATACCTATACAAACTTGTTCCTACATAGTAACTTGCATCTTTGAATGAGAATCTGCTTGCTTACAGCAACGTGCTATATGTTCTGATTGCCCGATTTGGGAATCTGTGTCAAAACTTTGTTAGGAATTATGTGATCCTTACTAGCTGGAAGTAAGGGAGAGGGGGCATGAAGTTATTTCTAGGAGTTGGACACATACCAAGTTTAGCTCAGTTCTGGGCATCTTTGAAAAACCTATACAAACTTGTTCCTACATAGTAACTTGCATCTTTGAATGAGAATCTGCTTGCTTACAGCAACGTGCTATATGTTCTGAATGCCCGAATTGGGAATCTGTGTCAAAACTTGGTTAGGAATTATGTGATCCTTACTATCTGGAAGTAAGGGAGATGGGGCATGAAGTTATTTCTAGGAGTTGGACACATACCAAGTTTAGCTCAGTTCTGGGCATCTTTGAAATACCTATACAAACTTGTTCCTACATAGTAACTTGCATCTTTGAATGAGAATCTGCTTGCTTACAGCAACGTGCTATATGTTCTGAATGCCCGAATTGGGAATCTGTGTCAAAACTTTGTTAGGAATTATGTGATCCTTACTAGCTGGAAGTAAGGGAGATGGGGCATGAAGTTATTTCTAGGAGTTGGACACATACCAAGTTTAGCTCAGTTCTGGGCATCTTTGAAATACCTATACAAACTTGTTCCTACATAGTAACTTGCATCTTTGAATGAGAATGTGCTTGCTTACAGCAACGTGCTATATGTTCTGAATGCCCGAATTGGGAATCTGTGTCAAAACTTTGTTAGGAATTATGTGATCCTTACTAGCTGGAAGTAAGGGAGATGGGGCATGAAGTTATTTCTAGGAGTTGGACACATACCAAGTTTAGCTCAGTTCTGGGCATCTTTGAAATACCTATACAAACTTGTTCCTACATAGTAACTTGCAACTTTGAATGAGAATGTGCTTGCTTACAGCAACGTGCTATATGTTCTGAATGCCCGAATTGGGAATCTGTGTCAAAACTTTGTTAGGAATTATGTGATCCTTACTAGCTGGAAGTAAGGGAGATGGGGCATGAAGTTATTTCTAGGAGTTGGACACATACCAAGTTTAGCTCAGTTCTGGGCATCTTTGAAATACCTATACAAACTTGTTCCTACATAGTAACTTGCAACTTTGAATGAGAATGTGCTTGCTTACAGCAACGTGCTATATGTTCTGAATGCCCGAATTGGGAATCTGTGTCAAAACTTTGTTAGGAATTATGTGATCCTTACTAGCTGGAAGTAAGGGAGATGGGGCATGAAGTTATTTCTAGGAGTTGGACAGATATCAAGTTTGCTCAGTTCTGGGCATCTTTGATATACCTATACAAACTTGTTCCTACATAGTAACTTGCATCTTTGAATGAGAATGTGCTTGCTTACAGCAACGTGCTATATGTTCTGAATGCCCGAATTGGGAATCTGTGTCAAAACTTTCTTAGGAATTATGTGATCCTTACTAGCTGGAAGTAAGGGAGATGGGGCATGAAGTTATTTCTAGGAGTTGGACACATACCAAGTTTAGCTCAGTTCTGGGCATCTTTGAAATACCTATACAAACTTGTTCCTACATAGTAACTTGCATCTTTGAATGAGAATGTGCTTGCTTACAGCAACGTGCTATATGTTCTGAATGCCCGAATTGGCAATCTGTGTCAAAACTTTGTTAGGAATTATGTGATCCTTACTAGCTGGAAGTAAGGGAGATGGGGCATGAAGTTATTTCTAGGAGTTGGACACATACCAAGTTTAGCTCAGTTCTGGGCATCTTTGAAATACCTATACAAACTTGTTGCTACATAGTAACTTGCATCATTAATGAGAATCTGCTTGCTTACAGCAACGTGCTATATGTTCTGAATGCCCGAATTGGGAATCTGTGTCAAAACTTTGTTAGGAATTATGTGATCCTTACTAGCTGGAAGTAAGGGAGATGGGGCATGAAGTTATTTCTAGGAGTTGGACACATACCAAGTTTAGCTCAGTTCTGGGCATCTTTGAAATACCTATACAAACTTGTTCCTACATAGTAACTTGCAACTTTGAATGAGAATGTGCTTGCTTACAGCAACATGCTATATGTTCTGAATGCCCGAATTGGGAATCTGTGTCAAAACTTTGTTAGGAATTATGTGATCCTGACTAGCTGGAAGTAAGGGAGATGGGGCATGAAGTTATTTCTAGGAGTTGGACACATACCAAGTTTAGCTCAGTTCTGGGCATCTTTGAGATACCTATACAAACTTGTTCCTACATAGTAACTTGCATCTTTGAATGAGAATGTGCTTGCTTACAGCAACGTGCCATATGTTCTGAATGCACGATTTGGGAATCTGTGTCAAAACTTTGTTAGGAATTATGTGATCCCCACTAGCTGGAAGTAAGGGAGATGGGGCATGAAGTTATTTCTAGGAGTTGGACACATACCAAGTTTAGCTCAGTTCTGAGCATCTTTGAAATACCTATACAAACTTGTTCTAACATAGTAACTTGCAACTTTGAATGAGAATGTGCATGCTTGCAGCAACGTGCTATATGTTCTGAATGCTCGATTTGGGAATCTGTGTCAAAACTTTGTTAGGAATTATGTGATCCTTACTAGCTGGAAGTAAGGGAGATGGGGCATGAAGTTATTTCTAGGAGTTGGACACATACCAAGTTTAGCTCAGTTCTGGGCATCTTTGAAATAGCTATACAAACTTGTTCTAACATAGTAACTTGCAACTTTGAATGAGAATGTGCTTGCTTGCAGCAACGTGCTATATGTTCTGAATGCCCGATTTGGGAATCTGTGTCAAAACTTTGTTAGGAATTATGTGATCCTTACTAGCTGGAAGTAAGGGAGATGGGGCATGAAGTTATTTCTAGGAGTTGGACACATACCAAGTTTAGCTCAGTTCTGGGCATCTTTGAAATACCTATACAAACTTGTTCCTACAGAGTAACTTGCATCTTTAATGAGAATCTGCTTGCTTACAGCAACGTGCTATATGTTCTGAATGCACGATTTGGGAATCTGTGTCAAAACTTTGTTAGGAATTATGTGATCCCCACTAGCTGGAAGTAAGGGAGATGGGGCATGAAGTTATTTCTAGGAGTTGGACACATACCAAGTTCAGCTCAGTTCTGGGCATCTTTGAAATACCTATACAAACTTGTTCCTACAGAGTAACTTGCATCTTTGAATGAGAATGTGCTTGCTTGCAGCAACGTGCTATATGTTCTCAATGCCCGAATTGGGAACCTGTGTCAAAACTTTGTTAGGAATTATGTGATCCTTACTAGCTGGAAGTAAGGGAGATGGGGCATGAAGTTATTTCTAGGAGTTGGACACATACCAAGTTTAGCTCAGTTCTGGGCATCTCTGAAATACCTATACAAACTTGTTCCTACAGAGTAACTTGCATCTTTAATGAGAATGTGCTTGCTTACAGCAACGTGCTATATGTTCTGAATGTCCGAATTGGGAATCTGTGTCAAAACTTTGTTAGGAATTATGTGATCCTTACTAGCTGGAAGTAAGGGAGATGGGGCATGAAGTTATTTCTAGGAGTTGGACACATACCAAGTTTAGCTCAGTTCTGGGCATCTTTGAAATACCTATACAAACTTGTTGCTACATAGTAACTTGCATCATTAATGAGAATGTGCTTGCTTACAGCAACGTGCTATATGTTCTGAATGCCCGAATTGGGAATCTGTGTCAAAACTTTGTTAGGAATTATTTGATCCTTACTAGCTGGAAGTAAGGGAGATGGGGCATGAAGTTATTTCTAGGAGTTGGACACATACCAAGTTTAGCTCAGTTCTGGGCATCTTTGAAATACCTATACAAACTTGTTCCTACATAGTAACTTGCAACTTTGAATGAGAATGTGCTTGCTTACAGCAACGTGCTATATGTTCTGAATGCCCGAATTGGGAATCTGTGTCAAAACTTTGTTAGGAATTATGTGATCCTTACTAGCTGGAAGTAAGGGAGATGGGGCATGAAGTTATTTCTAGGAGTTGGACACATACCAAGTTTAGCTCAGTTCTGGGCATCTTTGAAATACCTATACAAACTTGTTCCTACATAGTAACTTGCAACTTTGAATGAGAATGTGCTTGCTTACAGCAACGTGCTATATGTTCTGAATGCCCGAATTGGGAATCTGTGTCAAAACTTTGTTAGGAATTATGTGATCCTTACTAGCTGGAAGTAAGGGAGATGGGGCATGAAGTTATTTCTAGGAGTTGGACACATATCAAGTTTAGCTCAGTTCTGGGCATCTTTGATATACCTATACAAACTTGTTCCTACATAGTAACTTGCATCTTTGAATGAGAATGTGCTTGCTTACAGCAACGTGCTATATGTTCTGAATGCCCGAATTGGGAATCTGTGTCAAAACTTTGTTAGGAATTATGTGATCCTTACTAGCTGGAAGTAAGGGAGATGGGGCATGAAGTTATTTCTAGGAGTTGGACACATACCAAGTTTAGCTCAGTTCTGGGCATCTTTGAAATACCTATACAAACTTGTTCCTACATAGTAACTTGCAACTTTGAATGAGAATGTGCTTGCTTACAGCAACATGCTATATGTTCTGAATGCCCGAATTGGGAATCTGTGTCAAAACTTTGTTAGGAATTATGTGATCCTTACTAGCTGGAAGTAAGGGAGATGGGGCATGAAGTTATTTCTAGGAGTTGGACACATACCAAGTTTAGCTCAGTTCTGGGCATCTTTGAGATACCTATACAAACTTGTTCCTACATAGTAACTTGCATCTTTGAATGAGAATGTGCTTGCTTACAGCAACGTGCTATATGTTCTGAATGCACGATTTGGGAATCTGTGTCAAAACTTTGTTAGGAATTATGTGATCCCCACTAGCTGGAAGTAAGGGAGATGGGGCATGAAGTTATTTCTAGGAGTTGGACACATACCAAGTTTAGCTCAGTTCTGAGCATCTTTGAAATACCTATACAAACTTGTTCTAACATAGTAACTTGCAACTTTGAATGAGAATGTGCTTGCTTGCAGCAACGTGCTATATGTTCTGAATGCTCGATTTGGGAATCTGTGTCAAAACTTTGTTAGGAATTATGTGATCCTTACTAGCTGGAAGTAAGGGAGATGGGGCATGAAGTTATTTCTAGGAGTTGGACACATACCAAGTTTAGCTCAGTTCTGGGCATCTTTGAAATACCTATACAAACTTGTTCTAACATAGTAACTTGCAACTTTGAATGAGAATGTGCTTGCTTGCAGCAACGTGCTATATGTTCTGAATGCCCGATTTGGGAATCTGTGTCAAAACTTTGTTCGGAATTATGTGATCCTTACTAGCTGGAAGTAAGGGAGATGGGGCATGAAGTTATTTCTAGGAGTTGGACACATACCAAGTTTAGCTCAGTTCTGGGCATCTTTGAAATACCTATACAAACTTGTTCCTACATAGTAACTTGCATCTTTAATGAGAATCTGCTTGCTTACAGCAACGTGCTATATGTTCTGAATGCACGATTTGGGAATCTGTGTCAAAACTTTGTTAGGAATTATGTGATCCCCACTAGCTGGAAGTAAGGGAGATGGGGCATGAAGTTATTTCTAGGAGTTGGACACATACCAAGTTTAGCTCAGTTCTGGGCATCTTTGAAATACCTATACAAACTTGTTCCTACAGAGTAACTTGCATCTTTGAATGAGAATGTGCTTGCTTACAGCAACGTGCTATATGTTCTCAATGCCCGAATTGGGAACCTGTGTCAAAACTTTGTTAGGAATTATGTGATCCTTACTAGCTGGAAGTAAGGGAGATGGGGCATGAAGTTATTTCTAGGAGTTGGACACATACCAAGTTTAGCTCAGTTCTGGGCATCTTTGAAATACCTATACAAACTTGTTCCTACATAGTAACTTGCAACTTTGAATGAGAATGTGCTTGCTTACAGCAACGTGCTATATGTTCTGAATGCCCGAATTGGGAATCTGTGTCAAAACTTTGTTAGGAATTATGTGATCCTTACTAGCTGGAAGTAAGGGAGATGGGGCATGAAGTTATTTCTAGGAGTTGGACACATACCAAGTTTAGCTCAGTTCTGGGCATCTTTGAAATACCTATACAAACTTGTTCCTACATAGTAACTTGCAACTTTGAATGAGAATGTGCTTGCTTACAGCAACGTGCTATATGTTCTGAATGCCCGAATTGGGAATCTGTGTCAAAACTTTGTTAGGAATTATGTGATCCTTACTAGCTGGAAGTAAGGGAGATGGGGCATGAAGTTATTTCTAGGAGTTGGACACATATCAAGTTTAGCTCAGTTCTGGGCATCTTTGATATACCTATACAAACTTGTTCCTACATAGTAACTTGCATCTTTGAATGAGAATGTGCTTGCTTACAGCAACGTGCTATATGTTCTGAATGCCCGAATTGGGAATCTGTGTCAAAACTTTGTTAGGAATTATGTGATCCTTACTAGCTGGAAGTAAGGGAGATGGGGCATGAAGTTATTTCTAGGAGTTGGACACATACCAAGTTTAGCTCAGTTCTGGGCATCTTTGAAATACCTATACAAACTTGTTCCTACATAGTAACTTGCAACTTTGAATGAGAATGTGCTTGCTTACAGCAACGTGCTATATGTTCTGAATGCCCGAATTGGGAATCTGTGTCAAAACTTTGTTAGGAATTATGTGATCCTTACTAGCTGGAAGTAAGGGAGATGGGGCATGAAGTTATTTCTAGGAGTTGGACACATACCAAGTTTAGCTCAGTTCTGGGCATCTTTGATATACCTATACAAACTTGTTCCTACATAGTAACTTGCATCTTTGAATGAGAATGTGCTTGCTTACAGCAACGTGCTATATGTTCTGAATGCCCGAATTGGGAATCTGTGTCAAAACTTTCTTAGGAATTATGTTATCCTTACTAGCTGGAAGTAAGGGAGATGGGGCATGAAGTTATTTCTAGGAGTTGGACACATACCAAGTTTAGCTCAGTTCTGGGCATCTTTGAAATACCTATACAAACTTGTTCCTACATAGTAACTTGCATCTTTGAATGAGAATGTGCTTGCTTACAGCAACGTGCTATATGATCTGAATGCCCGAATTGGCAATCTGTGTCAAAACTTTGTTAGGAATTATGTGATCCTTACTAGCTGGAAGTAAGGGAGATGGGGCATGAAGTTATTTCTAGGAGTTGGACACATACCAAGTTTAGCTCAGTTCTGGGCATCTTTGAAATACCTATACAAACTTGTTCCTACATAGTAACTTGCAACTTTGAATGAGAATGTGCTTGCTTACAGCAACATGCTATATGTTCTGAATGCCCGAATTGGGAATCTGTGTCAAAACTTTGTTAGGAATTATGTGATCCTTACTAGCTGGAAGTAAGGGAGATGGGGCATGAAGTTATTTCTAGGAGTTGGACACATACAAAGTTTAGCTCAGTTCTGGGCATCTTTGAGATACCTATACAAACTTGTTCCTACATAGTAACTTGCATCTTTGAATGAGAATGTGCTTGCTTACAGCAACGTGCTATATGTTCTGAATGCACGATTTGGGAATCTGTGTCAAAACTTTGTTAGGAATTATGTGATCCCCACTAGCTGGAAGTAAGGGAGATGGGGCATGAAGTTATTTCTAGGAGTTGGACACATACCAAGTTTAGCTCAGTTCTGAGCATCTTTGAAATACCTATACAAACTTGTTCTAACATAGTAACTTGCAACTTTGAATGAGAATGTGCTTGCTTGCAGCAACGTGCTATATGTTCTGAATGCTCGATTTGGGAATCTGTGTCAAAACTTTGTTAGGAATTATGTGATCCTTACTAGCTGGAAGTAAGGGAGATGGGGCATGAAGTTATTTCTAGGAGTTGGACACATACCAAGTTTAGCTCAGTTCTGGGCATCTTTGAAATACCTATACAAACTTGTTCTAACATAGTAACTTGCAACTTTGAATGAGAATGTGCTTGCTTGCAGCAACGTGCTATATGTTCTGAATGCCCGATTTGGGAATCTGTGTCAAAACTTTGTTAGGAATTATGTGATCCTTACTAGCTGGAAGTAAGGGAGATGGGGCATGAAGTTATTTCTAGGAGTTGGACACATACCAAGTTTAGCTCAGTTCTGGGAATCTTTGAAATACCTATACAAACTTGTTCCTACAGAGTAACTTGCATCTTTAATGAGAATGTGCTTGCTTACAGCAACGTGCTATATGTTCTGAATGTCCGAATTGGGAATCTGTGTCAAAACTTTGTTAGGAATTATGTGATCCTTACTAGCTGGAAGTAAGGGAGATGGGGCATGAAGTTATTTCTAGGAGTTGGACACATACCAAGTTTAGCTCAGTTCTGGGCATCTTTGAAATACCTATACAAACTTGTTGCTACATAGTAACTTGCATCATTAATGAGAATGTGCTTGCTTACAGCAACGTGCTATATGTTCTGAATGCCCGAATTGGCAATCTGTGTCAAAACTTTGTTAGGAATTATGTGATCCTTACTAGCTGGAAGTAAGGGAGATGGGGCATGAAGTTATTTCTAGGAGTTGGACACATACCAAGTTTAGCTCAGTTCTGGGCATCTTTGAAATACCTATACAAACTTGTTCCTACATAGTAACTTGCAACTTTGAATGAGAATGTGCTTGCTTACAGCAACGTGCTATATGTTCTGAATGCCCGAATTGGGAATCTGTGTCAAAACTTTGTTAGGAATTATGTGATCCTTACTAGCTGGAAGTAAGGGAGATGGGGCATGAAGTTATTTCTAGGAGTTGGACACATACCAAGTTTAGCTCAGTTCTGGGCATCTTTGAAATACCTATACAAACTTGTTCCTACATAGTAACTTGCAACTTTTAATGAGAATGTGCTTGCTTACAGCAACGTGCTATATGTTCTGAATGCCCGAATTGGGAATCTGTGTCAAAACTTTGTTACGAATTATGTGATCCTTACTAGCTGGAAGTAAGGGAGATGGGGCATGAAGTTGTTTCTAGGAGTTGGACACATATCAAGTTTAGCTCAGTTCTGGGCATCTTTGATATACCTATACAAACTTGTTCCTACATAGTAACTTGCATCTTTGAATGAGAATGTGCTTGCTTACAGCAACGTGCTATATGTTCTGAATGCCCGAATTGGGAATCTGTGTCAAAACTTTGTTAGGTATTATGTGATCCTTACTAGCTGGAAGTAAGGGAGATGGGGCATGAAGTTATTTCTAGGAGTTGGACACATACCAAGTTTAGCTCAGTTCTGGGCATCTTTGAAATACCTATACAAACTTGTTCCTACATAGTAACTTGCAACTTTGAATGAGAATGTGCTTGCTTACAGCAACGTGCTATATGTTCTGAATGCCCGAATTGGGAATCTGTGTCAAAACTTTGTTAGGAATTATGTGATCCTTACTAGCTGGAAGTAAGGGAGATGGGGCATGAAGTTATTTCTAGGAGTTGGACACATATCAAGTTTAGCTCAGTTCTGGGCATCTTTGATATACCTATACAAACTTGTTCCTACATAGTAACTTGCATCTTTGAATGAGAATGTGCTTGCTTACAGCAACGTGCTATATGTTCTGAATGCCCGAATTGGGAATCTGTGTCAAAACTTTCTTAGGAATTATGTGATCCTTACTAGCTGGAAGTAAGGGAGATGGGGCATGAAGTTATTTCTAGGAGTTGGACACATACCAAGTTTAGCTCAGTTCTGGGCATCTTTGAAATACCTATACAAACTTGTTCCTACATAGTAACTTGCAACTTTGAATGAGAATGTGCTTGCTTGCAGCAACGTGCTATATGTTCTGAATGCCCGATTTGGGAATCTGTGTCAAAACTTTGTTAGGAATTATGTGATCCTTACTAGCTGGAAGTAAGGGAGATGGGGCATGAAGTTATTTCTAGGAGTTGGACACATACCAAGTTTAGCTCAGTTCTGTGCATCTTTGAAATACCTATACAAACTTGTTCCTACATAGTAACTTGCATCTTTGAATGGGAATGTGCTTGCTTACAGCAACGTGCTATATGTTCTGAATGCCCGAATTGGGAATCTGTGTCAAAACTTTGTTAGGAATTATGTGATCCTTACTAGCTGGAAGTAAGGGAGATGGGGCATGAAGTTATTTCTAGGAGTTGGACACATACCAAGTTTAGCTCAGTTCTGGGCATCTTTGAAATACCTATACAAACCTGTTCCTACATAGTAACTTGCATCTATAATGAGAATGTGCTTGCTTACAGCAACGTGCTATATGTTCTGAATGCCCGAATTGGCAATCTGTGTCAAAACTTTGTTAGGAATTATGTGATCCTTACTAGCTGGAAGTAAGGGAGATGGGGCATGAAGTTATTTCTAGGAGTTGGACACATACCAAGTTTAGCTCAGTTCTGGGCATCTTTGAAATACCTATACAAACCTGTTCCTACATAGTAACTTGCATCATTAATGAGAATGTGCTTGCTTACAGCAATGTGCTATATGTTCTGAATGCCCGAATTGGGAATCTGTGTCAAAACTTTGTTAGGAATTATGTGATCCTTACTAGCTGGAAGTAAGGGAGATGGGGCATGAAGTTATTTCTAGGAGTTGGACACATACCAAGTTTAGCTCAGTTCTGGGCATCTTTGAAATACCTATACAAACTTGTTCCTACATAGTAACTTGCATCTTTGAATGAGAATCTGCTTGCTTACAGCAACGTGCTATATGTTCTGATTGCCCGATTTGGGAATCTGTGTCAAAACTTTGTTAGGAATTATGTGATCCTTACTAGCTGGAAGTAAGGGAGATGGGGCATGAAGTTATTTCTAGGAGTTGGACACATACCAAGTTTAGCTCAGTTCTGGGCATCTTTGAAAAACCTATACAAACTTGTTCCTACATAGTAACTTGCATCTTTGAATGAGAATCTGCTTGCTTACAGCAACGTGCTATATGTTCTGAATGCCCGAATTGGGAATCTGTGTCAAAACTTTGTTAGGAATTATGTGATCCTTACTAGCTGGAAGTAAGGGAGATGGGGCATGAAGTTATTTCTAGGAGTTGGACACATACCAAGTTTAGCTCAGTTCTGGGCATCTTTGAAATACCTATACAAACTTGTTCCTACATAGTAACTTGCATCTTTGAATGAGAATCTGCTTGCTTACAGCAACGTGCTATATGTTCTGAATGCCCGAATTGGGAATCTGTGTCAAAACTTTGTTAGGAATTATGTGATCCTTACTAGCTGGAAGTAAGGGAGATGGGGCATGAAGTTATTTCTAGGAGTTGGACACATACCAAGTTTAGCTCAGTTCTGGGCATCTTTGAAATACCTATACAAACTTGTTCCTACATAGTAACTTGCATCTTTGAATGAGAATGTGCTTGCTTACAGCAACGTGCTATATGTTCTGAATGCCCGAATTGGGAATCTGTGTCAAAACTTTGTTAGGAATTATGTGATCCTTACTAGCTGGAAGTAAGGGAGATGGGGCATGAAGTTATTTCTAGGAGTTGGACACATACCAAGTTTAGCTCAGTTCTGGGCATCTTTGAAATACCTATACAAACTTGTTCCTACATAGTAACTTGCAACTTTGAATGAGAATGTGCTTGCTTACAGCAACGTGCTATATGTTCTGAATGCCCGAATTGGGAATCTGTGTCAAAACTTTGTTAGGAATTATGTGATCCTTACTAGCTGGAAGTAAGGGAGATGGGGCATGAAGTTATTTCTAGGAGTTGGACACATACCAAGTTTAGCTCAGTTCTGGGCATCTTTGAAATACCTATACAAACTTGTTCCTACATAGTAACTTGCAACTTTGAATGGGAATGTGCTTGCTTACAGCAACGTGCTATATGTTCTGAATGCCCGAATTGGGAATCTGTGTCAAAACTTTGTTAGGAATTCTGTGATCCTTACTAGCTGGAAGTAAGGGAGATGGGGCATGAAGTTATTTCTAGGAGTTGGACAGATATCAAGTTTAGCTCAGTTCTGGGCATCTTTGATATACCTATACAAACTTGTTCCTACATAGTAACTTGCATCTTTGAATGAGAATGTGCTTGCTTACAGCAACGTGCTATATGTTCTGAATGCCCGAATTGGCAATCTGTGTCAAAACTTTGTTAGGAATTATGTGATCCTTACTAGCTGGAAGTAAGGGAGATGGGGCATGAAGTTATTTCTAGGAGTTGGACACATACCAAGTTTAGCTCAGTTCTGGGCATCTTTGAAATACCTATACAAACTTGTTCCTACATAGTAACTTGCATCTTTGAATGAGAATGTGCTTGCTTACAGCAACGTGCTATATGTTCTGAATGCCCGAATTGGCAATCTGTGTCAAAACTTTGTTAGGAATTATGTGATCCTTACTAGCTGGAAGTAAGGGAGATGGGGCATGAAGTTATTTCTAGGAGTTGGACACATACCAAGTTTAGCTCAGTTCTGGGCATCTTTGAAATACCTATACAAACTTGTTGCTACATAGTAACTTGCATCATTAATGAGAATCTGCTTGCTTACAGCAACGTGCTATATGTTCTGAATGCCCGAATTGGGAATCTGTGTCAAAACTTTGTTAGGAATTATGTGATCCTTACTAGCTGGAAGTAAGGGAGATGGGGCATGAAGTTATTTCTAGGAGTTGGACACATACCAAGTTTAGCTCAGTTCTGGGCATCTTTGAAATACCTATACAAACTTGTTCCTACATAGTAACTTGCAACTTTGAACGAGAATGTGCTTGCTTACAGCAACATGCTATATGTTCTGAATGCCCGAATTGGGAATCTGTGTCAAAACTTTGTTAGGAATTATGTGATCCTTACTAGCTGGAAGTAAGGGAGATGGGGCATGAAGTTATTTCTAGGAGTTGGACACATACAAAGTTTAGCTCAGTTCTGGGCATCTTTGAGATACCTATACAAACTTGTTCCTACATAGTAACTTGCATCTTTGAATGAGAATGTGCTTGCTTACAGCAACGTGCTATATGTTCTGAATGCACGATTTGGGAATCTGTGTCAAAACTTTGTTAGGAATTATGTGATCCCCACTAGCTGGAAGTAAGGGAGATGGGGCATGAAGTTATTTCTAGGAGTTGGACACATACCAAGTTTAGCTCAGTTCTGAGCATCTTTGAAATACCTATACAAACTTGTTCCTACATAGTAACTTGCAACTTTGAATGAGAATGTGCTTGCTTGCAGCAACGTGCTATATGTTCTGAATGCTCGATTTGGGAATCTGTGTCAAAACTTTGTTAGGAATTATGTGATCCTTACTAGCTGGAAGTAAGGGAGATGGGGCATGAAGTTATTTCTAGGAGTTGGACACATACCAAGTTTAGCTCAGTTCTGGGCATCTTTGAAATACCTATACAAACTTGTTCTAACATAGTAACTTGCAACTTTGAATGAGAATGTGCTTGCTTGCAGCAACGTGCTATATGTTCTGAATGCCCGATTTGGGAATCTGTGTCAAAACTTTGTTAGGAATTATGTGATCCTTACTAGCTGGAAGTAAGGGAGATGGGGCATGAAGTTATTTCTAGGAGTTGGACACATACCAAGTTTAGCTCAGTTCTGGGCATCTTTGAAATACCTATACAAACTTGTTCCTACATAGTAACTTGCATCTTTAATGAGAATCTGCTTGCTTACAGCAACGTGCTATATGTTCTGAATGCACGATTTGGGAATCTGTGTCAAAACTTTGTTAGGAATTATGTGATCCCCACTAGCTGGAAGTAAGGGAGATGGGGCATGAAGTTATTTCTAGGAGTTGGACACATACCAAGTTTAGCTCAGTTCTGGGCATCTTTGAAATACCTATACAAACTTGTTCCTACAGAGTAACTTGCATCTTTGAATGAGAATGTGCTTGCTTACAGCAACGTGCTATATGTTCTCAATGCCCGAATTGGGAACCTGTGTCAAAACTTTGTTAGGAATTATGTGATCCTTACTAGCTGGAAGTAAGGGAGATGGGGCATGAAGTTATTTCTAGGAGTTGGACACATACCAAGTTTAGCTCAGTTCTGGGCATCTTTGAAATACCTATACAAACTTGTTCCTACAGAGTAACTTGCATCTTTAATGAGAATGTGCTTGCTTACAGCAACGTGCTATATGTTCTGAATGTCCGAATTGGGAATCTGTGTCAAAACTTTGTTAGGAATTATGTGATCCTTACTAGCTGGAAGTAAGGGAGATGGGGCATGAAGTTATTTCTAGGAGTTGGACACATACCAAGTTTAGCTCAGTTCTGGGCATCTTTGAAATACCTATACAAACTTGTTGCTACATAGTAACTTGCATCATTAATGAGAATGTGCTTGCTTACAGCAACGTGCTATATGTTCTGAATGCCCGAATTGGGAATCTGTGTCAAAACTTTGTTAGGAATTATGTGATCCTTACTAGCTGGAAGTGAGGGAGATGGGGCATGAAGTTATTTCTAGGAGTTGGACACATACCAAGTTTAGCTCAGTTCTGGGCATCTTTGAAATACCTATACAAACTTGTTCCTACATAGTAACTTGCAACTTTGAATGAGAATGTGCTTGCTTACAGCAACGTGCTATATGTTCTGAATGCCCGAATTGGGAATCTGTGTCAAAACTTTGTTAGGAATTATGTGATCCTTACTAGCTGGAAGTAAGGGAGATGGGGCATGAAGTTATTTCTAGGAGTTGGACACATACCAAGTTTAGCTCAGTTCTGGGCATCTTTGAAATACCTATACAAACTTGTTCCTACATAGTAACTTGCAACTTTGAATGAGAATGTGCTTGCTTACAGCAACGTGCTATATGTTCTGAATGCCCGAATTGGGAATCTGTGTCAAAACTTTGTTAGGAATTATGTGATCCTTACTAGCTGGAAGTAAGGGAGATGGGGCATGAAGTTATTTCTAGGAGTTGGACACATATCAAGTTTAGCTCAGTTCTGGGCATCTTTGATATACCTATACAAACTTGTTCCTACATAGTAACTTGCATCTTTGAATGAGAATGTGCTTGCTTACAGCAACGTGCTATATGTTCTGAATGCCCGAATTGGGAATCTGTGTCAAAACTTTGTTAGGAATTATGTGATCCTTACTAGCTGGAAGTAAGGGAGATGGGGCATGAAGTTATTTCTAGGAGTTGGACACATACCAAGTTTAGCTCAGTTCTGGGCATCTTTGAAATACCTATACAAACTTGTTCCTACATAGTAACTTGCAACTTTGAATGAGAATGTGCTTGCTTACAGCAACGTGCTATATGTTCTGAATGCCCGAATTGGGAATCTGTGTCAAATCTTTGTTAGGAATTATGTGATCCTTACTAGCTGGAAGTAAGGGAGATGGGGCATGAAGTTATTTCTAGGAGTTGGACACATATCAAGTTTAGCTCAGTTCTGGGCATCTTTGATATACCTATACAAACTTGTTCCTACATAGTAACTTGCATCTTTGAATGAGAATGTGCTTGCTTACAGCAACGTGCTATATGTTCTGAATGCCCGAATTGGGAATCTGTGTCAAAACTTTCTTAGGAATTATGTTATCCTTACTAGCTGGAAGTAAGGGAGATGGGGCATGAAGTTATTTCTAGGAGTTGGACACATACCAAGTTTAGCTCAGTTCTGGGCATCTTTGAAATACCTATACAAACTTGTTCCTACATAGTAACTTGCATCTTTGAATGAGAATGTGCTTGCTTACAGCAACGTGCTATATGTTCTGAATGCCCGAATTGGCAATCTGTGTCAAAACTTTGTTAGGAATTATGTGATCCTTACTAGCTGGAAGTAAGGGAGATGGGGCATGAAGTTATTTCTAGGAGTTGGACACATACCAAGTTTAGCTCAGTTCTGGGCATCTTTGAAATACCTATACAAACTTGTTCCTACATAGTAACTTGCAACTTTGAATGAGAATGTGCTTGCTTACAGCAACATGCTATATGTTCTGAATGCCCGAATTGGGAATCTGTGTCAAAACTTTGTTAGGAATTATGTGATCCTTACTAGCTGGAAGTAAGGGAGATGGGGCATGAAGTTATTTCTAGGAGTTGGACACATACAAAGTTTAGCTCAGTTCTGGGCATCTTTGAGATACCTATACAAACTTGTTCCTACATAGTAACTTGCATCTTTGAATGAGAATGTGCTTGCTTACAGCAACGTGCTATATGTTCTGAATGCACGATTTGGGAATCTGTGTCAAAACTTTGTTAGGAATTATGTGATCCCCACTAGCTGGAAGTAAGGGAGATGGGGCATGAAGTTATTTCTAGGAGTTGGACACATACCAAGTTTAGCTCAGTTCTGAGCATCTTTGAAATACCTATACAAACTTGTTCTAACATAGTAACTTGCAACTTTGAATGAGAATGTGCTTGCTTGCAGCAACGTGCTATATGTTCTGAATGCTCGATTTGGGAATCTGTGTCAAAACTTTGTTAGGAATTATGTGATCCTTACTAGCTGGAAGTAAGGGAGATGGGGCATGAAGTTATTTCTAGGAGTTGGACACATACCAAGTTTAGCTCAGTTCTGGGCATCTTTGAAATACCTATACAAACTTGTTCTAACATAGTAACTTGCAACTTTGAATGAGAATGTGCTTGCTTGCAGCAACGTGCTATATGTTCTGAATGCCCGATTTGGGAATCTGTGTCAAAACTTTGTTAGGAATTATGTGATCCTTACTAGCTGGAAGTAAGGGAGATGGGGCATGAAGTTATTTCTAGGAGTTGGACACATACCAAGTTTAGCTCAGTTCTGGGAATCTTTGAAATACCTATACAAACTTGTTCCTACAGAGTAACTTGCATCTTTAATGAGAATGTGCTTGCTTACAGCAACGTGCTATATGTTCTGAATGTCCGAATTGGGAATCTGTGTCAAAACTTTGTTAGGAATTATGTGATCCTTACTAGCTGGAAGTAAGGGAGATGGGGCATGAAGTTATTTCTAGGAGTTGGACACATACCAAGTTTAGCTCAGTTCTGGGCATCTTTGAAATACCTATACAAACTTGTTGCTACATAGTAACTTGCATCATTAATGAGAATGTGCTTGCTTACAGCAACGTGCTATATGTTCTGAATGCCCGAATTGGGAATCTGTGTCAAAACTTTGTTAGGAATTATGTGATCCTTACTAGCTGGAAGTAAGGGAGATGGGGCATGAAGTTATTTCTAGGAGTTGGACACATACCAAGTTTAGCTCAGTTCTGGGCATCTTTGAAATACCTATACAAACTTGTTCCTACATAGTAACTTGCAACTTTGAATGAGAATGTGCTTGCTTACAGCAACGTGCTATATGTTCTGAATGCCCGAATTGGGAATCTGTGTCAAAACTTTGTTAGGAATTATGTGATCCCCACTAGCTGGAAGTAAGGGAGATGGGGCATGAAGTTATTTCTAGGAGTTGGACACATACCAAGTTTAGCTCAGTTCTGAGCATCTTTGAAATACCTATACAAACTTGTTCTAACATAGTAACTTGCAACTTTGAATGAGAATGTGCTTGCTTGCAGCAACGTGCTATATGTTCTGAATGCTCGATTTGGGAATCTGTGTCAAAACTTTGTTAGGAATTATGTGATCCTTACTAGCTGGAAGTAAGGGAGATGGGGCATGAAGTTATTTCTAGGAGTTGGACACATACCAAGTTTAGCTCAGTTCTGGGCATCTTTGAAATACCTATACAAACTTGTTCCTACATAGTAACTTGCAACTTTGAATGAGAATGTGCTTGCTTGCAGCAACGTGCTATATGTTCTGAATGCCCGATTTGGGAATCTGTGTCAAAACTTTGTTAGGAATTATGTGATCCTTACTAGCTGGAAGTAAGGGAGATGGGGCATGAAGTTATTTCTAGGAGTTGGACACATACCAAGTTTAGCTCAGTTCTGGGCATCTTTGAAATACCTATACAAACTTGTTCCTACATAGTAACTTGCATCTTTAATGAGAATCTGCTTGCTTACAGCAACGTGCTATATGTTCTGAATGCACGATTTGGGAATCTGTGTCAAAACTTTGTTAGGAATTATGTGATCCCCACTAGCTGGAAGTAAGGGAGATGGGGCATGAAGTTATTTCTAGGAGTTGGACACATACCAAGTTTAGCTCAGTTCTGGGCATCTTTGAAATACCTATACAAACTTGTTCCTACAGAGTAACTTGCATCTTTGAATGAGAATGTGCTTGCTTACAGCAACGTGCTATATGTTCTCAATGCCCGAATTGGGAACCTGTGTCAAAACATTGTTAGGAATTATGTGATCCTTACTAGCTGGAAGTAAGGGAGATGGGGCATGAAGTTATTTCTAGGAGTTGGACACATACCAAGTTTAGCTCAGTTCTGGGCATCTTTGAAATACCTATACAAACTTGTTCCTACAGAGTAACTTGCATCTTTAATGAGAATGTGCTTGCTTACAGCAACGTGCTATATGTTCTGAATGTCCGAATTGGGAATCTGTGTCAAAACTTTGTTAGGAATTATGTGATCCTTACTAGCTGGAAGTAAGGGAGATGGGGCATGAAGTTATTTCTAGGAGTTGGACACATACCAAGTTTAGCTCAGTTCTGGGCATCTTTGAAATACCTATACAAACTTGTTGCTACATAGTAACTTGCATCATTAATGAGAATGTGCTTGCTTACAGCAACGTGCTATATGTTCTGAATGCCCGAATTGGGAATCTGTGTCAAAACTTTCTTAGGAATTATGTGATCCTTACTAGCTGGAAGTAAGGGAGATGGGGCATGAAGTTATTTCTAGGAGTTGGACACATACCAAGTTTAGCTCAGTTCTGGGCATCTTTGAAATACCTATACAAACTTGTTCCTACATAGTAACTTGCATCTTTGAATGAGAATCTGCTTGCTTACAGCAACGTGCTATATGTTCTGAATGCCCGAATTGGGAATCTGTGTCAAAACTTTGTTAGGAATTATGTGATCCTTACTAGCTGGAAGTAAGGGAGATGGGGCATGAAGTTATTTCTAGGAGTTGGACACATACCAAGTTTAGCTCAGTTCTGGGCATCTTTGAAATACCTATACAAACTTGTTCCTACATAGTAACTTGCAACTTTGAATGAGAATGTGCTTGCTTACAGCAACGTGCTATATGTTCTGAATGCCCGAATTGGGAATCTGTGTCAAAACTTTGTTAGGAATTATGTGATCCTTACTAGCTGGAAGTAAGGGAGATGGGGCATGAAGTTATTTCTAGGAGTTGGACACATATCAAGTTTAGCTCAGTTCTGGGCATCTTTGATATACCTATACAAACTTGTTCCTACATAGTAACTTGCATCTTTGAATGAGAATGTGCTTGCTTACAGCAACGTGCTATATGTTCTGAATGCCCGAATTGGGAATCTGTGTCAAAACTTTGTTAGGAATTATGTGATCCTTACTAGCTGGAAGTAAGGGAGATGGGGCATGAAGTTATTTCTAGGAGTTGGACACATACCAAGTTTAGCTCAGTTCTGGGCATCTTTGAAATACCTATACAAACTTGTTCCTACATAGTAACTTGCAACTTTGAATGAGAATGTGCTTGCTTACAGCAACGTGCTATATGTTCTGAATGCCCGAATTGGGAATCTGTGTCAAAACTTTGTTAGGAATTATGTGATCCTTACTAGCTGGAAGTAAGGGAGATGGGGCATGAAGTTATTTCTAGGAGTTGGACACATATCAAGTTTAGCTCAGTTCTGGGCATCTTTGATATACCTATACAAACTTGTTCCTACATAGTAACTTGCATCTTTGAATGAGAATGTGCTTGCTTACAGCAACGTGCTATATGTTCTGAATGCCCGAATTGGGAATCTGTGTCAAAACTTTCTTAGGAATTATGTTATCCTTACTAGCTGGAAGTAAGGGAGATGGGGCATGAAGTTATTTCTAGGAGTTGGACACATACCAAGTTTAGCTCAGTTCTGGGCATCTTTGAAATACCTATACAAACTTGTTCCTACATAGTAACTTGCATCTTTGAATGAGAATGTGCTTGCTTACAGCAACGTGCTATATGTTCTGAATGCCCGAATTGGCAATCTGTGTCAAAACTTTGTTAGGAATTATGTGATCCTTACTAGCTGGAAGTAAGGGAGATGGGGCATGAAGTTATTTCTAGGAGTTGGACACATACCAAGTTTAGCTCAGTTCTGGGCATCTTTGAAATACCTATACAAACTTGTTCCTACATAGTAACTTGCAACTTTGAATGAGAATGTGCTTGCTTACAGCAACATGCTATATGTTCTGAATGCCCGAATTGGGAATCTGTGTCAAAACTTTGTTAGGAATTATGTGATCCTTACTAGCTGGAAGTAAGGGAGATGGGGCATGAAGTTATTTCTAGGAGTTGGACACATACAAAGTTTAGCTCAGTTCTGGGCATCTTTGAGATACCTATACAAACTTGTTCCTACATAGTAACTTGCATCTTTGAATGAGAATGTGCTTGCTTACAGCAACGTGCTATATGTTCTGAATGCACGATTTGGGAATCTGTGTCAAAACTTTGTTAGGAATTATGTGATCCCCACTAGCTGGAAGTAAGGGAGATGGGGCATGAAGTTATTTCTAGGAGTTGGACACATACCAAGTTTAGCTCAGTTCTGAGCATCTTTGAAATACCTATACAAACTTGTTCTAACATAGTAACTTGCAACTTTGAATGAGAATGTGCTTGCTTGCAGCAACGTGCTATATGTTCTGAATGCTCGATTTGGGAATCTGTGTCAAAACTTTGTTAGGAATTATGTGATCCTTACTAGCTGGAAGTAAGGGAGATGGGGTATGAAGTTATTTCTAGGAGTTGGACACATACCAAGTTTAGCTCAGTTCTGGGCATCTTTGAAATACCTATACAAACTTGTTCTAACATAGTAACTTGCAACTTTGAATGAGAATGTGCTTGCTTGCAGCAACGTGCTATTTGTTCTGAATGCCCGATTTGGGAATCTGTGTCAAAACTTTGTTAGGAATTATGTGATCCTTACTAGCTGGAAGTAAGGGAGATGGGGCATGAAGTTATTTCTAGGAGTTGGACACATACCAAGTTTAGCTCAGTTCTGGGAATCTTTGAAATACCTATACAAACTTGTTCCTACAGAGTAACTTGCATCTTTAATGAGAATGTGCTTGCTTACAGCAACGTGCTATATGTTCTGAATGTCCGAATTGGGAATCTGTGTCAAAACTTTGTTAGGAATTATGTGATCCTTACTAGCTGGAAGTAAGGGAGATGGGGCATGAAGTTATTTCTAGGAGTTGGACACATACCAAGTTTAGCTCAGTTCTGGGCATCTTTGAAATACCTATACAAACTTGTTGCTACATAGTAACTTGCATCATTAATGAGAATGTGCTTGCTTACAGCAACGTGCTATATGTTCTGAATGCCCGAATTGGGAATCTGTGTCAAAACTTTGTTAGGAATTATGTGATCCTTACTAGCTGGAAGTAAGGGAGATGGGGCATGAAGTTATTTCTAGGAGTTGGACACATACCAAGTTTAGCTCAGTTCTGGGCATCTTTGAAATACCTATACAAACTTGTTCCTACATAGTAACTTGCAACTTTGAATGAGAATGTGCTTGCTTACAGCAACGTGCTATATGTTCTGAATGCCCGAATTGGGAATCTGTGTCAAAACTTTGTTAGGAATTATGTGATCCTTACTAGCTGGAAGTAAGGGAGATGGGGCATGAAGTTATTTCTAGGAGTTGGACACATACCAAGTTTAGCTCAGTTCTGGGCATCTTTGAAATACCTATACAAACTTGTTCCTACATAGTAACTTGCAACTTTGAATGAGAATGTGCTTGCTTACAGCAACGTGCTATATGTTCTGAATGCCCGAATTGGGAATCTGTGTCAAAACTTTGTTAGGAATTATGTGATCCTTACTAGCTGGAAGTAAGGGAGATGGGGCATGAAGTTATTTCTAGGAGTTGGACACATATCAAGTTTAGCTCAGTTCTGGGCATCTTTGATATACCTATACAAACTTGTTGCTACATAGTAACTTGCATCTTTGAATTGGAATGTGCTTGCTTACAGCAACGTGCTATATGTTCTGAATGCCCGAATTGGGAATCTGTGTCAAAACTTTGTTAGGAATTATGTGATCCTTACTAGCTGGAAGTAAGGGAGATGGGGCATGAAGTTATTTCTAGGAGTTGGACACATACCAAGTTTAGCTCAGTTCTGGGCATCTTTGAAATACCTATACAAACTTGTTCCTACATAGTAACTTGCAACTTTGAATGAGAATGTGCTTGCTTACAGCAACGTGCTATATGTTCTGAATGCCCGAATTGGGAATCTGTGTCAAAACTTTGTTAGGAATTATGTGATCCTTACTAGCTGGAAGTAAGGGAGATGGGGCATGAAGTTATTTCTAGGAGTTGAACACATATCAAGTTTAGCTCAGTTCTGGGCATCTTTGAAATACCTATACAAACTTGTTCCTACATAGTAACTTGCATCTTTGAATGAGAATGTGCTTGCTTACAGCAACGTGCTATATGTTCTGAATGCCCGAATTGGCAATCTGTGTCAAAACTTTGTTAGGAATTATGTGATCCTTACTAGCTGGAAGTAAGGGAGATGGGGCATGAAGTTATTTCTAGGAGTTGGACACATACCAAGCTTAGCTCAGTTCTGGGCATCTTTGAAATACCTATACAAACTTGTTCCTACATAGTAACTTGCAACTTTGAATGAGAATGTGCTTGCTTACAGCAACATGCTATATGTTCTGAATGCCCGAATTGGGAATCTGTGTCAAAACTTTGTTAGGAATTATGTGATCCTTACTAGCTGGAAGTAAGGGAGATGGGGCATGAAGTTATTTCTAGGAGTTGGACACATACAAAGTTTAGCTCAGTTCTGGGCATCTTTGAGATACCTATACAAACTTGTTCCTACATAGTAACTTGCATCTTTGAATGAGAATGTGCTTGCTTACAGCAACGTGCTATATGTTCTGAATGCACGATTTGGGAATCTGTGTCAAAACTTTGTTAGGAATTATGTGATCCCCACTAGCTGGAAGTAAGGGAGATGGGGCATGAAGTTATTTCTAGGAGTTGGACACATACCAAGTTTAGCTCAGTTCTGAGCATCTTTGAAATACCTATACAAACTTGTTCTAACATAGTAACTTGCAACTTTGAATGAGAATGTGCTTGCTTGCAGCAACGTGCTATATGTTCTGAATGCTCGATTTGGGAATCTGTGTCAAAACTTTGTTAGGAATTATGTGATCCTTACTAGCTGGAAGTAAGGGAGATGGGGCATGAAGTTATTTCTAGGAGTTGGACACATACCAAGTTTAGCTCAGTTCTGGGCATCTTTGAAATACCTATACAAACTTGTTCTAACATAGTAACTTGCAACTTTGAATGAGAATGTGCTTGCTTGCAGCAACGTGCTATATGTTCTGAATGCCCGATTTGGGAATCTGTGTCAAAACTTTGTTAGGAATTATGTGATCCTTACTAGCTGGAAGTAAGGGAGATGGGGCATGAAGTTATTTCTAGGAGTTGGACACATACCAAGTTTAGCTCAGTTCTGGGAATCTTTGAAATACCTATACAAACTTGTTCCTACAGAGTAACTTGCATCTTTAATGAGAATGTGCTTGCTTACAGCAACGTGCTATATGTTCTGAATGTCCGAATTGGGAATCTGTGTCAAAACTTTGTTAGGAATTATGTGATCCTTACTAGCTGGAAGTAAGGGAGATGGGGCATGAAGTTATTTCTAGGAGTTGGACACATACCAAGTTTAGCTCAGTTCTGGGCATCTTTGAAATACCTATACAAACTTGTTGCTACATAGTAACTTGCATCATTAATGAGAATGTGCTTGCTTACAGCAACGTGCTATATGTTCTGAATGCCCGAATTGGGAATCTGTGTCAAAACTTTGTTAGGAATTATGTGATCCTTACTAGCTGGAAGTAAGGGAGATGGGGCATGAAGTTATTTCTAGGAGTTGGACACATACCAAGTTTAGCTCAGTTCTGGGCATCTTTGAAATACCTATACAAACTTGTTCCTACATAGTAACTTGCAACTTTGAATGAGAATGTGCTTGCTTACAGCAACGTGCTATATGTTCTGAATGCCCGAATTGGGAATCTGTGTCAAAACTTTGTTAGGAATTATGTGATCCTTACTAGCTGGAAGTAAGGGAGATGGGGCATGAAGTTACTTCTAGGAGTTGGACACATACCAAGTTTAGCTCAGTTCTGGGCATCTTTGAAATACCTATACAAACTTGTTCCTACATAGTAACTTGCAACTTTGAATGAGAATGTGCTTGCTTACAGCAACGTGCTATATGTTCTGAATGCCCGAATTGGCAATCTGTGTCAAAACTTTGTTAGGAATTATGTGATCCTTACTAGCTGGAAGTAAGGGAGATGGGGCATGAAGTTATTTCTAGGAGTTGGACACATATCAAGTTTAGCTCAGTTCTGGGCATCTTTGATATACCTATACAAACTTGTTCCTACATAGTAACTTGCATCTTTGAATGAGAATGTGCTTGCTTACAGCAACGTGCTATATGTTCTGAATGCCCGAATTGGGAATCTGTGTCAAAACTTTGTTAGGAATTATGTGATCCTTACTAGCTGGAAGTAAGGGAGATGGGGCATGAAGTTATTTCTAGGAGTTGGACACATACCAAGTTTAGCTCAGTTCTGGGCATCTTTGAAATACCTATACAAACTTGTTCCTACATAGTAACTTGCAACTTTGAATGAGAATGTGCTTGCTTACAGCAACGTGCTATATGTTCTGAATGCCCGAATTGGGAATCTGTGTCAAAACTTTGTTAGGAATTATGTGATCCTTACTAGCTGGAAGTAAGGGAGATGGGGCATGAAGTTATTTCTAGGAGTTGGACACATATCAAGTTTAGCTCAGTTCTGGGCATCTTTAATATACCTATACAAACTTGTTCCTACATAGTAACTTGCATCTTTGAATGAGAATGTGCTTGCTTACAGCAACGTGCTATATGTTCTGAATGCCCGAATTGGGAATCTGTGTCAAAATTTTCTTAGGAATTATGTGATCCTTACTAGCTGGAAGTAAGGGAGATGGGGCATGAAGTTATTTCTAGGAGTTGGACACATACCAAGTCTAGCTCAGTTCTGGGCATCTTTGAAATACCTATACAAACTTGTTCCTACATAGTAACTTGCATCTTTGAATGAGAATGTGCTTGCTTACAGCAACGTGCTATATGTTCTGAATGCCCGAATTGGCAATCTGTGTCAAAACTTTGTTAGGAATTATGTGATCCTTACTAGCTGGAAGTAAGGGAGATGGGGCATGAAGTTATTTCTAGGAGTTGGACACATACCAAGTTTAGCTCAGTTCTGGGCATCTTTGAAATACCTATACAAACTTGTTCCTACATAGTAACTTGCAACTTTGAATGAGAATGTGCTTGCTTACAGCAACATGCTATATGTTCTGAATGCCCGAATTGGGAATCTGTGTCAAAACTTTGTTAGGAATTATGTGATCCTTACTAGCTGGAAGTAAGGGAGATGGGGCATGAAGTTATTTCTAGGAGTTGGACACATACAAAGTTTAGCTCAGTTCTGGGCATCTTTGAGATACCTATACAAACTTGTTCCTACATAGTAACTTGCATCTTTGAATGAGAATGTGCTTGCTTACAGCAACGTGCTATATGTTCTGAATGCACGATTTGGGAATCTGTGTCAAAACTTTGTTAGGAATTATGTGATCCCCACTAGCTGGAAGTAAGGGAGATGGGGCATGAAGTTATTTCTAGGAGTTGGACACATACCAAGTTTAGCTCAGTTCTGAGCATCTTTGAAATACCTATACAAACTTGTTCTAACATAGTAACTTGCAACTTTGAATGAGAATGTGCTTGCTTGCAGCAACGTGCTATATGTTCTGAATGCTCGATTTGGGAATCTGTGTCAAAACTTTGTTAGGAATTATGTGATCCTTACTAGCTGGAAGTAAGGGAGATGGGGCATGAAGTTATTTCTAGGAGTTGGACACATACCAAGGTTAGCTCAGTTCTGGGCATCTTTGAAATACCTATACAAACTTGTTCTAACATAGTAACTTGCAACTTTGAATGAGAATGTGCTTGCTTGCAGCAACGTGCTATATGTTCTGAATGCCCGATTTGGGAATCTGTGTCAAAACTTTGTTAGGAATTATGTGATCCTTACTAGCTGGAAGTAAGGGAGATGGGGCATGAAGTTATTTCTAGGAGTTGGACACATACCAAGGTTAGCTCAGTTCTGGGCATCTTTGAAATACCTATACAAACTTGTTCTAACATAGTAACTTGCAACTTTGAATGAGAATGTGCTTGCTTGCAGCAACGTGCTATATGTTCTGAATGCCCGATTTGGGAATCTGTGTCAAAACTTTGTTAGGAATTATGTGATCCTTACTAGCTGGAAGTAAGGGAGATGGGGCATGAAGTTATTTCTAGGAGTTGGACACATACCAAGTTTAGCTCAGTTCTGGGCATCTTTGAAATACCTATACAAACTTGTTCCTACATAGTAACTTGCATCTTTAATGAGAATCTGCTTGCTTACAGCAACGTGCTATATGTTCTGAATGCACGATTTGGGAATCTGTGTCAAAACTTTGTTAGGAATTATGTGATCCCCACTAGCTGGATGTAAGGGAGATGGGGCATGAAGTTATTTCTAGGAGTTGGACACATACAAAGTTTAGCTCAGTTCTGGGCATCTTTGAAATACCTATACAAACTTGTTCCTACATAGTAACTTGCAACTTTGAATGAGAATGTGCTTGCTTACAGCAACGTGCTATATGTTCTGAATGCCCGAATTGGGAATCTGTGTCAAAACTTTGTTAGGAATTATGTGATCCTTACTAGCTGGAAGTAAGGGAGATGGGGCATGAAGTTATTTCTTGGATTGGAGACATACCAAGTTTAGCTCAGTTCTGGGCATCTTTGAAATACCTATACAAACTTGTTCCTACATAGTAACTTGCAACTTTGAATGAGAATGTGCTTGCTTGCAGCAACGTGCTATATGTTCTGAATGCCCGATTTGGGAATCTGTGTCAAATCTTTGTTAGGAATTATGTGATCCTTACTAGCTGGAAGTAAGGGAGATGGAGCATGAAGTTATTTCTAGGAGTTGGACACATACCAAGTTTAGCTCAGTTCTGAGCATCTTTGAAATACCTATACAAACTTGTTCTAACATAGTAACTTGCAACTTTGAATGAGAATGTGCTTGCTTGCAGCAACGTGCTATATGTTCTGAATGCTCGATTTGGGAATCTGTGTCAAAACTTTGTTAGGAATTATGTGATCCTTACTAGCTGGAAGTAAGGGAGATGGGGCATGAAGTTATTTCTAGGAGTTGGACACATACCAAGGTTAGCTCAGTTCTGGGCATCTTTGAAATACCTATACAAACTTGTTCTAACATAGTAACTTGCAACTTTGAATGAGAATGTGCTTGCTTGCAGCAACGTGCTATATGTTCTGAATGCCCGATTTGGGAATCTGTGTCAAAACTTTGTTAGGAATTATGTGATCCTTACTAGCTGGAAGTAAGGGAGATGGGGCATGAAGTTATTTCTAGGAGTTGGACACATACCAAGGTTAGCTCAGTTCTGGGCATCTTTGAAATACCTATACAAACTTGTTCTAACATAGTAACTTGCAACTTTGAATGAGAATGTGCTTGCTTGCAGCAACGTGCTATATGTTCTGAATGCCCGATTTGGGAATCTGTGTCAAAACTTTGTTAGGAATTATGTGATCCTTACTAGCTGGAAGTAAGGGAGATGGGGCATGAAGTTATTTCTAGGAGTTGGACACATACCAAGTTTAGCTCAGTTCTGGGCATCTTTGAAATACCTATACAAACTTGTTCCTACATAGTAACTTGCATCTTTAATGAGAATCTGCTTGCTTACAGCAACGTGCTATATGTTCTGAATGCACGATTTGGGAATCTGTGTCAAAACTTTGTTAGGAATTATGTGATCCCCACTAGCTGGATGTAAGGGAGATGGGGCATGAAGTTATTTCTAGGAGTTGGACACATACAAAGTTTAGCTCAGTTCTGGGCATCTTTGAAATACCTATACAAACTTGTTCCTACATAGTAACTTGCAACTTTGAATGAGAATGTGCTTGCTTACAGCAACGTGCTATATGTTCTGAATGCCCGAATTGGGAATCTGTGTCAAAACTTTGTTAGGAATTATGTGATCCTTACTAGCTGGAAGTAAGGGAGATGGGGCATGAAGTTATTTCTTGGATTGGAGACATACCAAGTTTAGCTCAGTTCTGGGCATCTTTGAAATACCTATACAAACTTGTTCCTACATAGTAACTTGCAACTTTGAATGAGAATGTGCTTGCTTGCAGCAACGTGCTATATGTTCTGAATGCCCGAATTGGGAATCTGTGTCAAATCTTTGTTAGGAATTATGTGATCCTTACTAGCTGGAAGTAAGGGAGATGGAGCATGAAGTTATTTCTAGGAGTTGGACACATACCAAGTTTAGCTCAGTTCTGGGCATCTTTGAAATACCTATACAAACTTGTTCCTACATAGTAACTTGCATCTTTGAATGAGAATCTGCTTGCTTACAGCAACGTGCTATATGTTCTGAATGCCCGAATAGGGAATCTGTGTCAAAACTTTCTTAGGAATTATGTGATCCTTACTAGCTGGAAGTAAGGGAGATGGGGCATGAAGTTATTTCTAGGAGTTGGACACATACCAAGTTTAGCTCAGTTCTGGGCATCTTTGAAATACCTATACAAACTTGTTCCTACATAGTAACTTGCATCTTTGAATGAGAATCTGCTTGCTTACAGCAACGTGCTATATGTTCTGAATGCCCGAATTGGGAATCTGTGTCAAAACTTTGTTAGGAATTATGTGATCCTTACTAGCTGGAAGTAAGGGAGATGGGGCATGAAGTTATTTCTAGGAGTTGGACACATACCAAGTTTAGCTCAGTTCTGGGCATCTTTGAAATACCTATACAAACTTGTTCCTACATAGTAACTTGCATCTTTGAATGAGAATGTGCTTGCTTACAGCAACGTGCTATATGTTCTCAATGCCCGAATTGGGAACCTGTGTCAAAACTTTGTTAGGAATTATGTGATCCTTACTAGCTGGAAGTAAGGGAGATGGGGCATGAAGTTATTTCTAGGAGTTGGACACATACCAAGTTTAGCTCAGTTCTGGGCATCTTTGAAATACCTATACAAACTTGTTCCTACAGAGTAACTTGCATCTTTAATGAGAATGTGCTTGCTTACAGCAACGTGCTATATGTTCTGAATGTCCGAATTGGGAATCTGTGTCAAAACTTTGTTAGGAATTATGTGATCCTTACTAACTGGAAGTAAGGGAGATGGGGCATGAAGTTATTTCTAGGAGTTGGACACATACCAAGTTTAGCTCAGTTCTGGGCATCTTTGAAATACCTATACAAACTTGTTGCTACATAGTAACTTGCATCATTAATGAGAATGTGCTTGCTTACAGCAACGTGCTATATGTTCTGAATGCCCGAATTGGGAATCTGTGTCAAAACTTTGTTAGGAATTATGTGATCCTTACTAGCTGGAAGTAAGGGAGATGGGGCATGAAGTTATTTCTAGGAGTTGGACACATACCAAGTTTAGCTCAGTTCTGGGCATCTTTGAAATACCTATACAAACTTGTTCCTACATAGTAACTTGCATGTTTAATGAGAATCTGCTTGCTTACAGCAACGTGCTATATGTTCTGAATGCCCGAATTGGGAATCTGTGTCAAAACTTTGTTAGGAATTATGTGATCCTTACTAGCTGGAAGTAAGGGAGATGGAGCATGAAGTTATTTCTAGGAGTTGGACACATACCAAGTTTAGCTCAGTTCTGGGCATCTTTGAAATACCTATACAAACTTGTTCCTACATAGTAACTTGCATCTTTGAATGAGAATGTGCTTGCTTACAGTAACGTGCTATATGTTCTGATTGCCCGAATTGGCAATCTGTGTCAAAACTTTGTTAGGAATTATGTGATCCTTACTAGCTGGAAGTAAGGGAGATGGAGCATGATGTTATTTCTAGGAGTTGGACACATACCAAGTTTAGCTCAGTTCTGGGCATCTTTGAAATACCTATACAAACTTGTTCCTACATAGTAACTTGCATCTTTGAATGAGAATGTGCTTGCTTACAGCAACGTGCTATATGTTCTGAATGCCCGATTTGGGAATATGTGTCAAATCTTTGTTAGGAATTATGTGATCCTTACTAGCTGGAAGTAAGGGAGATGGAGCATGAAGTTATTTCTAGGAGTTGGACACATACCAAGTTTAGCTCAGTTCTGGGCATCTTTGAAATACCTGTACAAACTTGTTCCTACATAGTAACTTGCATCTTTGAATGAGAATGTGCTTGCTTACAGTAACGTGCTATATGTTCTGAATGCCCGAATTGGGAATCTGTGTCAAAACTTTGTTAGGAATTATGTGATCCTTACTACCTGGAAGTAAGGGAGATGGAGCAAGATGTTATTTCTAGGAGTTGGACACATACCAAGTTTAGCTCAGTTCTGGGCATCTTTGAAATACCTATACAAACTTGTTCCTACATAGTAACTTGCATCTTTGAATGAGAATGTGCTTGCTTACAGCAACGTGCTATATGTTCTGAATGCCCGAATAGGGAATCTGTGTCAAAACTTTCTTAGGAATTATGTGATCCTTACTAGCTGGAAGTAAGGGAGATGGGGCATGAAGTTATTTCTAGGAGTTGGACACATACCAAGTTTAGCTCAGTTCTGGGCATGTTTGAAATACCTATACAAACTTGTTCCTACATAGTAACTTGCATCTTTGAATGAGAATCTGCTTGCTTACAGCAACGTGCTATATGTTCTGAATGCCCGAATTGGGAATCTGTGTCAAAACTTTGTTAGGTATTATGTGATCCTTACTAGCTGGAAGTAAGGGAGATGGGGCATGAAGTTATTTCTAGGAGTTGGACACATACCAAGTTTAGCTCAGTTCTGGGCATCTTTGAAATACCTATACAAACTTGTTCCTACATAGTAACTTGCATCTTTAATGAGAATGTGCTTGCTTACAGCAACGTGCTATATGTTCTCAATGCCCGAATTGGGAACCTGTGTCAAAACTTTGTTAGGAATTATGTGATCCTTACTAGCTGGAAGTAAGGGAGATGGGGCATGAAGTTATTTCTAGGAGTTGGACACATACCAAGTTTAGCTCAGTTCTGGGCATCTTTGAAATACCTATACAAACTTGTTCCTACATAGTAACTTGCAACTTTGAATGAGAATGTGCTTGCTTACAGCAACGTGCTATATGTTCTGAATGCCCGAATTGGGAATCTGTGTCAAAACTTTGTTAGGAATTATGTGATCCTTACTAGCTGGAAGTAAGGGAGATGGGGCATGAAGTTATTTCTAGGAGTTGGACACATATCAAGTTTAGCTCAGTTCTGGGCATCTTTGATATACCTATACAAACTTGTTCCTACATAGTAACTTGCATCTTTGAATGAGAATGTGCTTGCTTACAGCAACGTGCTATATGTTCTGAATGCCCGAATTGGGAATCTGTGTCAAAACTTTCTTAGGAATTATGTGATCCTTACTAGCTGGAAGTAAGGGAGATGGGGCATGAAGTTATTTCTAGGAGTTGGACACATACCAAGTTTAGCTCAGTTCTGGGCATCTTTGAAATACCTATACAAACTTGTTCCTACATAGTAACTTGCATCTTTGAATGAGAATGTGCTTGCTTACAGCAACGTGCTATATGTTCTGAATGCCCGAATTGGCAATCTGTGTCAAAACTTTGTTAGGAATTATGTGATCCTTACTAGCTGGAAGTAAGGGAGATGGGGCATGAAGTTATTTCTAGGAGTTGGACACATACCAAGTTTAGCTCAGTTCTGGGCATCTTTGAAATACCTATACAAACTTGTTCCTACATAGTAACTTGCAACTTTGAATGAGAATGTGCTTGCTTACAGCAACATGCTATATGTTCTGAATGCCCGAATTGGGAATCTGTGTCAAAACTTTGTTAGGAATTATGTGATCCTTACTAGCTGGAAGTAAGGGAGATGGGGCATGAAGTTATTTCTAGGAGTTGGACACATACAAAGTTTAGCTCAGTTCTGGGCATCTTTGAGATACCTATACAAACTTGTTCCTACATAGTAACTTGCATCTTTGAATGAGAATGTGCTTGCTTACAGCAACGTGCTATATGTTCTGAATGCACGATTTGGGAATCTGTGTCAAAACTTTGATAGGAATTATGTGATCCCCACTAGCTGGAAGTAAGGGAGATGGGGCATGAAGTTATTTCTAGGAGTTGGACACATACCAAGTTTAGCTCAGTTCTGAGCATCTTTGAAATACCTATACAAACTTGTTCTAACATAGTAACTTGCAACTTTGAATGAGAATGTGCTTGCTTGCAGCAACGTGCTATATGTTCTGAATGCTCGATTTGGGAATCTGTGTCAAAACTTTGTTAGGAATTATGTGATCCTTACTAGCTGGAAGTAAGGGAGATGGGGCATGAAGTTATTTCTAGGAGTTGGACACATACCAAGTTTAGCTCAGTTCTGGGCATCTTTGAAATACCTATACAAACTTGTTCTAACATAGTAACTTGCAACTTTGAATGAGAATGTGCTTGCTTGCAGCAACGTGCTATATGTTCTGAATGCCCGATTTGGGAATCTGTGTCAAAACTTTGTTAGGAATTATGTGATCCTTACTAGCTGGAAGTAAGGGAGATGGGGCATGAAGTTATTTCTAGGAGTTGGACACATACCAAGTTTAGCTCAGTTCTGGGAATCTTTGAAATACCTATACAAACTTGTTCCTACAGAGTAACTTGCATCTTTAATGAGAATGTGCTTGCTTACAGCAACGTGCTATATGTTCTGAATGTCCGAATTGGGAATCTGTGTCAAAACTTTGTTAGGAATTATGTGATCCTTACTAGCTGGAAGTAAGGGAGATGGGGCATGAAGTTATTTCTAGGAGTTGGACACATACCAAGTTTAGCTCAGTTCTGGGCATCTTTGAAATACCTATACAAACTTGTTCCTACATAGTAACTTGCATCATTAATGAGAATGTGCTTGCTTACAGCAACGTGCTATATGTTCTGAATGCCCGAATTGGGAATCTGTGTCAAAACTTTGTTAGGAATTATGTGATCCTTACTAGCTGGAAGTAAGGGAGATGGGGCATGAAGTTATTTCTAGGAGTTGGACACATACCAAGTTTAGCTCAGTTCTGGGCATCTTTGAAATACCTATACAAACTTGTTCCTACATAGTAACTTGCAACTTTGAATGAGAATGTGCTTGCTTACAGCAACGTGCTATATGTTCTGAATGCCCGAATTGGGAATCTGTGTCAAAACTTTGTTAGGAATTATGTGATCCTTACTAGCTGGAAGTAAGGGAGATGGGGCATGAAGTTATTTCTAGGAGTTGGACACATACCAAGTTTAGCTCAGTTCTGGGCATCTTTGAAATACCTATACAAACTTGTTCCTACATAGTAACTTGCAACTTTGAATGAGAATGTGCTTGCTTACAGCAACGTGCTATATGTTCTGAATGCCCGAATTGGCAATCTGTGTCAAAACTTTGTTAGGAATTATGTGATCCTTACTAGCTGGAAGTAAGGGAGATGGGGCATGAAGTTATTTCTAGGAGTTGGAAACATATCAAGTTTAGCTCAGTTCTGGGCATCTTTGATATACCTATACAAACTTGTTCCTACATAGTAACTTGCATCTTTGAATGAGAATGTGCTTGCTTACAGCAACGTGCTATATGTTCTGAATGCCCGAATTGGGAATCTGTGTCAAAACTTTGTTAGGAATTATGTGATCCTTACTAGCTGGAAGTAAGGGAGATGGGGCATGAAGTTATTTCTAGGAGTTGGACACATACCAAGTTTAGCTCAGTTCTGGGCATCTTTGAAATACCTATACAAACTTGTTCCTACATAGTAACTTGCAACTTTGAATGAGAATGTGCTTGCTTACAGCAACGTGCTATATGTTCTGAATGCCCGAATTGGGAATCTGTGTCAAAACTTTGTTAGGAATTATGTGATCCTTACTAGCTGGAAGTAAGGGAGATCGGGCATGAAGTTATTTCTAGGAGTTGGACACATATCAAGTTTAGCTCAGTTCTGGGCATCTTTAATATACCTATACAAACTTGTTCCTACATAGTAACTTGCATCTTTGAATGAGAATGTGCTTGCTTACAGCAACGTGCTATATGTTCTGAATGCCCGAATTGGGAATCTGTGTCAAAACTTTCTTAGGAATTATGTGATCCTTACTAGCTGGAAGTAAGGGAGATGGGGCATGAAGTTATTTCTAGGAGTTGGACACATACCAAGTTTAGCTCAGTTCTGGGCATCTTTGAAATACCTATACAAACTTGTTCCTACATAGTAACTTGCATCTTTGAATGAGAATGTGCTTGCTTACAGCAACGTGCTATATGTTCTGAATGCCCGAATTGGCAATCTGTGTCAAAACTTTGTTAGGAATTATGTGATCCTTACTAGCTGGAAGTAAGGGAGATGGGGCATGAAGTTATTTCTAGGAGTTGGACACATACCAAGTTTAGCTCAGTTCTGGGCATCTTTGAAATACCTATACAAACTTGTTCCTACATAGTAACTTGCAACTTTGAATGAGAATGTGCTTGCTTACAGCAACATGCTATATGTTCTGAATGCCCGAATTGGGAATCTGTGTCAAAACTTTGTTAGGAATTATGTGATCCTTACTAGCTGGAAGTAAGGGAGATGGGGCATGAAGTTATTTCTAGGAGTTGGACACATACAAAGTTTAGCTCAGTTCTGGGCATCTTTGAGATACCTATACAAACTTGTTCCTACATAGTAACTTGCATCTTTGAATGAGAATGTGCTTGCTTACAGCAACGTGCTATATGTTCTGAATGCACGATTTGGGAATCTGTGTCAAAACTTTGTTAGGAATTATGTGATCCCCACTAGCTGGAAGTAAGGGAGATGGGGCATGAAGTTATTTCTAGGAGTTGGACACATACCAAGTTTAGCTCAGTTCTGAGCATCTTTGAAATACCTATACAAACTTGTTCTAACATAGTAACTTGCAACTTTGAATGAGAATGTGCTTGCTTGCAGCAACGTGCTATATGTTCTGAATGCTCGATTTGGGAATCTGTGTCAAAACTTTGTTAGGAATTATGTGATCCTTACTAGCTGGAAGTAAGGGAGATGGGGCATGAAGTTATTTCTAGGAGTTGGACACATACCAAGGTTAGCTCAGTTCTGGGCATCTTTGAAATACCTATACAAACTTGTTCTAACATAGTAACTTGCAACTTTGAATGAGAATGTGCTTGCTTGCAGCAACGTGCTATATGTTCTGAATGCCCGATTTGGGAATCTGTGTCAAAACTTTGTTAGGAATTATGTGATCCTTACTAGCTGGAAGTAAGGGAGATGGGGCTTGAAGTTATTTCTAGGAGTTGGACACATACCAAGGTTAGCTCAGTTCTGGGCATCTTTGAAATACCTATACAAACTTGTTCTAACATAGTAACTTGCAACTTTGAATGAGAATGTGCTTGCTTGCAGCAACGTGCTATATGTTCTGAATGCCCGATTTGGGAATCTGTGTCAAAACTTTGTTAGGAATTATGTGATCCTTACTAGCTGGAAGTAAGGGAGATGGGGCATGAAGTTATTTCTAGGAGTTGGACACATACCAAGTTTAGCTCAGTTCTGGGCATCTTTGAAATACCTATACAAACTTGTTCCTACATAGTAACTTGCATCTTTAATGAGAATCTGCTTGCTTACAGCAACGTGCTATATGTTCTGAATGCACGATTTGGGAATCTGTGTCAAAACTTTGTTAGGAATTATGTGATCCCCACTAGCTGGATGTAAGGGAGATGGGGCATGAAGTTATTTCTAGGAGTTGGACACATACAAAGTTTAGCTCAGTTCTGGGCATCTTTGAAATACCTATACAAACTTGTTCCTACATAGTAACTTGCAACTTTGAATGAGAATGTGCTTGCTTACAGCAACGTGCTATATGTTCTGAATGCCCGAATTGGGAATCTGTGTCAAAACTTTGTTAGGAATTATGTGATCCTTACTAGCTGGAAGTAAGGGAGATGGGGCATGAAGTTATTTCTTGGATTGGAGACATACCAAGTTTAGCTCAGTTCTGGGCATCTTTGAAATACCTATACAAACTTGTTCCTACATAGTAACTTGCAACTTTGAATGAGAATGTGCTTGCTTGCAGCAACGTGCTATATGTTCTGAATGCCCGATTTGGGAATCTGTGTCAAATCTTTGTTAGGAATTATGTGATCCTTACTAGCTGGAAGTAAGGGAGATGGAGCATGAAGTTATTTCTAGGAGTTGGACACATACCAAGTTTAGCTTAGTTCTGAGCATCTTTGAAATACCTATACAAACTTGTTCTAACATAGTAACTTGCAACTTTGAATGAGAATGTGCTTGCTTGCAGCAACGTGCTATATGTTCTGAATGCTCGATTTGGGAACCTGTGTCAAAACTTTGTTAGGAATTATGTGATCCTTACTAGCTGGAAGTAAGGGAGATGGGGCATGAAGTTATTTCTAGGAGTTGGACACATACCAAGTTTAGCTCAGTTCTGGGCATCTTTGAAATACCTATACAAACTTGTTCCTACATAGTAACTTGCAACTTTGAATGAGAATGTGCTTGCTTACAGCAACGTGCTATATGTTCTGAATGCCCGAATTGGGAATCTGTGTCAAAACTTTGTTAGGAATTATGTGATCCTTACTAGCTGGAAGTAAGGGAGATGGGGCATGAAGTTATTTCTAGGAGTTGGACACATATCAAGTTTAGCTCAGTTCTGGGCATCTTTGATATACCTATACAAACTTGTTCCT
Source organism: Diceros bicornis minor (assembly GCF_020826845.1). Taxonomy (NCBI): domain Eukaryota; kingdom Metazoa; phylum Chordata; class Mammalia; order Perissodactyla; family Rhinocerotidae; genus Diceros; species Diceros bicornis. The sequence goes on along the minus strand of NC_080768.1, from coordinate 42,795,804 downwards.
ACATAGTAACTTGCATCTTTGAATGAGAATGTGCTTGCTTACAGCAACGTGCTATATGTTCTGAATGCCCGAATTGGGAATCTGTGTCAAAACTTTCTTAGGAATTATGTGATCCTTACTAGCTGGAAGTAAGGGAGATGGGGCATGAAGTTATTTCTAGGAGTTGGACACATACCAAGTTTAGCTCAGTTCTGGGCATCTTTGAAATACCTATACAAACTTGTTCCTACATAGTAACTTGCATCTTTGAATGAGAATGTGCTTGCTTACAGCAACGTGCTATATGTTCTGAATGCCCGAATTGGCAATCTGTGTCAAAACTTTGTTAGGAATTATGTGATCCTTACTAGCTGGAAGTAAGGGAGATGGGGCATGAAGTTATTTCTAGGAGTTGGACACATACCAAGTTTAGCTCAGTTCTGGGCATCTTTGAAATACCTATACAAACTTGTTCCTACATAGTAACTTGCAACTTTGAATGAGAATGTGCTTGCTTACAGCAACATGCTATATGTTCTGAATGCCCGAATTGGGAATCTGTGTCAAAACTTTGTTAGGAATTATGTGATCCTTACTAGCTGGAAGTAAGGGAGATGGGGCATGAAGTTATTTCTAGGAGTTGGACACATACAAAGTTTAGCTCAGTTCTGGGCATCTTTGAGATACCTATACAAACTTGTTCCTACATAGTAACTTGCATCTTTGAATGAGAATGTGCTTGCTTACAGCAACGTGCTATATGTTCTGAATGCACGATTTGGGAATCTGTGTCAAAACTTTGATAGGAATTATGTGATCCCCACTAGCTGGAAGTAAGGGAGATGGGGCATGAAGTTATTTCTAGGAGTTGGACACATACCAAGTTTAGCTCAGTTCTGAGCATCTTTGAAATACCTATACAAACTTGTTCTAACATAGTAACTTGCAACTTTGAATGAGAATGTGCTTGCTTGCAGCAACGTGCTATATGTTCTGAATGCTCGATTTGGGAATCTGTGTCAAAACTTTGTTAGGAATTATGTGATCCTTACTAGCTGGAAGTAAGGGAGATGGGGCATGAAGTTATTTCTAGGAGTTGGACACATACCAAGTTTAGCTCAGTTCTGGGCATCTTTGAAATACCTATACAAACTTGTTCTAACATAGTAACTTGCAACTTTGAATGAGAATGTGCTTGCTTGCAGCAACGTGCTATATGTTCTGAATGCCCGATTTGGGAATCTGTGTCAAAACTTTGTTAGGAATTATGTGATCCTTACTAGCTGGAAGTAAGGGAGATGGGGCATGAAGTTATTTCTAGGAGTTGGACACATACCAAGTTTAGCTCAGTTCTGGGAATCTTTGAAATACCTATACAAACTTGTTCCTACAGAGTAACTTGCATCTTTAATGAGAATGTGCTTGCTTACAGCAACGTGCTATATGTTCTGAATGTCCGAATTGGGAATCTGTGTCAAAACTTTGTTAGGAATTATGTGATCCTTACTAGCTGGAAGTAAGGGAGATGGGGCATGAAGTTATTTCTAGGAGTTGGACACATACCAAGTTTAGCTCAGTTCTGGGCATCTTTGAAATACCTATACAAACTTGTTCCTACATAGTAACTTGCAACTTTGAATGAGAATGTGCTTGCTTACAGCAACGTGCTATATGTTCTGAATGCCCGAATTGGGAATCTGTGTCAAAACTTTGTTAGGAATTATGTGATCCTTACTAGCTGGAAGTAAGGGAGATGGGGCATGAAGTTATTTCGAGGAGTTGGACACATACCAAGTTTAGCTCAGTTCTGGGCATCTTTGAAATACCTATACAAACTTGTTCCTACATAGTAACTTGCAACTTTGAATGAGAATGTGCTTGCTTACAGCAACGTGCTATATGTTCTGAATGCCCGAATTGGCAATCTGTGTCAAAACTTTGTTAGGAATTATGTGATCCTTACTAGCTGGAAGTAAGGGAGATGGGGCATGAAGTTATTTCTAGGAGTTGGACACATATCAAGTTTAGCTCAGTTCTGGGCATCTTTGATATACCTATACAAACTTGTTCCTACATAGTAACTTGCATCTTTGAATGAGAATGTGCTTGCTTACAGCAACGTGCTATATGTTCTGAATGCCCGAATTGGGAATCTGTGTCAAAACTTTGTTAGGAATTATGTGATCCTTACTAGCTGGAAGTAAGGGAGATGGGGCATGAAGTTATTTCTAGGAGTTGGACACATACCAAGTTTAGCTCAGTTCTGGGCATCTTTGAAATACCTATACAAACTTGTTCCTACATAGTAACTTGCAACTTTGAATGAGAATGTGCTTGCTTACAGCAACGTGCTATATGTTCTGAATGCCCGAATTGGGAATCTGTGTCAAAACTTTGTTAGGAATTATGTGATCCTTACTAGCTGGAAGTAAGGGAGATGGGGCATGAAGTTATTTCTAGGAGTTGGACACATATCAAGTTTAGCTCAGTTCTGGGCATCTTTAATATACCTATACAAACTTGTTCCTACATAGTAACTTGCATCTTTGAATGAGAATGTGCTTGCTTACAGCAACGTGCTATATGTTCTGAATGCCCGAATTGGGAATCTGTGTCAAAACTTTCTTAGGAATTATGTGATCCTTACTAGCTGGAAGTAAGGGAGATGGGGCATGAAGTTATTTCTAGGAGTTGGACACATACCAAGTTTAGCTCAGTTCTGGGCATCTTTGAAATACCTATACAAACTTGTTCCTACATAGTAACTTGCATCTTTGAATGAGAATGTGCTTGCTTACAGCAACGTGCTATATGTTCTGAATGCCCGAATTGGCAATCTGTGTCAAAACTTTGTTAGGAATTATGTGATCCTTACTAGCTGGAAGTAAGGGAGATGGGGCATGAAGTTATTTCTAGGAGTTGGACACATACCAAGTTTAGCTCAGTTCTGGGCATCTTTGAAATACCTATACAAACTTGTTCCTACATAGTAACTTGCAACTTTGAATGAGAATGTGCTTGCTTACAGCAACATGCTATATGTTCTGAATGCCCGAATTGGGAATCTGTGTCAAAACTTTGTTAGGAATTATGTGATCCTTACTAGCTGGAAGTAAGGGAGATGGGGCATGAAGTTATTTCTAGGAGTTGGACACATACAAAGTTTAGCTCAGTTCTGGGCATCTTTGAGATACCTATACAAACTTGTTCCTACATAGTAACTTGCATCTTTGAATGAGAATGTGCTTGCTTACAGCAACGTGCTATATGTTCTGAATGCACGATTTGGGAATCTCTGTCAAAACTTTGTTAGGAATTATGTGATCCCCACTAGCTGGAAGTAAGGGAGATGGGGCATGAAGTTATTTCTAGGAGTTGGACACATACCAAGTTTAGCTCAGTTCTGAGCATCTTTGAAATACCTATACAAACTTGTTCTAACATAGTAACTTGCAACTTTGAATGAGAATGTGCTTGCTTGCAGCAACGTGCTATATGTTCTGAATGCTCGATTTGGGAATCTGTGTCAAAACTTTGTTAGGAATTATGTGATCCTTACTAGCTGGAAGTAAGGGAGATGGGGCATGAAGTTATTTCTAGGAGTTGGACACATACCAAGGTTAGCTCAGTTCTGGGCATCTTTGAAATACCTATACAAACTTGTTCTAACATAGTAACTTGCAACTTTGAATGAGAATGTGCTTGCTTGCAGCAACGTGCTATATGTTCTGAATGCCCGATTTGGGAATCTGTGTCAAAACTTTGTTAGGAATTATGTGATCCTTACTAGCTGGAAGTAAGGGAGATGGGGCATGAAGTTATTTCTAGGAGTTGGACACATACCAAGGTTAGCTCAGTTCTGGGCATCTTTGAAATACCTATACAAACTTGTTCTAACATAGTAACTTGCAACTTTGAATGAGAATGTGCTTGCTTGCAGCAACGTGCTATATGTTCTGAATGCCCGATTTGGGAATCTGTGTCAAAACTTTGTTAGGAATTATGTGATCCTTACTAGCTGGAAGTAAGGGAGATGGGGCATGAAGTTATTTCTAGGAGTTGGACACATACCAAGTTTAGCTCAGTTCTGGGCATCTTTGAAATACCTATACAAACTTGTTCCTACATAGTAACTTGCATCTTTAATGAGAATCTGCTTGCTTACAGCAACGTGCTATATGTTCTGAATGCACGATTTGGGAATCTGTGTCAAAACTTTGTTAGGAATTATGTGATCCCCACTAGCTGGATGTAAGGGAGATGGGGCATGAAGTTATTTCTAGGAGTTGGACACATACAAAGTTTAGCTCAGTTCTGGGCATCTTTGAAATACCTATACAAACTTGTTCCTACATAGTAACTTGCAACTTTGAATGAGAATGTGCTTGCTTACAGCAACGTGCTATATGTTCTGAATGCCCGAATTGGGAATCTGTGTCAAAACTTTGTTAGGAATTATGTGATCCTTACTAGCTGGAAGTAAGGGAGATGGGGCATGAAGTTATTTCTTGGATTGGAGACATACCAAGTTTAGCTCAGTTCTGGGCATCTTTGAAATACCTATACAAACTTGTTCCTACATAGTAACTTGCAACTTTGAATGAGAATGTGCTTGCTTGCAGCAACGTGCTATATGTTCTGAATGCCCGATTTGGGAATCTGTGTCAAATCTTTGTTAGGAATTATGTGATCCTTACTAGCTGGAAGTAAGGGAGATGGAGCATGAAGTTATTTCTAGGAGTTGGACACATACCAAGTTTAGCTCAGTTCTGAGCATCTTTGAAATACCTATACAAACTTGTTCTAACATAGTAACTTGCAACTTTGAATGAGAATGTGCTTGCTTGCAGCAACGTGCTATATGTTCTGAATGCTCGATTTGGGAATCTGTGTCAAAACTTTGTTAGGAATTATGTGATCCTTACTAGCTGGAAGTAAGGGAGATGGGGCATGAAGTTATTTCTAGGAGTTGGACACATACCAAGGTTAGCTCAGTTCTGGGCATCTTTGAAATACCTATACAAACTTGTTCTAACATAGTAACTTGCAACTTTGAATGAGAATGTGCTTGCTTGCAGCAACGTGCTATATGTTCTGAATGCCCGATTTGGGAATCTGTGTCAAAACTTTGTTAGGAATTATGTGATCCTTACTAGCTGGAAGTAAGGGAGATGGGGCATGAAGTTATTTCTAGGAGTTGGACACATACCAAGGTTAGCTCAGTTCTGGGCATCTTTGAAATACCTATACAAACTTGTTCTAACATAGTAACTTGCAACTTTGAATGAGAATGTGCTTGCTTGCAGCAACGTGCTATATGTTCTGAATGCCCGATTTGGGAATCTGTGTCAAAACTTTGTTAGGAATTATGTGATCCTTACTAGCTGGAAGTAAGGGAGATGGGGCATGAAGTTATTTCTAGGAGTTGGACACATACCAAGTTTAGCTCAGTTCTGGGCATCTTTGAAATACCTATACAAACTTGTTCCTACATAGTAACTTGCATCTTTAATGAGAATCTGCTTGCTTACAGCAACGTGCTATATGTTCTGAATGCACGATTTGGGAATCTGTGTCAAAACTTTGTTAGGAATTATGTGATCCCCACTAGCTGGATGTAAGGGAGATGGGGCATGAAGTTATTTCTAGGAGTTGGACACATACAAAGTTTAGCTGAGTTCTGGGCATCTTTGAAATACCTATACAAACTTGTTCCTACATAGTAACTTGCAACTTTGAATGAGAATGTGCTTGCTTACAGCAACGTGCTATATGTTCTGAATGCCCGAATTGGGAATCTGTGTCAAAACTTTGTTAGGAATTATGTGATCCTTACTAGCTGGAAGTAAGGGAGATGGGGCATGAAGTTATTTCTTGGATTGGAGACATACCAAGTTTAGCTCAGTTCTGGGCATCTTTGAAATACCTACACAAACTTGTTCCTACATAGTAACTTGCAACTTTGAATGAGAATGTGCTTGCTTGCAGCAACGTGCTATATGTTCTGAATGCCCGATTTGGGAATCTGTGTCAAATCTTTGTTAGGAATTATGTGATCATTACTAGCTGGAAGTAAGGGAGATGGAGCATGAAGTTATTTCTAGGAGTTGGACACATACCAAGTTTAGCTCAGTTCTGGGCATCTTTGAAATACCTATACAAACTTGTTCCTACATAGTAACTTGCATCTTTGAATGAGAATCTGCTTGCTTACAGCAACGTGCTATATGTTCTGAATGCCCGAATAGGGAATCTGTGTCAAAACTTTCTTAGGAATTATGTGATCCTTACTAGCTGGAAGTAAGGGAGATGGGGCATGAAGTTATTTCTAGGAGTTGGACACATACCAAGTTTAGCTCAGTTCTGGGCATCTTTGAAATACCTATACAAACTTGTTCCTACATAGTAACTTGCATCTTTGAATGAGAATCTGCTTGCTTACAGCAACGTGCTATATGTTCTGAATGCCCGAATTGGGAATCTGTGTCAAAACTTTGTTAGGAATTATGTGATCCTTACTAGCTGGAAGTAAGGGAGATGGGGCATGAAGTTATTTCTAGGAGTTGGACACATACCAAGTTTAGCTCAGTTCTGGGCATCTTTGAAATACCTATACAAACTTGTTCCTACATAGTAACTTGCATCTTTGAATGAGAATGTGCTTGCTTACAGCAACGTGCTATATGTTCTCAATGCCCGAATTGGGAACCTGTGTCAAAACTTTGTTAGGAATTATGTGATCCTTACTAGCTGGAAGTAAGGGAGATGGGGCATGAAGTTATTTCTAGGAGTTGGACACATACCAAGTTTAGCTCAGTTCTGGGCATCTTTGAAATACCTATACAAACTTGTTCCTACAGAGTAACTTGCATCTTTAATGAGAATGTGCTTGCTTACAGCAACGTGCTATATGTTCTGAATGTCCGAATTGGGAATCTGTGTCAAAACTTTGTTAGGAATTATGTGATCCTTACTAACTGGAAGTAAGGGAGATGGGGCATGAAGTTATTTCTAGGAGTTGGACACATACCAAGTTTAGCTCAGTTCTGGGCATCTTTGAAATACCTATACAAACTTGTTGCTACATAGTAACTTGCATCATTAATGAGAATGTGCTTGCTTACAGCAACGTGCTATATGTTCTGAATGCCCGAATTGGGAATCTGTGTCAAAACTTTGTTAGGAATTATGTGATCCTTACTAGCTGGAAGTAAGGGAGATGGGGCATGAAGTTATTTCTAGGAGTTGGACACATACCAAGTTTAGCTCAGTTCTGGGCATCTTTGAAATACCTATACAAACTTGTTCCTACATAGTAACTTGCAACTTTGAATGAGAATGTGCTTGCTTACAGCAACGTGCTATATGTTCTGAATGCCCGAATTGGAAATCTGTGTCAAAACTTTGTTAGGAATTATGTGATCCTTACTAGCTGGAAGTAAGGGAGATGGGGCATGAAGATATTTCTAGGAGTTGGACACATACCAAGTTTAGCTCAGTTCTGGGCATCTTTGAAATACCTATACAAACTTGTTCCTACATAGTAACTTGCATGTTTAATGAGAATCTGCTTGCTTACAGCAACGTGCTATATGTTCTGAATGCCCGAATTGGGAATCTGTGTCAAAACTTTGTTAGGAATTATGTGATCCTTACTAGCTGGAAGTAAGGGAGATGGAGCATGAAGTTATTTCTAGGAGTTGGACACATACCAAGTTTAGCTCAGTTCTGGGCATCTTTGAAATACCTATACAAACTTGTTCCTACATAGTAACTTGCATCTTTGAATGAGAATGTGCTTGCTTACAGTAACGTGCTATATGTTCTGATTGCCCGAATTGGCAATCTGTGTCAAAACTTTGTTAGGAATTATGTGATCCTTACTAGCTGGAAGTAAGGGAGATGGAGCATGATGTTATTTCTAGGAGTTGGACACATACCAAGTTTAGCTCAGTTCTGGGCATCTTTGAAATACCTATACAAACTTGTTCCTACATAGTAACTTGCATCTTTGAATGAGAATGTGCTTGCTTACAGCAACGTGCTATATGTTCTGAATGCCCGATTTGGGAATATGTGTCAAATCTTTGTTAGGAATTATGTGATCCTTACTAGCTGGAAGTAAGGGAGATGGAGCATGAAGTTATTTCTAGGAGTTGGACACATACCAAGTTTAGCTCAGTTCTGGGCATCTTTGAAATACCTGTACAAACTTGTTCCTACATAGTAACTTGCATCTTTGAATGAGAATGTGCTTGCTTACAGTAACGTGCTATATGTTCTGAATGCCCGAATTGGGAATCTGTGTCAAAACTTTGTTAGGAATTATGTGATCCTTACTACCTGGAAGTAAGGGAGATGGAGCAAGATGTTATTTCTAGGAGTTGGACACATACCAAGTTTAGCTCAGTTCTGGGCATCTTTGAAATACCTATACAAACTTGTTCCTACATAGTAACTTGCATCTTTGAATGAGAATGTGCTTGCTTACAGCAACGTGCTATATGTTCTGAATGCCCGAATAGGGAATCTGTGTCAAAACTTTCTTAGGAATTATGTGATCCTTACTAGCTGGAAGTAAGGGAGATGGGGCATGAAGTTATTTCTAGGAGTTGGACACATACCAAGTTTAGCTCAGTTCTGGGCATCTTTGAAATACCTATACAAACTTGTTCCTACATAGTAACTTGCATCTTTGAATGAGAATCTGCTTGCTTACAGCAACGTGCTATATGTTCTGAATGCCCGAATTGGGAATCTGTGTCAAAACTTTGTTAGGTATTATGTGATCCTTACTAGCTGGAAGTAAGGGAGATGGGGCATGAAGTTATTTCTAGGAGTTGGATACATACCAAGTTTAGCTCAGTTCTGGGCATCTTTGAAATACCTATACAAACTTGTTCCTACATAGTAACTTGCATCTTTGAATGAGAATGTGCTTGCTTACAGCAACGTGCTATATGTTCTCAATGCCCGAATTGGGAACCTGTGTCAAAACTTTGTTAGGAATTATGTGATCCTTACTAGCTGGAAGTAAGGGAGATGGGGCATGAAGTTATTTCTAGGAGTTGGACACATACCAAGTTTAGCTCAGTTCTGGGCATCTTTGAAATACCTATACAAACTTGTTCCTACAGAGTAACTTGCATCTTTAATGAGAATGTGCTTGCTTACAGCAACGTGCTATATGTTCTGAATGTCCGAATTGGGAATCTGTGTCAAAACTTTGTTAGGAATTATGTGATCCTTACTAGCTGGAAGTAAGGGAGATGGGGCATGAAGTTATTTCTAGGAGTTGGACACATACCAAGTTTAGCTCAGTTCTGGGCATCTTTGAAATACCTATACAAACTTGTTGCTACATAGTAACTTGCATCATTAATGAGAATGTGCTTGCTTACAGCAACGTGCTATATGTTCTGAATGCCCGAATTGGGAATCTGTGTCAAAACTTTGTTAGGAATTATGTGATCCTTACCAGCTGGAAGTAAGGGAGATGGGGCATGAAGTTATTTCTAGGAGTTGGACACATACCAAGTTTAGCTCAGTTCTGGGCATCTTTGAAATACCTATACAAACTTGTTCCTACATAGTAACTTGCAACTTTGAATGAGAATGTGCTTGCTTACAGCAACGTGCTATATGTTCTGAATGCCCGAATTGGAAATCTGTGTCAAAACTTTGTTAGGAATTATGTGATCCTTACTAGCTGGAAGTAAGGGAGATGGGGCATGAAGTTATTTCTAGAAGTTGGACACATACCAAGTTTAGCTCAGTTCTGGGCATCTTTGAAATACCTATACAAACTTGTTCCTACATAGTAACTTGCATCTTTGAATGAGAATGTGCTTGCTTACAGCAACGTGCTATATGTTCTGAATGCCCGAATTGGGAATCTGTGTCAAAACTTTGTTAGGAATTATGTGATCCTTACTAGCTGGAAGTAAGGGAGATGGGGCATGAAGTTATTTCTAGGAGTTGGACACATACCAAGTTTAGCTCAGTTCTGGGCATCTTTGAAATACCTATACAAACTTGTTCCTACATAGTAACTTGAATCTTTGAATGACAATGTACTTGCTTACAGCAACGTGCTATATGTTCTGATTGCCCGAATTGGCAATCTGTGTCAAAACTTTGTTAGGAATTATGTGATCCTTACTAGCTGGAAGTAAGGGAGATGGGGCATGAAGTTATTTCTAGGAGTTAGACACATACCAAGTTTAGCTCAGTTCTGGGCATCTTTGAAATACCTATACAAACTTGTTCCTACATAGTAACTTGCATCTTTAATGAGAATCTGCTTGCTTACAGCAACGTGCTATATGTTCTGAATGCCCGAATTGGGAATCTGTGTCAAAACTTTGTTAGGAATTATGTGATCCTTACTAGCTGGAAGTAAGGGAGATGGGGCATGAAGTTATTTCTAGGAGTTGGACACATACCAAGTTTAGCTCAGTTCTGGGCATCTTTGAAATACCTATACAAACTTGTTCCTACATAGTAACTTGCAACTTTGAATGAGAATGTGCTTGCTTACAGCAACGTGCTATATGTTCTGAATGCCCGAATTGGCAATCTGTGTCAAAACTTTGTTAGGAATTATGTGATCCTTACTAGCTGGAAGTAAGGGAGATGGGGCATGAAGTTATTTCTAGGAGTTGGACACATACCAAGTTATCTCAGTTCTGGGCATCTTTGAAATACCTATACTAACTTGTTCCTACATAGTAACTTGCAACTTTGAATGAGAATGTGCTTGCTTGCAGCAACGTGCTATATGTTCTGAATGCCCGATTTGGGAATCTGTGTCAAAACTTTGTTAGGAATTATGTGATCCTTACTAGCTGGAAGTAAGGGAGGTGGAGCATGAAGTTATTTCTAGGAGTTGGACACATACCAAGTTTAGCTGAGTTCTGGGCATCTTTGAAATACCTATACAAACTTGTTCCTACATAGTAACTTGCATCTTTGAATGAGAATCTGCTTGCTTACAGCAACGTGCTATATGTTCTGAATGCCCGAATTGGCAATCTGTGTCAAAACTTTGTTAGGAATTATGTGATCCTTACTAGCTGGAAGTAAGGGAGAGGGGCATGAAGTTATTTCTAGGAGTTGGACACATACCAAGTTTAGCTCAGTTCTGGGCATCTTTGAAATACCTATACAAACTTGTTCCTACATAGTAACTTGCATGTTTAATGAGAATCTGCTTGCTTACAGCAACGTGCTATATGTTCTGAATGCCCGAATTGGGAATCTGTGTCAAAACTTTGTTAGGAATTATGTGATCCTTACTAGCTGGAAGTAAGGGAGATGGGGCATGAAGTTATTTCTAGGAGTTGGACACATACCAAGTTTAGCTCAGTTCTGGGCATCTTTGAAATACCTATACAAACTTGTTCCTACATAGTAACTTGCAACTTTGAATGAGAATGTGCTTGCTTACAGCAACGTGCTATATGTTCTGAATGCCCGAATTGGCAATCTGTGTCAAAACTTTGTTAGGAATTATGTGATCCTTACTAGCTGGAAGTAAGGGAGATGGGGCATGAAGTTATTTCTAGGAGTTGGACACATACCAAGTTATCTCAGTTCTGGGCATCTTTGAAATACCTATACAAACTTGTTCCTACATAGTAACTTGCAACTTTGAATGAGAATGTGCTTGCTTGCAGCAACGTGCTATATGTTCTGAATGCCCGATTTGGGAATCTGTGTCAAAACTTTGTTAGGAATTATGTGATCCTTACTAGCTGGAAGTAAGGGAGATGGGGCATGAAGTTATTTCTAGGAGTTGGACACATACCAAGTTTAGCTCAGTTCTGGGCATCTTTGAAATACCTATACAAACTTGTTCCTACATAGTAACTTGCATCTTTGAATGAGAATGTGCTTGCTTACAGCAACGTGCTATATGTTCTCAATGCCCGAATTGGGAACCTGTGTCAAAACTTTGTTAGGAATTATGTGATCCTTACTAGCTGGAAGTAAGGGAGATGGGGCATGAAGTTATTTCTAGGAGTTGGACACATACCAAGTTTAGCTCAGTTCTGGGCATCTTTGAAATACCTATACAAACTTGTTCCTACAGAGTAACTTGCATCTTTAATGAGAATGTGCTTGCTTACAGCAACGTGCTATATGTTCTGAATGTCCGAATTGGGAATCTGTGTCAAAACTTCGTTAGGAATTATGTGATCCTTACTAGCTGGAAGTAAGGGAGATGGGGCATGAAGTTATTTCTAGGAGTTGGACACATACCAAGTTTAGCTCAGTTCTGGGCATCTTTGAAATACCTATACAAACTTGTTGCTACATAGTAACTTGCATCATTAATGAGAATGTGCTTGCTTACAGCAACGTGCTATATGTTCTGAATGCCCGAATTGGGAATCTCTGTGAAAACTTTGTTAGGAATTATGTGATCCTTACTAGCTGGAAGTAAGGGAGATGGGGCATGAAGTTATTTCTAGGAGTTGGACACATACCAAGTTTAGCTCAGTTCTGGGCATCTTTGAAATACCTATACAAACTTGTTCCTACATAGTAACTTGCAACTTTGAATGAGAATGTGCTTGCTTACAGCTACGTGCTATATGTTCTTAATGCCCGAATTGGAAATCTGTGTCAAAACTTTGTTAGGAATTATGTGATCCTTACTAGCTGGAAGTAAGGTAGATGGGGCATGAAGTTATTTCTAGGAGTTGGACACATACCAAGTTTAGCTCAGTTCTGGGCATCTTTGAAATACCTATACAAACTTGTTCCTACATAGTAACTTGCATCTTTGAATGAGAATGTGCTTGCTTACAGCAACGTGCTATATGTTCTGAATGCCCGAATTGGGAATCTGTGTCAAAACTTTGTTAGGAATTATGTGATCCTTACTAGCTGGAAGTAAGGGAGATGGGGCATGAAGTTATTTCTAGGAGTTGGACACATACCAAGTTTAGCTCAGTTCTGGGCATCTTTGAAATACCTATACAAACTTGTTCCTACATAGTAACTTGCATCTTTGAATGAGAATGTACTTGCTTACAGCAACGTGCTATATGTTCTGATTGCCCGAATTGGCAATCTGTGTCAAAACTTTGTTAGGAATTATGTGATCCTTACTAGCTGGAAGTAAGGGAGATGGGGCATGAAGTTATTTCTAGGAGTTGGACACATACCAAGTTTAGCTCAGTTCTGGGCATCTTTGAAATACCTATACAAACTTGTTCCTACATAGTAACTTGCATCTTTAATGAGAATCTGCTTGCTTACAGCAACGTGCTATATGTTCTGAATGCCCGAATTGGGAATCTGTGTCAAAACTTTGTTAGGAATTATGTGATCCTTACTAGCTGGAAGTAAGGGAGATGGGGCATGAAGTTATTTCTAGGAGTTGGACACATACCAAGTTTAGCTCAGTTCTGGGCATCTTTGAAATACCTATACAAACTTGTTCCTACATAGTAACTTGCAACTTTGAATGAGAATGTGCTTGCTTACAGCAACGTGCTATATGTTCTGAATGCCCGAATTGGCAATCTGTGTCAAAACTTTGTTAGGAATTATGTGATCCTTACTAGCTGGAAGTAAGGGAGATGGGGCATGAAGTTATTTCTAGGAGTTGGACACATACCAATTTATCTCAGTTCTGGGCATCTTTGAAATACCTATACTAACTTGTTCCTACATAGTAACTTGCAACTTTGAATGAGAATGTGCTTGCTTGCAGCAACGTGCTATATGTTCTGAATGCCCGATTTGGGAATCTTTGTCAAAACTTTGTTAGGAATTATGTGATCCTTACTAGCTGGAAGTAAGGGAGGTGGAGCATGAAGTTATTTCTAGGAGTTGGACACATACCAAGTTTAGCTGAGTTCTGGGCATCTTTGAAATACCTATACAAACTTGTTCCTACATAGTAACTTGCATCTTTGAATGAGAATCTGCTTGCTTACAGCAACGTGCTATATGTTCTGAATGCCCGATTTGGGAATCTGTGTCAAATCTTTGTTAGGAATTATGTGATCCTTACTAGCTGGAAGTAAGGGAGATGGAGCATGAAGTTATTTCTAGGAGTTGGACACATACCAAGTTTAGCTCAGTTCTGGGCATCTTTGAAATACCTGTACAAACTTGTTCCTACATAGTAACTTGCATCTTTGAATGAGAATGTGCTTGCTTACAGTAACGTGCTATATGTTCTGAATGCCCGAATTGGGAATCTGTGTCAAAACTTTGTTAGGAATTATGTGATCCTTACTAGCTGGAAGTAAGGGAGATGGGGCATGAAGTTATTTCTAGGAGTTGGACACATACCAAGTTTAGCTCAGTTCTGGGCATCTTTGAAATACCTATACAAACTTGTTCCTACATAGTAACTTGCATCTTTGAATGAGAATGTGCTTGCTTACAGCAACGTGCTATATGTTCTCAATGCCCGAATTGGGAACCTGTGTCAAAACTTTGTTAGGAATTATGTGATCCTTACTAGCTGGAAGTAAGGGAGATGGGGCATGAAGTTATTTCTAGGAGTTGGACACATACCAAGTTTAGCTCAGTTCTGGGCATCTTTGAAATACCTATACAAACTTGTTCCTACAGAGTAACTTGCATCTTTAATGAGAATGTGCTTGCTTACAGCAACGTGCTATATGTTCTGAATGTCCGAATTGGGAATCTGTGTCAAAACTTTGTTAGGAATTATGTGATCCTTACTAGCTGGAAGTAAGGGAGATGGGGCATGAAGTTATTTCTAGGAGTTGGACACATACCAAGTTTAGCTCAGTTCTGGGCATCTTTGAAATACCTATACAAACTTGTTGCTACATAGTAACTTGCATCATTAATGAGAATGTGCTTGCTTACAGCAACGTGCTATATGTTCTGAATGCCCGAATTGGGAATCTGTGTCAAAACTTTGTTAGGAATTATGTGATCCTTACTAGCTGGAAGTAAGGGAGATGGGGCATGAAGTTATTTCTAGGAGTTGGACACATACCAAGTTTAGCTCAGTTCTGGGCATCTTTGAAATACCTATACAAACTTGTTCCTACATAGTAACTTGCAACTTTGAATGAGAATGTGCTTGCTTACAGCAACGTGCTATATGTTCTGAATGCCCGAATTGGAAATCTGTGTCAAAACTTTGTTAGGAATTATGTGATCCTTACTAGCTGGAAGTAAGGGAGATGGGGCATGAAGTTATTTCTAGGAGTTGGACACATACCAAGTTTAGCTCAGTTCTGGGCATCTTTGAAATACCTATACAAACTTGTTCCTACATAGTAACTTGCATCTTTGAATGAGAATGTGCTTGCTTACAGCAACGTGCTATATGTTCTGAATGCCCGAATTGGGAATCTGTGTCAAAACTTTGTTAGGAATTATGTGATCCTTACTAGCTGGAAGTAAGGGAGATGGGGCATGAAGTTATTTCTAGGAGTTGGACACATACCAAGTTTAGCTCAGTTCTGGGCATCTTTGAAATACCTATACAAACTTGTTCCTACATAGTAACTTGCATCTTTGAATGAGAATGTACTTGCTTACAGCAACGTGCTATATGTTCTGATTGCCCGAATTGGCAATCTGTGTCAAAACTTTGTTAGGAATTATGTGATCCTTACTAGCTGGAAGTAAGGGAGATGGGGCATGAAGTTATTTCTAGGAGTTGGACACATACCAAGTTTAGCTCAGTTCTGGGCATCTTTGAAATACCTATACAAACTTGTTCCTACATAGTAACTTGCATCTTTAATGAGAATCTGCTTGCTTACAGCAACGTGCTATATGTTCTGAATGCCCGAATTGGGAATCTGTGTCAAAACTTTGTTAGGAATTATGTGATCCTTACTAGCTGGAAGTAAGGGAGATGGGGCATGAAGTTATTTCTAGGAGTTGGACACATACCAAGTTTAGCTCAGTTCTGGGCATCTTTGAAATACCTATACAAACTTGTTCCTACATAGTAACTTGCAACTTTGAATGAGAATGTGCTTGCTTACAGCAACGTGCTATATGTTCTGAATGCCCGAATTGGCAATCTGTGTCAAAACTTTGTTAGGAATTATGTGATCCTTACTAGCTGGAAGTAAGGGAGATGGGGCATGAAGTTATTTCTAGGAGTTGGACACATACCAAGTTATCTCAGTTCTGGGCATCTTTGAAATACCTATACTAACTTGTTCCTACATAGTAACTTGCAACTTTGAATGAGAATGTGCTTGCTTGCAGCAACGTGCTATATGTTCTGAATGCCCGATTTGGGAATCTGTGTCAAAACTTTGTTAGGAATTATGTGATCCTTACTAGCTGGAAGTAAGGGAGGTGGAGCATGAAGTTATTTCTAGGAGTTGGACACATACCAAGTTTAGCTGAGTTCTGGGCATCTTTGAAATACCTATACAAACTTGTTCCTACATAGTAACTTGCATCTTTGAATGAGAATCTGCTTGCTTACAGCAACGTGCTATATGTTCTGAATGCCCGAATTGGGAATCTGTGTCAAAACTTTGTTACGAATTATGTGATCCTTACTAGCTGGAAGTAAGGGAGATGGGGCATGAAGTTATTTCTAGGAGTTGGACACATACCAAGTTTAGCTCAGTTCTGGGCATCTTTGAAATACCTATACAAACTTGTTCCTACATAGTAACTTGCATCTTTGAATGAGAATGTGCTTGCTTACAGCAACGTGCTATATGTTCTGATTGCCCGAATTGGGAATCTGTGTCAAAACTTTGTTAGGAATTATGTGATCCTTACTAGCTGGAAGTAAGGGAGATGGGGCATGAAGTTATTTCTAGGAGTTGGACACATACCAAGTTTAGCTCAGTTCTGGGCATCTTTGAAATACCTATACAAACTTGTTCCTACATAGTAACTTGCATCTTTAATGAGAATCTGCTTGCTTACAGCAACGTGCTATATGTTCTGAATGCCCGAATTGGGAATCTGTGTCAAAACTTTGTTAGGAATTATGTGATCCTTACTAGCTGGAAGTAAGTGAGATGGGGCATGAAGTTATTTCTAGGAGTTGGACACATACCAAGTTTAGCTCAGTTCTGGGCATCTTTGAAATACCTATACAAACTTGTTCCTACATAGTAACTTGCAACTTTGAATGAGAATGTGCTTGCTTACAGCAACGTGCTATATGTTCTGAATGCCCGAATTTGGAATCTGTGTCAAAACTTTGTCAGGAATTATGTGATCCTTACTAGCTGGAAGTAAGGGAGATGGGGCATGAAGTTATTTCTAGGAGTTGGACACATACCAAGTTTAGCTCAGTTCTGGGCATCTTTGAAATACCTATACAAACTTGTTCCTACATAGTAACTTGCAACTTTGAATGAGAATGTGCTTGCTTGCAGCAACGTGCTATATGTTCTGAATGCCCGATTTGGGAATCTGTGTCAAAACTTTGTTAGGAATTATGTGATCCTTACTAGCTGGAAGTAAGGGAGGTGGAGCATGAAGTTATTTCTAGGAGTTGGACACATACCAAGTTTAGCTGAGTTCTGGGCATCTTTGAAATACCTATACAAACTTGTTCCTACATAGTAACTTGCATCTTTGAATGAGAATCTGCTTGCTTACAGCAACGTGCTATATGTTCTGAATGCCCGAATTGGGAATCTGTGTCAAAACTTTCTTAGGAATTATGTGATCCTTACTAGCTGGAAGTAAGGGAGATGGGGCATGAAGTTATTTCTAGGAGTTGGACACATACCAAATTTAGCTCAGTTCTGTGCATCTTTGAAATACCTATACAAACTTGTTCCTACATAGTAACTTGCATCTTTGAATGAGAATGTGCTTGCTTACAGCAACGTGCTATATGTTCTGAATGCCCGAATTGGGAATCTGTGTCAAAACTTTGTTAGGAATTATGTGATCCTTACTAGCTGGAAGTAAGGGAGATGGGGCATGAAGTTATTTCTAGGAGTTGGACACATACCAAGTTTAGCTCAGTTCTGGGCATCTTTGAAATACCTATACAAACTTGTTCCTACATAGTAACTTGCAACTTTGAATGAGAATGTGCTTGCTTACAGCAACGTGCTATATGTTCTGAATGCCCGAATTGGGAATCTGTGTCAAAACTTTGTTAGGAATTATGTGATCCTTACTAGCTGGAAGTAAGGGAGATAGGGCATGAAGTTATTTCTAGGAGTTGGACACATACCAAGTTTAGCTCAGTTCTGGGCATCTTTGAAATACCTATACAAACTTGTTCCTACATAGTAACTTGCATCTTTGAATCAGAATGTGCTTGCTTACAGCAACGTGCTATATGTTCTGAATGCCCGAATTGGGAATCTGTATCAAAACTTTGTTAGGAATTATGTGATCCTTACTAGCTGGAAGTAAGGGAGATGGGGCATGAAGTTATTTCTAGGAGTTGGACACATACCAAGTTTAGCTCAGTTCTGGGCATCTTTGAAATACCTATACAAACTTGTTCCTACATAGTAACTTGCAACTTTGAATGAGAATGTGCTTGCTTACAGCAACGTGCTATATGTTCTGAATGCCCGAATTGGGAATCTGTGTCAAAACTTTGTTAGGAATTATGTGATCCTTACTAGCTGGAAGTAAGGGAGATGGGGCATGAAGTTATTTCTAGGAGTTGGACACATACCAAGTTTAGCTCAGTTCTGGGCATCTTTGAAATACCTATACAAACTTGTTCCTACATAGTAACTTGCATCTTTGAATGAGAATGTGCTTGCTTACAGCAACGTGCTATATGTTCTCAATGCCCGAATTGGGAACCTGTGTCAAAACTTTGTTAGGAATTATGTGATCCTTACTAGCTGGAAGTAAGGGAGATGGGGCATGAAGTTATTTCTAGGAGTTGGACACATACCAAGTTTAGCTCAGTTCTGGGCATCATTGAAATACCTATACAAACTTGTTCCTACATAGTAACTTGCAACTTTGAATGAAAATGTGCTTGCTTACAGCAACGTGCTATATGTTCTGAATGCCCGAATTGGCAATCTGTGTCAAAACTTTCTTAGGAATTATGTGATCCTTACTAGCTGGAAGTAAGGGAGATGGGGCATGAAGTTATTTCTAGGAGTTGGACACATACCAAGTTTAGCTCAGTTCTGGGCATCTTTGAAATACCTATACAAACTTGTTCCTACATAGTAACTTGCATCTTTGAATGAGAATCTGCTTGCTTACAGCAACGTGCTATATGTTCTGAATGCCCGAATTGGGAATCTCTGTCAAAACTTTGTTAGGAATTATGTGATCCTTACTAGCTGGAAGTAAGGGAGATGGGGCATGAAGTTATTTCTAGGAGTTGGACACATACCAAGTTTAGCTCAGTTCTGGGCATCTTTGAAATACCTATACAAACTTGTTCCTACATAGTAACTTGCAACTTTGAATGAGAATGTGCTTGCTTACAGCAACGTGCTATATGTTCTGAATGCCCGAATTGGGAATCTGTGTCAAAACTTCGTTAGGAATTATGTGATCCTTACTAGCTGGAAGTAAGGGAGATGGGGCATGAAGTTATTTCTAGGAGTTGGACACATACCAAGTTTAGCTCAGTTCTGGGCATCTTTGAAATACCTATACAAACTTGTTGCTACATAGTAACTTGCATCATTAATGAGAATGTGCTTGCTTACAGCAACGTGCTATATGTTCTGAATGCCCGAATTGGGAATCTCTGTCAAAACTTTGTTAGGAATTATGTGATCCTTACTAGCTGGAAGTAAGGGAGATGGGGCATGAAGTTATTTCTAGGAGTTGGACACATACCAAGTTTAGCTCAGTTCTGGGCATCTTTGAAATACCTATACAAACTTGTTCCTACATAGTAACTTGCAACTTTGAATGAGAATGTGCTTGCTTACAGCAACGTGCTATATGTTCTGAATGCCCGAATTGGAAATCTGTGTCAAAACTTTGTTAGGAATTATGTGATCCTTACTAGCTGGAAGTAAGGGAGATGGGGCATGAAGTTATTTCTAGGAGTTGGACACATACCAAGTTTAGCTCAGTTCTGGGCATCTTTGAAATACCTATACAAACTTGTTCCTACATAGTAACTTGCATCTTTGAATGAGAATGTGCTTGCTTACAGCAACGTGCTATATGTTCTGAATGCCCGAATTGGGAATCTGTGTCAAAACTTTGTTAGGAATTATGTGATCCTTACTAGCTGGAAGTAAGGGAGATGGGGCATGAAGTTATTTCTAGGAGTTGGACACATACCAAGTTTAGCTCAGTTCTGGGCATCTTTGAAATACCTATACAAACTTGTTCCTACATAGTAACTTGCATCTTTGAATGAGAATGTACTTGCTTACAGCAACGTGCTATATGTTCTGATTGCCCGAATTGGCAATCTGTGTCAAAACTTTGTTAGGAATTATGTGATCCTTACTAGCTGGAAGTAAGGGAGATGGGGCATGAAGTTATTTCTAGGAGTTGGACACATACCAAGTTTAGCTCAGTTCTGGGCATCTTTGAAATACCTATACAAACTTGTTCCTACATAGTAACTTGCATCTTTAATGAGAATCTGCTTGCTTACAGCAACGTGCTATATGTTCTGAATGCCCGAATTGGGAATCTGTGTCAAAACTTTGTTAGGAATTATGTGATCCTTACTAGCTGGAAGTAAGGGAGATGGGGCATGAAGTTATTTCTAGGAGTTGGACACATACCAAGTTTAGCTCAGTTCTGGGCATCTTTGAAATACCTATACAAACTTGTTCCTACATAGTAACTTGCAACTTTGAATGAGAATGTGCTTGCTTACAGCAACGTGCTATATGTTCTGAATGCCCGAATTGGGAATCTGTGTCAAAACTTTGTTAGGAATTATGTGATCCTTACTAGCTGGAAGTAAGGGAGATAGGGCATGAAGTTATTTCTAGGAGTTGGACACATACCAAGTTTAGCTCAGTTCTGGGCATCTTTGAAATACCTATACAAACTTGTTCCTACATAGTAACTTGCATCTTTGAATCAGAATGTGCTTGCTTACAGCAACGTGCTATATGTTCTGAATGCCCGAATTGGGAATCTGTATCAAAACTTTGTTAGGAATTATGTGATCCTTACTAGCTGGAAGTAAGGGAGATGGGGCATGAAGTTATTTCTAGGAGTTGGACACATACCAAGTTTAGCTCAGTTCTGGGCATCTTTGAAATACCTATACAAACTTGTTCCTACATAGTAACTTGCAACTTTGAATGAGAATGTGCTTGCTTACAGCAACGTGCTATATGTTCTGAATGCCCGAATTGGGAATCTGTGTCAAAACTTTGTTAGGAATTATGTGATCCTTACTAGCTGGAAGTAAGGGAGATGGGGCATGAAGTTATTTCTAGGAGTTGGACACATACCAAGTTTAGCTCAGTTCTGGGCATCTTTGAAATACCTATACAAACTTGTTCCTACATAGTAACTTGCATCTTTGAATGAGAATGTGCTTGCTTACAGCAACGTGCTATATGTTCTCAATGCCCGAATTGGGAACCTGTGTCAAAACTTTGTTAGGAATTATGTGATCCTTACTAGCTGGAAGTAAGGGAGATGGGGCATGAAGTTATTTCTAGGAGTTGGACACATACCAAGTTTAGCTCAGTTCTGGGCATCATTGAAATACCTATACAAACTTGTTCCTACATAGTAACTTGCAACTTTGAATGAAAATGTGCTTGCTTACAGCAACGTGCTATATGTTCTGAATGCCCGAATTGGCAATCTGTGTCAAAACTTTCTTAGGAATTATGTGATCCTTACTAGCTGGAAGTAAGGGAGATGGGGCATGAAGTTATTTCTAGGAGTTGGACACATACCAAGTTTAGCTCAGTTCTGGGCATCTTTGAAATACCTATACAAACTTGTTCCTACATAGTAACTTGCATCTTTGAATGAGAATCTGCTTGCTTACAGCAACGTGCTATATGTTCTGAATGCCCGAATTGGGAATCTCTGTCAAAACTTTGTTAGGAATTATGTGATCCTTACTAGCTGGAAGTAAGGGAGATGGGGCATGAAGTTATTTCTAGGAGTTGGACACATACCAAGTTTAGCTCAGTTCTGGGCATCTTTGAAATACCTATACAAACTTGTTCCTACATAGTAACTTGCAACTTTGAATGAGAATGTGCTTGCTTACAGCAACGTGCTATATGTTCTGAATGCCCGAATTGGGAATCTGTGTCAAAACTTCGTTAGGAATTATGTGATCCTTACTAGCTGGAAGTAAGGGAGATGGGGCATGAAGTTATTTCTAGGAGTTGGACACATACCAAGTTTAGCTCAGTTCTGGGCATCTTTGAAATACCTATACAAACTTGTTGCTACATAGTAACTTGCATCATTAATGAGAATGTGCTTGCTTACAGCAACGTGCTATATGTTCTGAATGCCCGAATTGGGAATCTCTGTCAAAACTTTGTTAGGAATTATGTGATCCTTACTAGCTGGAAGTAAGGGAGATGGGGCATGAAGTTATTTCTAGGAGTTGGACACATACCAAGTTTAGCTCAGTTCTGGGCATCTTTGAAATACCTATACAAACTTGTTCCTACATAGTAACTTGCAACTTTGAATGAGAATGTGCTTGCTTACAGCAACGTGCTATATGTTCTGAATGCCCGAATTGGAAATCTGTGTCAAAACTTTGTTAGGAATTATGTGATCCTTACTAGCTGGAAGTAAGGGAGATGGGGCATGAAGTTATTTCTAGGAGTTGGACACATACCAAGTTTAGCTCAGTTCTGGGCATCTTTGAAATACCTATACAAACTTGTTCCTACATAGTAACTTGCATCTTTGAATGAGAATGTGCTTGCTTACAGCAACGTGCTATATGTTCTGAATGCCCGAATTGGGAATCTGTGTCAAAACTTTGTTAGGAATTATGTGATCCTTACTAGCTGGAAGTAAGGGAGATGGGGCATGAAGTTATTTCTAGGAGTTGGACACATACCAAGTTTAGCTCAGTTCTGGGCATCTTTGAAATACCTATACAAACTTGTTCCTACATAGTAACTTGCATCTTTGAATGAGAATGTACTTGCTTACAGCAACGTGCTATATGTTCTGATTGCCCGAATTGGCAATCTGTGTCAAAACTTTGTTAGGAATTATGTGATCCTTACTAGCTGGAAGTAAGGGAGATGGGGCATGAAGTTATTTCTAGGAGTTGGACACATACCAAGTTTAGCTCAGTTCTGGGCATCTTTGAAATACCTATACAAACTTGTTCCTACATAGTAACTTGCATCTTTAATGAGAATCTGCTTGCTTACAGCAACGTGCTATATGTTCTGAATGCCCGAATTGGGAATCTGTGTCAAAACTTTGTTAGGAATTATGTGATCCTTACTAGCTGGAAGTAAGGGAGATGGGGCATGAAGTTATTTCTAGGAGTTGGACACATACCAAGTTTAGCTCAGTTCTGGGCATCTTTGAAATACCTATACAAACTTGTTCCTACATAGTAACTTGCAACTTTGAATGAGAATGTGCTTGCTTACAGCAACGTGCTATATGTTCTGAATGCCCGAATTGGCAATCTGTGTCAAAACTTTGTTAGGAATTATGTGATCCTTACTAGCTGGAAGTAAGGGAGATGGGGCATGAAGTTATTTCTAGGAGTTGGACACATACCAAGTTATCTCAGTTCTGGGCATCTTTGAAATACCTATACTAACTTGTTCCTACATAGTAACTTGCAACTTTGAATGAGAATGTGCTTGCTTGCAGCAACGTGCTATATGTTCTGAATGCCCGATTTGGGAATCTGTGTCAAAACTTTGTTAGGAATTATGTGATCCTTACTAGCTGGAAGTAAGGGAGGTGGAGCATGAAGTTATTTCTAGGAGTTGGACACATACCAAGTTTAGCTGAGTTCTGGGCATCTTTGAAATACCTATACAAACTTGTTCCTACATAGTAACTTGCATCTTTGAATGAGAATCTGCTTGCTTACAGCAACGTGCTATATGTTCTGAATGCCCGATTTGGGAATCTGTGTCAAATCTTTGTTAGGAATTATGTGATCCTTACTAGCTGGAAGTAAGGGAGATGGAGCATGAAGTTATTTCTAGGAGTTGGACACATACCAAGTTTAGCTCAGTTCTGGGCATCTTTGAAATACCTGTACAAACTTGTTCCTACATAGTAACTTGCATCTTTGAATGAGAATGTGCTTGCTTACAGTAACGTGCTATATGTTCTGAATGCCCGAATTGGGAATCTGTGTCAAAACTTTGTTAGGAATTATGTGATCCTTACTAGCTGGAAGTAAGGAAGATGGAGCAAGATGTTATTTCTAGGAGTTGGACACATACCAAGTTTAGCTCAGTTCTGGGCATCTTTGAAATACCTATACAAACTTGTTCCTACATAGTAACTTGCATCTTTGAATGAGAATGTGCTTGCTTACAGCAACGTGCTATATGTTCTGAATGCCCGAATAGGGAATCTGTGTCAAAACTTTCTTAGGAATTATGTGATCCTTACTAGCTGGAAGTAAGGGAGATGGGGCATGAAGTTATTTCTAGGAGTTGGACACATACCAAGTTTAGCTCAGTTCTGGGCATCTTTGAAATACCTATACAAACTTGTTCCTACATAGTAACTTGCATCTTTGAATGAGAATCTGCTTGCTTACAGCAACGTGCTATATGTTCTGAATGCCCGATTTGGGAATCTGTGTCAAAACTTTGTTAGGAATTATGTGATCCTTACTAGCTGGAAGTAAGGGAGATGGGGCATGAAGTTATTTCTAGGAGTTGGACACATACCAAGTTTAGCTCAGTTCTGGGCATCTTTGAAATACCTATACAAACTTGTTCCTACATAGTAACTTGCATCTTTGAATGAGAATGTGCTTGCTTACAGCAACGTGCTATATGTTCTCAATGCCCGAATTGGGAACCTGTGTCAAAACTTTGTTAGGAATTATGTGATCCTTACTAGCTGGAAGTAAGGGAGATGGGGCATGAAGTTATTTCTAGGAGTTGGACACATACCAAGTTTAGCTCAGTTCTGGGCATCTTTGAAATACCTATACAAACTTGTTCCTACAGAGTAACTTGCATCTTTAATGAGAATGTGCTTGCTTACAGCAACGTGCTATATGTTCTGAATGTCCGAATTGGGAATCTGTGTCAAAACTTTGTTAGGAATTATGTGATCCTTACTAGCTGGAAGTAAGGGAGATGGGGCATGAAGTTATTTCTAGGAGTTGGACACATACCAAGTTTAGCTCAGTTCTGGGCATCTTTGAAATACCTATACAAACTTGTTGCTACATAGTAACTTGCATCATTAATGAGAATGTGCTTGCTTACAGCAACGTGCTATATGTTCTGAATGCCCGAATTGGGAATCTGTGTCAAAACTTTGTTAGGAATTATGTGATCCTTACTAGCTGGAAGTAAGGGAGATGGGGCATGAAGTTATTTCTAGGAGTTGGACACATACCAAGTTTAGCTCAGTTCTGGGCATCTTTGAAATACCTATACAAACTTGTTCCTACATAGTAACTTGCAACTTTGAATGAGAATGTGCTTGCTTACAGCAACGTGCTATATGTTCTGAATGCCCGAATTGGAAATCTGTGTCAAAACTTTGTTAGGAATTATGTGATCCTTACTAGCTGGAAGTAAGGGAGATGGGGCATGAAGTTATTTCTAGGAGTTGGACACATACCAAGTTTAGCTCAGTTCTGGGCATCTTTGAAATACCTATACAAACTTGTTCCTACATAGTAACTTGCATCTTTGAATGAGAATGTGCTTGCTTACAGCAACGTGCTATATGTTCTGAATGCCCGAATTGGGAATCTGTGTCAAAACTTTGTTAGGAATTATGTGATCCTTACTAGCTGGAAGTAAGGGAGATGGGGCATGAAGTTATTTCTAGGAGTTGGACACATACCAAGTTTAGCTCAGTTCTGGGCATCTTTGAAATACCTATACAAACTTGTTCCTACATAGTAACTTGCATCTTTGAATGAGAATGTACTTGCTTACAGCAACGTGCTATATGTTCTGATTGCCCGAATTGGCAATCTGTGTCAAAACTTTGTTAGGAATTATGTGATCCTTACTAGCTGGAAGTAAGGGAGATGGGGCATGAAGTTATTTCTAGGAGTTGGACACATACCAAGTTTAGCTCAGTTCTGGGCATCTTTGAAATACCTATACAAACTTGTTCCTACATAGTAACTTGCATCTTTAATGAGAATCTGCTTGCTTACAGCAACGTGCTATATGTTCTGAATGCCCGAATTGGCAATCTGTGTCAAAACTTTGTTAGGAATTATGTGATCCTTACTAGCTGGAAGTAAGGGAGATGGGGCATGAAGTTATTTCTAGGAGTTGGACACATACCAAGTTTAGCTCAGTTCTGGGCATCTTTGAAATACCTATACAAACTTGTTCCTACATAGTAACTTGCAACTTTGAATGAGAATGTGCTTGCTTACAGCAACGTGCTATATGTTCTGAATGCCCGAATTGGCAATCTGTGTCAAAACTTTGTTAGGAATTATGTGATCCTTACTAGCTGGAAGTAAGGGAGATGGGGCATGAAGTTATTTCTAGGAGTTGGACACATACCAAGTTATCTCAGTTCTGGGCATCTTTGAAATACCTATACTAACTTGTTCCTACATAGTAACTTGCAACTTTGAATGAGAATGTGCTTGCTTGCAGCAACGTGCTATATGTTCTGAATGCCCGATTTGGGAATCTGTGTCAAAACTTTGTTAGGAATTATGTGATCCTTACTAGCTGGAAGTAAGGGAGGTGGAGCATGAAGTTATTTCTAGGAGTTGGACACATACCAAGTTTAGCTGAGTTCTGGGCATCTTTGAAATACCTATACAAACTTGTTCCTACATAGTAACTTGCATCTTTGAATGAGAATCTGCTTGCTTACAGCAACGTGCTATATGTTCTGAATGCCCGAATTGGGAATCTGTGTCAAAACTTTGTTACGAATTATGTGATCCTTACTAGCTGGAAGTAAGGGAGATGGGGCATGAAGTTATTTCTAGGAGTTGGACACATACCAAGTTTAGCTCAGTTCTGGGCATCTTTGAAATACCTATACAAACTTGTTCCTACATAGTAACTTGCATCTTTGAATGAGAATGTGCTTGCTTACAGCAACGTGCTATATGTTCTGATTGCCCGAATTGGGAATCTGTGTCAAAACTTTGTTAGGAATTATGTGATCCTTACTAGCTGGAAGTAAGGGAGATGGGGCATGAAGTTATTTCTAGGAGTTGGACACATACCAAGTTTAGCTCAGTTCTGGGCATCTTTGAAATACCTATACAAACTTGTTCCTACATAGTAACTTGCATCTTTAATGAGAATCTGCTTGCTTACAGCAACGTGCTATATGTTCTGAATGCCCGAATTGGGAATCTGTGTCAAAACTTTGTTAGGAATTATGTGATCCTTACTAGCTGGAAGTAAGTGAGATGGGGCATGAAGTTATTTCTAGGAGTTGGACACATACCAAGTTTAGCTCAGTTCTGGGCATCTTTGAAATACCTATACAAACTTGTTCCTACATAGTAACTTGCAACTTTGAATGAGAATGTGCTTGCTTACAGCAACGTGCTATATGTTCTGAATGCCCGAATTTGGAATCTGTGTCAAAACTTTGTCAGGAATTATGTGATCCTTACTAGCTGGAAGTAAGGGAGATGGGGCATGAAGTTATTTCTAGGAGTTGGACACATACCAAGTTTAGCTCAGTTCTGGGCATCTTTGAAATACCTATACAAACTTGTTCCTACATAGTAACTTGCAACTTTGAATGAGAATGTGCTTGCTTGCAGCAACGTGCTATATGTTCTGAATGCCCGATTTGGGAATCTGTGTCAAAACTTTGTTAGGAATTATGTGATCCTTACTAGCTGGAAGTAAGGGAGGTGGAGCATGAAGTTATTTCTAGGAGTTGGACACATACCAAGTTTAGCTGAGTTCTGGGCATCTTTGAAATACCTATACAAACTTGTTCCTACATAGTAACTTGCATCTTTGAATGAGAATCTCCTTGCTTACAGCAACGTGCTATATGTTCTGAATGCCCGAATTGGGAATCTGTGTCAAAACTTTGTTAGGAATTATGTGATCCTTACTAGCTGGAAGTAAGGGAGATGGGGCATGAAGTTATTTCTAGGAGTTGGACACATACCAAGTTTAGCTCAGTTCTGTGCATCTTTGAAATACCTATACAAACTTGTTCCTACATAGTAACTTGCATCTTTGAATGAGAATGTGCTTGCTTACAGCAACGTGCTATATGTTCTGAATGCCCGAATTGGGAATCTGTGTCAAAACTTTGTTAGGAATTATGTGATCCTTACTAGCTGGAAGTAAGGGAGATGGGGCATGAAGTTATTTCTAGGAGTTGGACACATACCAAGTTTAGCTCAGTTCTGGGCATCTTTGAAATACCTATACAAACTTGTTCCTACATAGTAACTTGCAACTTTGAATGAGAATGTGCTTGCTTACAGCAACGTGCTATATGTTCTGAATGCCCGAATTGGGAATCTGTGTCAAAACTTTGTTAGGAATTATGTGATCCTTACTAGCTGGAAGTAAGGGAGATAGGGCATGAAGTTATTTCTAGGAGTTGGACACATACCAAGTTTAGCTCAGTTCTGGGCATCTTTGAAATACCTATACAAACTTGTTCCTACATAGTAACTTGCATCTTTGAATCAGAATGTGCTTGCTTACAGCAACGTGCTATATGTTCTGAATGCCCGAATTGGGAATCTGTATCAAAACTTTGTTAGGAATTATGTGATCCTTACTAGCTGGAAGTAAGGGAGATGGGGCATGAAGTTATTTCTAGGAGTTGGACACATACCAAGTTTAGCTCAGTTCTGGGCATCTTTGAAATACCTATACAAACTTGTTCCTACATAGTAACTTGCAACTTTGAATGAGAATGTGCTTGCTTACAGCAACGTGCTATATGTTCTGAATGCCCGAATTGGGAATCTGTGTCAAAACTTTGTTAGGAATTATGTGATCCTTACTAGCTGGAAGTAAGGGAGATGGGGCATGAAGTTATTTCTAGGAGTTGGACACATACCAAGTTTAGCTCAGTTCTGGGCATCTTTGAAATACCTATACAAACTTGTTCCTACATAGTAACTTGCATCTTTGAATGAGAATGTGCTTGCTTACAGCAACGTGCTATATGTTCTCAATGCCCGAATTGGGAACCTGTGTCAAAACTTTGTTAGGAATTATGTGATCCTTACTAGCTGGAAGTAAGGGAGATGGGGCATGAAGTTATTTCTAGGAGTTGGACACATACCAAGTTTAGCTCAGCTCTGGGCATCATTGAAATACCTATACAAACTTGTTCCTACATAGTAACTTGCAACTTTGAATGAAAATGTGCTTGCTTACAGCAACGTGCTATATGTTCTGATTGCCCGAATTGGCAATCTGTGTCAAAACTTTCTTAGGAATTATGTGATCCTTACTAGCTGGAAGTAAGGGAGATGGGGCATGAAGTTATTTCTAGGAGTTGGACACATACCAAGTTTAGCTCAGTTCTGGGCATCTTTGAAATACCTATACAAACTTGTTCCTACATAGTAACTTGCATCTTTGAATGAGAATGTGCTTGCTTACAGCAACGTGCTATATGTTCTGAATGCCCGAATTGGGAATCTCTGTCAAAACTTTGTTAGGAATTATGTGATCCTTACTAGCTGGAAGTAACGGAGATGGGGCATGAAGTTATTTCTAGGAGTTGGACACATACCAAGTTTAGCTCAGTTCTGGGCATCTTTGAAATACCTATACAAACTTGTTCCTACATAGTAACTTGCAACTTTGAATGAGAATGTGCTTGCTTACAGCAACGTGCTATATGTTCTGAATGCCCGAATTGGGAATCTGTGTCAAAACTTTGTTAGGAATTATGTGATCCTTACTAGCTGGAAGTAAGGGAGATGGGGCATGAAGTTATTTCTAGGAGTTGGACACATACCAAGTTTAGCTCAGTTCTGGGCATCTTTGAAATACCTATACAAACTTGTTCCTACATAGTAACTTGCATCTTTAATGAGAATGTGCTTGCTTACAGCAACGTGCTATATGTTCTGAATGCCCGAATTGGGAATCTGTGTCAAAACTTTGTTAGGAATTATGTGATCCTTACTAGCTGGAAGTAAGGGAGATGGGGCATGAAGTTATTTCTAGGAGTTGGACACATACCAAGTTTAGCTCAGTTCTGGGCATCTTTGAAATACCTATACAAACTTGTTGCTACATAGTAACTTGCATCATTAATGAGAATGTGCTTGCTTACAGCAACGTGCTATATGTTCTGAATGCCCGAATTGGCAATCTGCGTCAAAACTTTGTTAGGAATTATGTGATCCTTACTAGCTGGAAGTAAGGGAGATGGGGCATGAAGTTATTTCTAGGAGTTGGAGACATACCAAGTTTAGCTCAGTTCTGGGCATCTTTGAAATACCTATACAAACTTGTTCCTACATAGTAACTTGCAACTTTGAATGAGAATGTGCTTGCTTACAGCAACGTGCTATATGTTCTGAATGCCCGAATTGGGAATCTGTGTCAAAACTTTGTTAGGAATTATGTGATCCTTACTAGCTGGAAGTAAGGGAGATGGGGCATGAAGTTATTTCTAGGAGTTGGACACATACCAAGTTTAGCTCAGTTCTGGGCATCTTTGAAATACCTATACAAACTTGTTCCTACATAGTAACTTGCATCTTTGAATGAGAATCTGCTTGCTTACAGCAACGTGCTATATGTTCTGAATGCCCGAATTGGGAATCTGTGTCAAAACTTTGTTAGGAATTATGTGATCCTTACTAGCTGGAAGTAAGGGAGATGGGGCATGAAGTTATTTCGAGGAGTTGGACACATACCAAGTTTAGCTCAGTTCTGGGCATCTTTGAAATACCTATACAAACTTGTTCCTACATAGTAACTTGCATCTTTGAATGAGAATGTGCTTGCTTACAGCAACGTTCTATATGTTCTGAATGACCGAATTGGGAATCTGTGTCAAAACTTTGTTAGGAATTATGTGATCCTTACTAGCTGGAAGTAAGGGAGATGGGGCATGAAGTTATTTCTAGGAGTTGGACACATACCAAGTTTAGCTCAGTTCTGGGCATCTTTGAAATACCTATACAAACTTGTTCCTACATAGTAACTTGCATCTTTGAATGAGAATGTGCTTGCTTACAGCAACGTGCTATATGTTCTGATTGCCCGAATTGGGAATCTGTGTCAAAACTTTGTTAGGAATTATGTGATCCTTACTAGCTGGAAGTAAGGGAGATGGGGCATGAAGTTATTTCTAGGAGTTGGACACATACCAAGTTTAGCTCAGTTCTGGGCATCTTTGAAATACCTATACAAACTTGTTGCTACATAGTAACTTGCATCATTAATGAGAATGTGCTTGCTTACAGCAACGTGCTATATGTTCTGATTGCCCGAATTGGCAATCTGTGTCAAAACTTTGTTAGGAATTATGTGATCCTTACTAGCTGGAAGTAAGGGAGATGGGGCATGAAGTTATTTCTAGGAGTTGGACACATACCAAGTTTAGCTCAGTTCTGGGCATCTTTGAAATACCTATACAAACTTGTTCCTACATAGTAACTTGCATCTTTGAATGAGAATCTGCTTGCTTACAGCAACGTGCTATGTGTTCTGAATGCCCGAATTGGGAATCTGTGTCAAAACTTTGTTAGGAATTATGTGATCCTTACTAGCTGGAAGTAAGGGAGATGGGGCATGAAGTTATTTCTAGGAGTGGGACACATACCAAGTTTAGCTCAGTTCTGGGCATCATTGAAATACCTATACAAACTTGTTCCTACATAGTAACTTGCAACTTTGAATGAAAATGTGCTTGCTTACAGCAACGTGCTATATGTTCTGAATGCCCGAATTGGCAATCTGTGTCAAAACTTTCTTAGGAATTATGTGATCCTTACTAGCTGGAAGTAAGGGAGATGGGGCATGAAGTTATTTCTAGGAGTTGGACACATACCAAGTTTAGCTCAGTTCTGGGCATCTTTGAAATACCTATACAAACTTGTTGCTACATAGTAACTTGCATCATTAATGAGAATGTGCTTGCTTACAGCAACGTGCTATATGTTCTGAATGCCCGAATTGGCAATCTGTGTCAAAACTTTGTTAGGAATTATGTGATCCTTACTAGCTGGAAGTAAGGGAGATGGGGCATGAAGTTATTTCTAGGAGTTGGACACATACCAAGTTTAGCTCAGTTCTGGGCATCTTTGAAATACCTATACAAACTTGTTCCTACATAGTAACTTGCAACTTTGAATGAGAATGTGCTTGCTTACAGCAACGTGCTATATGTTCTGAATGCCCGAATTGGGAATCTGTGTCAAAACTTTGTTAGGAATTATGTGATCCTTACTAGCTGGAAGTAAGGGAGATGGGGCATGAAGTTATTTCGAGGAGTTGGACACATACCAAGTTTAGCTCAGTTCTGGGCATCTTTGTAATACCTATACAAACTTGTTCCTACATAGTAACTTGCATCTTTGAATGAGAATGTGCTTGCTTACAGCAACGTGCTATATGTTCTGAATGCCCGAATTGGGAATCTGTGTCAAAACTTTGTTAGGAATTATGTGATCCTTACTAGCTGGAAGTAAGGGAGATGGGGCATGAAGTTATTTCTAGGAGTTGGACACATACCAAGTTTAGCTCAGTTCTGGGCATCTTTGAAATACCTATACAAACTTGTTCCTACATAGTAACTTGCATCTTTGAATGAGAATGTGCTTGCTTACAGCAACGTGCTATATGTTCTGAATGCCCGAATTGGGAATCTGTGTCAAAACTTTGTTAGGAATTATGTGATCCTTACTAGCTGGAAGTAAGGGAGATGGGGCATGAAGTTATTTCTAGGAGTTGGACACATACCAAGTTTAGCTCAGTTCTGGGCATCTTTGAAATACCTATACAAACTTGTTCCTACATAGTAACTTGCATCTTTGAATGAGAATGTACTTGCTTACAGCAACGTGCTATATGTTCTGATTGCCCGAATTGGCAATCTGTGTCAAAACTTTGTTAGGAATTATGTGATCCTTACTAGCTGGAAGTAAGGGAGATGGGGCATGAAGTTATTTCTAGGAGTTGGACACATACCAAGTTTAGCTCAGTTCTGGGCATCTTTGAAATACCTATACAAACTTGTTCCTACATAGTAACTTGCATCTTTAATGAGAATCTGCTTGCTTACAGCAACGTGCTATATGTTCTGAATGCCCGAATTGGCAATCTGTGTCAAAACTTTGTTAGGAATTATGTGATCCTTACTAGCTGGAAGTAAGGGAGATGGGGCATGAAGTTATTTCTAGGAGTTGGACACATACCAAGTTTAGCTCAGTTCTGGGCATCTTTGAAATACCTATACAAACTTGTTCCTACATAGTAACTTGCAACTTTGAATGAGAATGTGCTTGCTTACAGCAACGTGCTATATGTTCTGAATGCCCGAATTGGCAATCTGTGTCAAAACTTTGTTAGGAATTATGTGATCCTTACTAGCTGGAAGTAAGGGAGATGGGGCATGAAGTTATTTCTAGGAGTTGGACACATACCAAGTTATCTCAGTTCTGGGCATCTTTGAAATACCTATACTAACTTGTTCCTACATAGTAACTTGCAACTTTGAATGAGAATGTGCTTGCTTGCAGCAACGTGCTATATGTTCTGAATGCCCGATTTGGGAATCTGTGTCAAAACTTTGTTAGGAATTATGTGATCCTTACTAGCTGGAAGTAAGGGAGGTGGAGCATGAAGTTATTTCTAGGAGTTGGACACATACCAAGTTTAGCTGAGTTCTGGGCATCTTTGAAATACCTATACAAACTTGTTCCTACATAGTAACTTGCATCTTTGAATGAGAATCTGCTTGCTTACAGCAACGTGCTATATGTTCTGAATGCCCGAATTGGGAATCTGTGTCAAAACTTTGTTACGAATTATGTGATCCTTACTAGCTGGAAGTAAGGGAGATGGGGCATGAAGTTATTTCTAGGAGTTGGACACATACCAAGTTTAGCTCAGTTCTGGGCATCTTTGAAATACCTATACAAACTTGTTCCTACATAGTAACTTGCATCTTTGAATGAGAATGTGCTTGCTTACAGCAACGTGCTATATGTTCTGATTGCCCGAATTGGGAATCTGTGTCAAAACTTTGTTAGGAATTATGTGATCCTTACTAGCTGGAAGTAAGGGAGATGGGGCATGAAGTTATTTCTAGGAGTTGGACACATACCAAGTTTAGCTCAGTTCTGGGCATCTTTGAAATACCTATACAAACTTGTTCCTACATAGTAACTTGCATCTTTAATGAGAATCTGCTTGCTTACAGCAACGTGCTATATGTTCTGAATGCCCGAATTGGGAATCTGTGTCAAAACTTTGTTAGGAATTATGTGATCCTTACTAGCTGGAAGTAAGTGAGATGGGGCATGAAGTTATTTCTAGGAGTTGGACACATACCAAGTTTAGCTCAGTTCTGGGCATCTTTGAAATACCTATACAAACTTGTTCCTACATAGTAACTTGCAACTTTGAATGAGAATGTGCTTGCTTACAGCAACGTGCTATATGTTCTGAATGCCCGAATTTGGAATCTGTGTCAAAACTTTGTCAGGAATTATGTGATCCTTACTAGCTGGAAGTAAGGGAGATGGGGCATGAAGTTATTTCTAGGAGTTGGACACATACCAAGTTTAGCTCAGTTCTGGGCATCTTTGAAATACCTATACAAACTTGTTCCTACATAGTAACTTGCAACTTTGAATGAGAATGTGCTTGCTTGCAGCAACGTGCTATATGTTCTGAATGCCCGATTTGGGAATCTGTGTCAAAACTTTGTTAGGAATTATGTGATCCTTACTAGCTGGAAGTAAGGGAGGTGGAGCATGAAGTTATTTCTAGGAGTTGGACACATACCAAGTTTAGCTGAGTTCTGGGCATCTTTGAAATACCTATACAAACTTGTTCCTACATAGTAACTTGCATCTTTGAATGAGAATCTCCTTGCTTACAGCAACGTGCTATATGTTCTGAATGCCCGAATTGGGAATCTGTGTCAAAACTTTGTTAGGAATTATGTGATCCTTACTAGCTGGAAGTAAGGGAGATGGGGCATGAAGTTATTTCTAGGAGTTGGACACATACCAAGTTTAGCTCAGTTCTGTGCATCTTTGAAATACCTATACAAACTTGTTCCTACATAGTAACTTGCATCTTTGAATGAGAATGTGCTTGCTTACAGCAACGTGCTATATGTTCTGAATGCCCGAATTGGGAATCTGTGTCAAAACTTTGTTAGGAATTATGTGATCCTTACTAGCTGGAAGTAAGGGAGATGGGGCATGAAGTTATTTCTAGGAGTTGGACACATACCAAGTTTAGCTCAGTTCTGGGCATCTTTGAAATACCTATACAAACTTGTTCCTACATAGTAACTTGCAACTTTGAATGAGAATGTGCTTGCTTACAGCAACGTGCTATATGTTCTGAATGCCCGAATTGGGAATCTGTGTCAAAACTTTGTTAGGAATTATGTGATCCTTACTAGCTGGAAGTAAGGGAGATAGGGCATGAAGTTATTTCTAGGAGTTGGACACATACCAAGTTTAGCTCAGTTCTGGGCATCTTTGAAATACCTATACAAACTTGTTCCTACATAGTAACTTGCATCTTTGAATCAGAATGTGCTTGCTTACAGCAACGTGCTATATGTTCTGAATGCCCGAATTGGGAATCTGTATCAAAACTTTGTTAGGAATTATGTGATCCTTACTAGCTGGAAGTAAGGGAGATGGGGCATGAAGTTATTTCTAGGAGTTGGACACATACCAAGTTTAGCTCAGTTCTGGGCATCTTTGAAATACCTATACAAACTTGTTCCTACATAGTAACTTGCAACTTTGAATGAGAATGTGCTTGCTTACAGCAACGTGCTATATGTTCTGAATGCCCGAATTGGGAATCTGTGTCAAAACTTTGTTAGGAATTATGTGATCCTTACTAGCTGGAAGTAAGGGAGATGGGGCATGAAGTTATTTCTAGGAGTTGGACACATACCAAGTTTAGCTCAGTTCTGGGCATCTTTGAAATACCTATACAAACTTGTTCCTACATAGTAACTTGCATCTTTGAATGAGAATGTGCTTGCTTACAGCAACGTGCTATATGTTCTCAATGCCCGAATTGGGAACCTGTGTCAAAACTTTGTTAGGAATTATGTGATCCTTACTAGCTGGAAGTAAGGGAGATGGGGCATGAAGTTATTTCTAGGAGTTGGACACATACCAAGTTTAGCTCAGCTCTGGGCATCATTGAAATACCTATACAAACTTGTTCCTACATAGTAACTTGCATCTTTGAATGAGAATGTGCTTGCTTACAGCAACGTTCTATATGTTCTGAATGACCGAATTGGGAATCTGTGTCAAAACTTTGTTAGGAATTATGTGATCCTTACTAGCTGGAAGTAAGGGAGATGGGGCATGAAGTTATTTCTAGGAGTTGGACACATACCAAGTTTAGCTCAGTTCTGGGCATCTTTGAAATACCTATACAAACTTGTTCCTACATAGTAACTTGCATCTTTGAATGAGAATGTGCTTGCTTACAGCAACGTGCTATATGTTCTGATTGCCCGAATTGGGAATCTGTGTCAAAACTTTGTTAGGAATTATGTGATCCTTACTAGCTGGAAGTAAGGGAGATGGGGCATGAAGTTATTTCTAGGAGTTGGACACATACCAAGTTTAGCTCAGTTCTGGGCATCTTTGAAATACCTATACAAACTTGTTGCTACATAGTAACTTGCATCATTAATGAGAATGTGCTTGCTTACAGCAACGTGCTATATGTTCTGATTGCCCGAATTGGCAATCTGTGTCAAAACTTTGTTAGGAATTATGTGATCCTTACTAGCTGGAAGTAAGGGAGATGGGGCATGAAGTTATTTCTAGGAGTTGGACACATACCAAGTTTAGCTCAGTTCTGGGCATCTTTGAAATACCTATACAAACTTGTTCCTACATAGTAACTTGCATCTTTGAATGAGAATCTGCTTGCTTACAGCAACGTGCTATGTGTTCTGAATGCCCGAATTGGGAATCTGTGTCAAAACTTTGTTAGGAATTATGTGATCCTTACTAGCTGGAAGTAAGGGAGATGGGGCATGAAGTTATTTCTAGGAGTGGGACACATACCAAGTTTAGCTCAGTTCTGGGCATCATTGAAATACCTATACAAACTTGTTCCTACATAGTAACTTGCAACTTTGAATGAAAATGTGCTTGCTTACAGCAACGTGCTATATGTTCTGAATGCCCGAATTGGCAATCTGTGTCAAAACTTTCTTAGGAATTATGTGATCCTTACTAGCTGGAAGTAAGGGAGATGGGGCATGAAGTTATTTCTAGGAGTTGGACACATACCAAGTTTAGCTCAGTTCTGGGCATCTTTGAAATACCTATACAAACTTGTTGCTACATAGTAACTTGCATCATTAATGAGAATGTGCTTGCTTACAGCAACGTGCTATATGTTCTGAATGCCCGAATTGGCAATCTGTGTCAAAACTTTGTTAGGAATTATGTGATCCTTACTAGCTGGAAGTAAGGGAGATGGGGCATGAAGTTATTTCTAGGAGTTGGACACATACCAAGTTTAGCTCAGTTCTGGGCATCTTTGAAATACCTATACAAACTTGTTCCTACATAGTAACTTGCAACTTTGAATGAGAATGTGCTTGCTTACAGCAACGTGCTATATGTTCTGAATGCCCGAATTGGGAATCTGTGTCAAAACTTTGTTAGGAATTATGTGATCCTTACTAGCTGGAAGTAAGGGAGATGGGGCATGAAGTTATTTCGAGGAGTTGGACACATACCAAGTTTAGCTCAGTTCTGGGCATCTTTGTAATACCTATACAAACTTGTTCCTACATAGTAACTTGCATCTTTGAATGAGAATGTGCTTGCTTACAGCAACGTGCTATATGTTCTGAATGCCCGAATTGGGAATCTGTGTCAAAACTTTGTTAGGAATTATGTGATCCTTACTAGCTGGAAGTAAGGGAGATGGGGCATGAAGTTATTTCTAGGAGTTGGACACATACCAAGTTTAGCTCAGTTCTGGGCATCTTTGAAATACCTATACAAACTTGTTCCTACATTGTAACTTGCATCTTTAATGAGAATCTGCTTGCTTACAGCAACGTGCTATATGTTCTGAATGCCCGAATTGGGAATCTGTGTCAAAACTTTGTTAGGAATTATGTGATCCTTACTAGCTGGAAGTAAGGGAGATGGGGCATGAAGTTATTTCTAGGAGTTGGACACATACCATGTTTAGCTCAGTTCTGGGCATCTTTGAAATACCTATACAAACTTGTTCCTACATAGTAACTTGCAACTTTGAAGGAAAATGTGCTTGCTTACAGCAACGTGCTATATGTTCTGAATGCCCGAATTGGGAATCTGTGTCAAAACTTTGTTAGGAATTATGTGATCCTTACTAGCTGGAAGTAAGGGAGATGGGGCATGAAGTTATTTCTAGGAGTTGGACACATACCAAGTTTAGCTCAGTTCTGGGCATCTTTGAAATACCTATACAAACTTGTTCCTACATAGTAACTTGCAACTTTGAATGAGAATGTGCTTGCTTACAGCAACGTGCTATATGTTCTCAATGCCCGAATTGGGAATCTGTGTCAAAACTTTGTTAGGAATTATGTGATCCTTACTAGCTGGAGGTAAGGGAGATGGGGCATGAAGTTATTTCTAGGAGTTGGACACATACCAAGTTTAGCTCAGTTCTGGGCATCTTTGAAATACCTATACAAACTTGTTCCTACATAGTAACTTGCAACTTTGAATGAGAATCTGCTTGCTTACAGCAACGTGCTATATGTTCTGAATGCCCGAATTGGGAATCTGTGTCAAAACTTTGTTAGGAATTATGTGATCCTTACTAGCTGATAGTAAGGGAGATGGGGCATGAAGTTATTTCTAGGAGTTGGACACATACCAAGTTTAGCTCAGTTCTGGGCATCTTTGAAATACCTATACAAACTTGTTCCTACATAGTAACTTGCAACTTTGAATGAGAATGTGCTTGCTTACAGCAACGTGCTATATGTTTTGAATGCCCGAATTGGGAGTCTGTGTCAAAACTTTGTTAGGAATTATGTGATCCTTACTAGCTGGAAGTAAGGGAGATGGGGCATGAAGTTATTTCTAGGAGTTGGACACATACCAAGTTTAGCTCAGTTCTGGGCATCTTTG
Source organism: Diceros bicornis minor (assembly GCF_020826845.1). Taxonomy (NCBI): domain Eukaryota; kingdom Metazoa; phylum Chordata; class Mammalia; order Perissodactyla; family Rhinocerotidae; genus Diceros; species Diceros bicornis. The sequence continues at coordinate 42,756,428 of NC_080768.1, read as the reverse complement.
AAATACCTATACAAACTTGTTCCTACATAGTAACTTGCAACTTTGAATGAGAATGTGCATGCTTGCAGCAACGTGCTATATGTTCTGAATGCCCGAATTGGGAATCTGTGTCAAAACTTTGTTAGGAATTATGTGATCCTTACTAGCTGGAAGTAAGGGAGGTGGAGCATGAAGTTATTACTAGGAGTTGGACACATACCAAGTTTAGCTGAGTTCTGGGCATCTTTGAAATACCTATACAAACTTGTTCCTACATAGTAACTTGCATCTTTGAATGAGAATCTGCTTGCTTACAGCAACGTGCTATATGTTCTGAATGCCCGAATTGGGAATCTCTGTCAAAACTTTGTTAGGAATTATGTGATCCTTACTAGCTGGAAGTAAGGGAGATGGGGCATGAAGTTATTTCTAGGAGTTGGACACATACCAAGTTTATCTCAGTTCTGGGCATCTTTGAAATACCTATACAAACTTGTTCCTACAAAGTAACTTGCAACTTTGAATGAGAATGTGCTTGCCTACAGCAACGTGCTACATGTTCTGAATGCCCGAATTGGGAATCTGTGTCAAAACTTTGTTAGGAATTATGTGATCCTTACTAGCTGGAAGTAAGGGAGATGGGGCATGAAGTTATTTCTAGGAGTTGGACACATACCAAGTTTAGCTCAGTTCTGGGCATCTTTGAAATACCTATACAAACTTGTTCCTACATAGTAACTTGCAACTTTGAATGAGAATGTGCTTGCTTACAGCAACGTGCTATATGTTCTGAATGCCCGAATTGGGAATCTGTGTCAAAACTTTGTTAGGAATTATGTGATCCTTACTAGCTGGAAGTAAGGGAGATGGGGCATGAAGTTATTTCCAGGAGTTGGACACATACCAAGTTTAGCTCAGTTCTGGGCATCTTTGAAATACCTATACAAACTTGTTCCTACATAGTAACTTGCAACTTTGAATGAGAATGTGCTTGCTTACAGCAACGTGCTATATGTTCTGAATGCCCGAATTGGGAATCTGTGTCAAAACTTTGTTAGGAATTATGTGATCCTTACTAGCTGGAAGTAAGGGAGATGGGACATGAAGTTATTTCTTGGAGTTGGAGACATACCAAGTTTAGCTCAGTTCTGGGCATCTTTGAAATATCTATACAAACTTGTTCCTACATAGTAACTTGCATCTTTGAATGAGAATGTGCTTGCTTACAGCAACGTGCTATATGTTCTGAATGCCCGAATTGGGAATCTGTGTCAAAACTTTGTTAGGAATTATGTGATCCTTACTAGCTGGAAATAAGGGAGATGGGGCATGAAGTTATTTCTAGGAGTTGGAGACATACCAAGTTTAGCTCAGTTCTGGGCATCTTTGAAAGTCCTATTCAAACTTGTTCCTACATAGTAACTTGCAACTTTGAATGAGAATGTGCTTGCTTACAGCAACGTGCTATATGTTCTGAATGCCCGAATTGGGAATCTGTGTCAAAACTTTGTTGGGAATTATGTGAATCTGACTAGCTGGAAGTAAGGGAGTTGGGGCATGAAGGTATTTCTAGGATTTGGACACATACCAAGTTTAGCACAGTTCTGGGCATCTTTGAAATACCTATACAAACTTGTTCCTACATAGTAACTTGCAACTTTGAATGAGAATGTGCTTGCTTACAGCAACGTGCTATATGTTCTGAATGCCCGAATTGGGAATCTGTGTCAAAACATTGTTAGGAATTATGCGATCCTTACTCGCTGGAAGTAAGGGAGATGGGGCATGAAGTTATTTCTAGGAGTTGGAGACATACCAAGTTTAGCTCAGTTCTGGGCATCTTTGAAATACCTATACAAACTTGTTCCTACATATTAACTTGCAACTTTGAATGAGAATGTGCTTGCTTACAGCAACGGGTTATATGTTCTGAATGCCCGTATTGGGAATCTGTGTCAAAACTTTGTTAGGAATTATGTGATCCTTACTAGCTGGAAGTAAGGGAGATGGGGCATGAAGTTATTTCTAGGAGTTGGACACATACCAAGTTTAGCTCAGTTCTGCGCATCTTTGAAATACCTATACAAACTTGTTCCTACATAGTAACTTGCAACTTTGAATGAGAATGTGCTTGCTTACAGCAACGTGCTATATATTCTGAATGCCCGAATTGGTAATCTGTGTCAAAACTTTGTTAGAAATTATGTGATCCTTACTAGCTGGAAGTAAGGGAGATGGGGCATGAAGTTATTTCTAGGAGTTGCAGACATACCAAGTTTAGCTCAGTTCTGGGCATCTTTGAAAGTCCTATTCAAACTTGTTACTACATAGTAACTTGCAACTTTGAATGAGAATGTGCTTGCTTACAGCAACGTGCCATATGTTCTGAATGCCCGAATTGGGAATCTGTGTCAAAACTTTGTTAGGAATTATGTGATCCTTACTAGCTGGAACTAAGGGAGTTGGGGCATGAAGTTATTTCTAGGATTTGGAGACATACCAAGTTTTGCTCAGTTCTGGGCATCTTTGAAATACCTATTCAAACTTGTTCCTACATAGTAACTTGCAACTTTGAATGAGAATGTGCTTGCTTACAGCAACGTGCTATATGTTCTGAATGCCCGAATTGGGAATCTGTGTCAAAACTTTGTTAGGAATTATGTGATCCTTACTAGCTGGAAGTAAGGGAGATGGGGCATGAAGTTATTTCTAGGAGTTGGAGACATACCAAGTTTAGCTCAGTTCTGGGCATCTTTGAAAGTCCTATTCAAACTTGTTCCTACATAGTAACTTGCAACTTTGAATGAGAATGTGCTTGCTTACAGCAACGGGCTATATGTTCTGAATGCCCGAATAGGGAATCTGTGTCAAAACTTTGTTGGGAATTATGTGAATCTGACTAGCTGGAAGTAAGGGAGTTGGGGCATGAAGGTATTTCTAGGATTTGGACACATACCAAGTTTAGCACAGTTCTGGGCATCTTTGAAATACCTATACAAACTTGTTCCTACATAGTAACTTGCATCTTTGAATGAGAATGTGCTTGCTTACAGCAACGTGCTATATGTTCTGAATGCCCGAATTGGGAATCTGTGTCAAAACATTGTTAGGAATTATGCGATCCTTACTCGCTGGATGTAAGGGAGATGGGGCATGAAGTTATTTCTAGGAGTTGGAGACATACCAAGTTTAGCTGAGTTCTGGGCATCTTTGAAATACCTATACAAACTTGTTCCTACATATTAACTTGCAACTTTGAATGAGAATGTGCTTGCTTACAGCAACGGGCTATATGTTCTGAATGCCCGAATTGGGAATCTGTGTCAAAACTTTGTTAGGAATTATGTGATCCTTACTAGCTGGAAGTAAGGGAGATGGGGCATGAAGTTATTTCTAGGAGTTGGACACATACCAAGTTTAGCTCAGTTCTGGGCATCTTTGAAATACCTATACAAAGTGTTCCTACATAGTAACTTGCAACTTTGAATGAGAATGTGCTTGCTTACAGCAACCTGCTATATGTTCTGAATGCCCGAATTGGGAATCTGTGTCAAAACTTTGTTAGAAATTATGTGATCCTTACTAGCTGGAAGTAAGGGAGATGGGGCATGAAGTTATTTCTAGGAGTTGCAGACATACCAAGTTTAGCTCAGTTCTGGGCATCTTTGAAAGTCCTATTCAAACTTGTTCCTACATAGTAACTTGCAACTTTGAATGAGAATGTGCTTTCTTACAGCAACGTGCCATATGTTCTGAATGCCCGAATTGGGAATCTGTGTCAAAACTTTGTTAGGAATTATGTGATCCTTACTAGCTGGAACTAAGGGAGTTGGGGCATGAAGTTATTTCTAGGATTTGGAGACATACCAAGTTTTGCTCAGTTCTGGGCATCTTTGAAATACCTATTCAAACTTGTTCCTACATAGTAACTTGCAACTTTGAATGAGAATGTGCTTGCTTACAGCAACGGGCTATATGTTCTGAATGCCCGAATAGGGAATCTGTGTCAAAACTTTGCTAGGAATTATGTGATCCTTACTAGCTGGAAGTAAGGGAGTTGGGACATGAAGGTATTTCTAGGAGTTGGACACATACCAAGTTTAGCACAGTTCTGGGCATCTTTGAAATACCTATACAAACTTGTTCCTACATAGGAACTTGCAACTTTGAATGAGAATGTGCTTGCTTACAGCAACCTGCTATATGTTCTGAATGCCCGAATTGGGAATCTGTGTCAAAACTTTGTTATGAATTATGTGATCCTTACTAGATGGAAGTAAGGGAGATGGGGCATGAAGCTATTTCTAGGAGTTGGACACATAACAAGTTTAGCTCAGTTCTGGGCATCTTTGAAATACCTATACAAACTTGTTCCTACATAGTAACTTGCAACTTTGAATGAGAATGTGCTTGCTTACAGCAACGTGCTATATGTTCTGAATGCCCGAATTGGGAATCTGTGTCAAAACTTTGTTAGAAATTATGTGATCCTTACTAGATGGAAGTAAGGGAGATGGGGCATGAAGTTATTTCTAGGAGTTGGACACATACCAAGTTTAGCTCAGTTCTGGGCATCTTTGAAAGTCCTATTCAAACTTGTTCCTACATAGTAACTTGCAACTTTGAATAAGAATGTGCTTGCTTACAGCAACGTGCTATATGTTCTGAATTCCCGAATTGGGAATCTGTGTCAAAAATTTGTTAGGAATTATGAGATCCTTACTAGCTGGAAGTAAGGGAGATGGGGCATGAAGTTATTTCTAGGAGTTGGAGACATACCACTTTTAGCTCAGTTCTGGGCATCTTTGAAATACCTATACAAACTTGTTCCTACATAGTAACTTGCAACTTTGAATGAGAATGTGCTTGCTTAGAGTAACGTGCTATATGTTCTGAATGCCCGAATTGGGAATCTGTGTCAAACTTTGTTAGGAATTATGTGATCCTTACTAGCTGGAAGTAATGGAGTTGGGGCATGAAGGTATATCTAGGAGTTGGACACATACCAAGTTTAGCACAGTTCTGGGCATCTTTGAAATACCTATACAAACTTGTTCCTACATAGTAACTTGCAACTTTGAATGAGAATGTGCTTGCTTACAGCAACGTGCTATATGTTCTGAATGCCCGAATTGGGAATCTGTGTCAAAACTTTGTTAGGAATTATGTGATCCTTACTAGCTGGAAGTAAGGGAGATGGGGCATGAAGTTATTTCTAGGAGTTGGAGACATACCAAGTTTAGCTCAGTTCTGGGCATCTTTGAAATACCTATACAAACTTGTTCCTACATAGTAACTTGCATCTTTGAATGAGAATGTGCTTGCTTACAGCAACGTGCTATATGTTCTGAATGCCCGAATTGGGAATCTGTGTCAAAACTTTGTTAGGAATTATGTGATCCTTACTAGCTGGAAGAAAGGGGGTTGGGCATGAAGTTATTTCTAGAGGTGGGACACATACCAAGTTTAGCTCAGTTCTGGGCATCTTTGAAATACCTATTCAAACTTGTTCCTACATAGTAATTGCAACTTTGAATGAGAATGTGCTTGCTTACAGCAACGTGCTATATGTTCTGAATGCCCGAATTGGGAATCTGTGTCAAAATTTGTTAGGAATTATGTGATCCTTACTAGCTGGAAGTAAGGGAGATGGGGCATGAAGTTATTTCTAGGAGTTGGACACATACCAAGTTTAGCTCACTTCTGGGCATCTTTGAAATACCTATACAAACTTGTTCCTACATAGTAACTTGCAACTTTGAATGAGAATGTGCTTGCTTACAGCAACGTGCTCTATGTTCTGAATGCCCGAATAGGGAATCTGTGTCAAAACTTTGTTAGGAATTATGTGATCCTTACTAGCTGGAAGTAAGGGAGTTGGGGCATGAAGGTATTTCTAGGAGTTGGACACATACCAAGTTTAGCACAGTTCTGGGCATCTTTGAAATACCTATACAAACTTGTTCCTACATAGTAACTTGCAACTTTGAATGAGAATGTGCTTGCTTACAGCAACCTGCTATATGTTCTGAATGCCCGAATTGGGAATCTGTGTCAAAACTTTGTTAGGAATTATGTGATCCTTACTAGCTGGAAGTAAGGGAGATGGGGCATGAAGTTATTTCTAGGAGTTGGAGACATACCAAGTTTAGCTCAGTTCTGGGCATCTTTGAAATACCTATACAAACTTGTTCCTACATAGTAACTTGCAACTTTGAATGAGAATGTGCTTGCTTACAGCAACGTGCTATATGTTCTGAATGCCCGAATTGGGAATCTGTGTCAAAACTTTGTTAGGAATTATGTGATCCTTACTAGATGGAAGTAAGGGAGATGGGGCATGAAGTTATTTCTAGGAGTTGGAGACATACCAAGTTTAGTTCAGTTCTGGGCATCTTTGAAATACCTATACAAACTTGTTCTTACATAGTAACTTGCATCTTTGAATGAGAATGTGCTTGCTTACAGCAACGTGCTATATGTTCTGAATGCCCGAATTGGGAATCTGTGTCAAAAGTTTGTTAGAAATTATGTGATCCTTACTAGATGGAAATAAGGGAGATGGGGCATGAACTTATATGTAGGAGTTGGAGACATACCAAGTTTAGCTCAGTTCTGGGCATCTTTGAAAGTCCTATTCAAACTTGTTCCTACATAGTAACTTGCAACTTTTAATGAGAATGTGCTTGCTTACAGCAACTTGCTATATGTTCTGAATGCCCGAATTGGGAATCTGTGTCAAAAATTTGTTAGGAATTATGTGATCCTTACTAGCTGGAAGTAAGGGAGATGGGTCATGAAGTTATTTCAAGGAGTTGGAGACATACCAAGTTTAGCTCAGTTCTGGGCATCTTTGAAATACCTATACAAACTTGTTCCTACATAGTAACTTGCATCTTTGAATGAGAATGTGCTTGCTTACAGCAACGTGCTATATGTTCTGAATGCCCGAATTGGGAATCTGTGTCAAAACTTTGTTAGGAATTATGTGATCCTTACTAGATGGAAGTAAGAGAGATGGGGCATGAAGTTATTTCTAGGAGTTGGAGACATACCACGTTTAGCTCAGTTCTGGGCATCTTTGAAATACCTATACAAACTTGTTCCTACATAGTAACTTGCAACTTTGAATGAGAATGTGCTTGCTTACAGCAACGTGCTATATGTTTTGAATGCCCGAATTGGGAATCTGTGTCAAAACTTTGTTAGGAATTATGTGATCCTTACTAGCTGGAAGTAAGGGAGATGGGGCATGAAGTTATTTCTAGGATTTGGAGACATACCAAGTTTAGCTCAGTTCTGGGCATCTTTGAAATACCTATACAAACTTGTTCCTACATAGTAACTTGCATCTTTGAATGAGAATGTGCTTGCTTACAGCAACGTGCTATATGTTCTGAATGCCCGAATTGGGAATCTGTGTCAAAACTTTGTTAGGAATTATGTGATCCTTACTAGCTGGAAGTAAGGGAGTTGGGGCATGAAGTTATTTCTAGGAGTTGGACACATACCAAGTTTAGCTCAGTTCTGGGCATCTTTGAAATACCTATACAAACTTGTTCCTACATAGTAACTTGCAACTTTGAATGAGAATGTGCTTGCTTACAGCAACGTGCTATATGTTCTGAATGCCCGAATTGGGAATCTGTGTCAATACTTTGTTAGGATTTATGTGATCCTTACTAGCTGGAAGTAAGGGAGATTGGGCATGAAGTTATTTCTAGAGGTAGGACACATACCAAGTTTAGCTCAGTTCTGGGCATCTTTGAAATACCTATACAAACTTGTTCCTACATAGTAACTTGCAACTTTGAATGAGAATGTGCTTGCTTAGAGTGACGTGCTATATGTTCTGAATGCCCGAATTGGGAATCTGTGTCAAACTTTGTTAGGAATTATGTGATCCTTACTAGCTGGAAGTAAGGGAGTTGGGGCATGAAGGTATTTCTAGGAGTTGGACACATACCAAGTTTAGCACAGTTCTGGGCATCTTTGAAATACCTATACAAACTTGTTCCTACATAGTAACTTGCAACTTTGAATGAGAATGTGCTTGCTTACAGCAACCTGCTATATGTTCTGAATGCCCGAATTGGGAATCTGTGTCAAAACTTTGTTAGGAATTATGTGATCCTTACTAGCTGGAAGTAAGGGAGATGGGGCATGAAATTATTTCTAGGAGTTGGAGACATACCAAGTTTAGCTCAGTTCTGGGCATCTTTGAAATACCTATACAAACTTGTTCCTACATAGTAACTTGCAACTTTGAATGAGAATGTGCTTGCTCACAGCAACGTGCTATATGTTCTGAATGCCCGAATTGGGAATCTGTGTCAAAACTTTGTTAGGAATTATGTGATCCTAACTAGATGGAAGGGAGATGGGGCATGAAGTTATTTCTAGGAGTTGGAGACATACCAAGTTTAGATCAGTTCTGGGCATCTTTGAAATACCTATACAAACTTGTTCCTACATAGTAACTTGCAACTTTGAATGAGAATGTGCTTGCTTTCAGCAACGTGCTATATGTTCTGAATGCCCGAATTGGGAATCTGTGTCAAAACTTTGTTAGAAATTATGTGATCCTTACTAGCTGGAAGTAAGGGAGATGGGGCATGAAGTTATTTCTAGGAGTTGGAGACATACCAAGTTTAGCTCAGTTCTGGGCATCTTTGAAATACCTATACAAACTTGTTCCTACATAGTAACTTGCATCTTTGAATGAGAATGTGCTTGCTTACAGCAACGTGCTATATGTTCTGAATGCCCGAATTGGGAATCTGTGTCAAAACTTTGTTAGGAATTATGTGATCCTTACTACCTGGAAGTAAGGGAGATGGGGCATGAAGTTATTTCTAGGAGTTGGAGACATACCAAGTTTAGCTCAGTTCTGGGCGTCTTTGAAAGTCCTATTCAAACTTGTTACTACATAGTAACTTGCAACTTTGAATGAGAATGTGCTTGCTTACAGCAACGTGCTATATGTTCTGAATGCCCGAATTGGGAATCTGTGTCAAAACTTTGTTAGGAATTATGTGATCCTTACTAGCTGGAAGTAAGGGAGTTGGGGCATGAAGTTATTTCTAGCAGTTGGACACATACCAAGTTTAGCTCAGTTCTGGGCATCTTTGAAATACCTATACAAACTTGTTCCTACATAGTAACCTGCAACTTTGAATGAGAATGTGCTTGCTTACAGCAACGTGCTATATGTTCTGAATGCCCGAATTGGGAATCTGTGTCAAAACTTTGTTAGGAATTATGTGATCCTTACTAGCTGGAAGAAAGGGGGTTGGGCATGAAGTTATTTCTAGAGGTGGGACACATACCAAGTTTAGCTCAGTTCTGGGCATCTTTGAAATACCTATTCAAACTTGTTCCTACATAGTAATTGCAACTTTGAATGAGAATGTGCTTGCTTACAGCAACGTGCTATATGTTCTGAATGCCCGAATTGGGAATCTGTGTCAAAACTTTGTTAGGAATTATGTTATCCTTACTTGCTGGAAGTAAGGGAGATGGGGCATGAAGTTATTTCTAGGAGTTAGACACATACCAAGTTTAGCTCACTTCTGGGCATCTTTGAAATACCTATACAAACTTGTTCCTAGATAGTAACTTGCAACTTTGAATGAGAATGTGCTTGCTTACAGCAACGTGCTATATGTTCTGAATGCCCGAATAGGGAATCTGTGTCAAAACTTTGTTAGGAATTATGTGATCCTTACTAGCTGGAAGTAAGGGAGTTGGGGCATGAAGGTATTTCTAGGAGTTGGACACATACCAAGTTTAGCTCAGTTCTGGGCATCTTTGAAATACCTATGCAAACTTGTTCCTACATAGTTACTTGCAGTTTTGAATGAGAATGTGCTTGCTTACAGCAACGTGCTATATGTTCTGAATGCCCGAATTGGGAATCTGTGTCAAAACTTTGTTAGGAATTATGTGATCCTTACTAGCTGGAAGTAAGGGAGATTGGGCATGAAGTTATTTCTAGGAGTTTGACACATACCAAGTTTAGCTCACTTCTGGGCATCTTTGAAATACCTATACAAACTTGTTCCTACATAGTAACTTGCAACTTTGAATGAGAATGTGCTTGCTTAGAGTAACGTGCTATATGTTCTGAATGCCCGAATTGGGAATCTGTGTCAAACTTTGTTAGGAATTATGTGATCCTTACTAGCTGGAAGTAAGGGAGATTGGGCATGAAGTTATTTCTAGGAGTTGGACACATACCAAGTTTAGCTCACTTCTGGGCATCTTTGAAATACCTATACAAACTTGTTCCTACATAGTAACTAGCAACTTTGAATGAGAATGTGCTTGCTTAGAGTAACGTGCTATATGTTCTGAATGCCCGAATTGGGAATCTGTGTCAAACTTTGTTAGGAATTATGTGATCCTTACTAGCTGGAAGTAAGGGAGTTGGGGCATGAAGGTATATCTAGGAGTTGGACACATACCAAGTTTAGCACAGTTCTGGGCATCTTTGAAATACCTATACAAACTTGTTCCTACATAGTAACTTGCAACTTTGAATGAGAATGTGCTTGCTTACAGCAACGTGCTATATGTTCTGAATGCCCGAATTGGGAATCTGTGTCAAAACGTTGTTAGGAATTATGTGATCCTTACTAGCTGGTAGTAAGGGAGATGGGGCATGAAGTTATTTCTAGGAGTTGGAGACATACCAAGTTTAGCTCAGTTCTGGGCATCTTTGAAATACCTATACAAACTTGTTCCTACATAGTAACTTGCATCTTTGAATGAGAATGTGCTTGCTTACAGCAACGTGCTATATGTTCTGAATGCCCGAATTGGGAATCTGTGTCAAAACTTTGTTAGGAATTATGTGATCCTAACTAGCTGGAAGTAAGGGAGATGGGGCATGAAGTTATTTCTAGGAGTTGGAGACTTACCAAGTTTAGCTCAGTTCTGGGCATCTTTGAAAGTCCTATTCAAACTTGTTCCTACATAGTAACTTGCAACTTTGAATGAGAATGTGCTTGCTTACAGCAACGTGCTATGTGTTCTGAATGCCCGAATTGGGAATCTGTGTCAAAACTTTGTTAGGAATTATGTGATCCTTACTAGCTGGAAGTAAGGGAGTTGGGGCATGAAGTTATTTCTAGGAGTTGGACACATACCAAGTTTAGCTCACTTCTGGGCATCTTTGAAATACCTATACAAACTTGTTCCTACATAGTAACTTGCAACTTTGAATGAGAATGTGCTTGCTTACAGCAACGTGCTATATGTTCTGAATGCCCGAATTGGGAATCTGTGTCAAAACTTTGTTAGGAATTATGTGATCCTTACTAGCTGGAAGAAAGGGGGTTGGGCATGAAGTTATTTCTAGAGGTGGGACACATACCAAGTTTAGCTCAGTTCTGGGCATCTTTGAAATACCTATTCAAACTTGTTCCTACATAGTAATTGCAACTTTGAATGAGAATGTGCTTGCTTACAGCAACGTGCTATATGTTCTGAATGCCCGAATTGGGAATCTGTGTCAAAATTTGTTAGGAATTATGTTATCCTTACTAGCTGGAAGTAAGGGAGATGGGGCATGAAGTTATTTCTAGGAGTTGGACACATACCAAGTTTAGCTCACTTCTGGGCATCTTTGAAATACCTATACAAACTTGTTCCTACATAGTAACTTGCAACTTTGAATGAGAATGTGCTTGCTTACAGCAACGTGCTCTATGTTCTGAATGCCCGAATAGGGAATCTGTGTCAAAACTTTGTTAGGAATTATGTGATCCTTACTAGCTGGAAGTAAGGGAGTTGGGGCATGAAGGTATTTCTAGGAGTTGGACACATACCAAGTTTAGCACAGTTCTGGGCATCTTTGAAATACCTATACAAACTTGTTCCTTCATAGTAACTTGCAACTTTGAATGAGAATGTGCTTGCTTACAGCAACCTGCTATATGTTCTGAATGCCCGAATTGGGAATCTGTGTCAAAACTTTGTTAGGAATTATGTGATCCTTACTAGCTGGAAGTAAGGGAGATGGGGTATGAAGCTATTTCTAGGAGTTGGAGACATACCAAGTTTAGCTCAGTTCTGGGCATCTTTGAAATACCTATACAAACTTGTTCCTACATAGTAACTTGCAACTTTGAATGAGAATGTGCTTGCTTACAGCAACGTGCTATATGTTCTGAATGCCCGAATTGGGAATCTGTGTCAAAACTTTGTTAGGAATTATGTGATCCTTACTAGCTGGAAGTAAGGGAGATGGGGCATGAAGTTATTTCTAGGAGTTGGAGACATACCAAGTTTAGCTCAGTTCTGGGCATCTTTGAAATACCTATACAAACTTGTTCCTACATAGTATCTTGCATCTTTGAATGAGAATGTGCTTGCTTACAGCAACGTGCTATATGTTTTGAATGCCCGAATTGGGAATCTGTGTCAAAACTTTGTTAGGAATTATGTGATCCTTGCTAGCTGGAAGTAAGGGAGTTGGGGCATGAAGTTATTTCTAGAGGTAGGACACATACCAAGTTTAGCTCAGTTTTGGGCATCTTTGAAATACCTATACAAACTTGTTCCTACATAGTAACTTGCAACTTTGAATGAGAATGTGCTTGCTTACAGCAACGTGCTATATGTTCTGAATGCCCGAATTGGGAATCTGTGTCAAAACTTTGTTAGAAATTATGTGATCCTTACTAGATGGAAGTAAGGGAGATGGGGCATGAAGTTATTTCTAGGAGTTGGAGACATACCAAGTTTAGCTCAGTTCTGGGCATCTTTGAAATACCTATACAAACTTGTTCCTACATAGTAACTTGCATCTTTGAATGAGAATGTGCTTGCTTACAGCAACGTGCTATATGTTCTGAATGCCCGAATTGGGAATCTGTGTCAAAAGTTTGTTAGAAATTGTGTGATCCTTACTAGATGGAAATAAGGGAGATGGGGCATGAACTTATATGTAGGAGTTGGAGACATACCAAGTTTAGCTCAGTTCTGGGCATCTTTGAAAGTCCTATTCAAACTTGTTCCTACATAGTAACTTGCAACTTTTAATGAGAATGTGCTTGCTTACAGCAACGTGCTATGTGTTCTGAATGCCCGAATTGGGAATCTGTGTCAAAAATTTGTTAGGAATTATGTGATCCTTACTAGCTGGAAGTAAGGGAGATGGGTCATGAAGTTATTTCAAGGAGTTGGAGACATACCAAGTTTAGCTCAGTTCTGGGCATCTTTGAAATACCTATACAAACTTGTTCCTACATAGTAACTTGCAACTTTTAATGAGAATGTGCTTGCTTACAGCAACGTGCTATATGTTCTGAATGCCCGAATTGGGAATCTGTGTCAAAAGTTTGTTAGAAATTATGTGATCCTTACTAGATGGAAATAAGGGAGATGGGGCATGAACTTATATGTAGGAGTTGGAGACATACCAAGTTTAGCTCAGTTCTGGGCATCTTTGAAAGTCCTATTCAAACTTGTTCCTACATAGTAACTTGCAAGTTTAATGAGAATGTGCTTGCTTACAGCAACGTGCTATATGTTCTGAATGCCCGAATTGGGAATCTGTGTCAAAACGTTGTTAGGAATTATGTGATCCTTACTAGCTGGAAGTAAGGGAGATGGGTCATGAAGTTATTTCAAGGAGTTGGAGACATACCAAGTTTAGCTCAGTTCTGGGCATCTTTGAAATACCTATACAAACTTGTTCCTACATAGTAACTTGCATCTTTGAATGAGAATGTGCTTGCTTACAGCAACGTGCTATATGTTCTGAATGCCCGAATTGGGAATCTGTGTCAAAATTTGTTAGGAATTATGTGATCCTTACTAGCTGGCAATAAGGGAGTTGGGGCATGAAGGTATTTCTAGGAGTTGGACACATACCAAGTTTAGCACAGTTCTGGGCATCTTTGAAATACCTATACAAACTTGTTCCTACATAGTAACTTGCAACTTTGAATGAGAATGTGCTTGCTTACAGCAACGTGCTATATGTTCTGAATGCCCGAATTGGGAATCTGTGTCAAAACTTTGTTAGGAATTATGTGATCCTTACTAGCTGGAAGTAAAGGAGATGGGGCATGAAGTTATTTCTAGGAGTTGGAGACATACCAAGTTTAGCTCAGTTCTGGGCATCTTTGAAATACCTATACAAACTTGTTCCTACATAGTAACTTGCATCTTTGAATGAGAATGTGCTTGCTTGCAGCAACGTGCTATATGTTCTGAATGCCCGAATTGGGAATCTGTGTCAAAACTTTGTTAGGAATTATGTGATCCTTACTAGCTGGAAGTAAGAGAGATGGGGCATGAAGTTATTTCTAGGAGTTGGAGACATACCAAGTTTAGCTCAGTTCTGGGCATCTTTGAAATACCTATACAAACTTGTTCCTACATAGTAACTTGCAACTTTGAATGAGAATGTGCTTGCTTACAGCAACGTGCTATATGTTGTGAATGCCCGAATTGGGAATCTCTGTCAAATCTTTGTTAGAAATTATGTGATCCTTACTAGCTGGAAGTAAGGGAGATGGGGCATGAAGTTATTTCTAGGAGTTGGAGACATACCAAGTTTAGCTCAGTTCTGGGCATCTTTGAAATACCTATACAAACTTGTTCCTACATAGTAACTTGCATCTTTGAATGAGAATGTGCTTGCTTACAGCAACGTGCTATATGTTCTGAATGCCCGAATTGGGAATCTGTGTCAAAACTTTGTTAGGAATTATGTGATCCTTACTAGCTGGAAGTAAGGGAGTTGGGGCATGAAGTTATTTCTCGGAGTTGGACACATACCAAGTTTAGCTCAGTTCTGGGCATCTTTGAAATACCTATACAAACTTGTTCCTACATAGTAACTTGCAACTTTGAATGAGAATGTGCTTGCTTACAGCAACGTGCTATATGTTCTGAATGCCCGAATTGGGAATCTGTGTCAAAACTTTGTTAGGATTTATGTGATCCTTACTAGCTGGAAGTAAGGGAGATTGGGCATGAAGTTATTTCTAGAGGTAGGACACATACCAAGTTTAGCTCAGTTCTGGGCATCTTTGAAATACCTATACAAACTTGTTCCTACATAGTAACTTGCAACTTTGAATGAGAATGTGCTTGCTTAGAGTAACGTGCTATATGTTCTGAATGCCCGAATTGGGAATCTGTGTCAAACTTTGTTAGGAATTATGTGATCCTTACTAGCTGGAAGTAAGGGAGTTGGGGCATGAAGGTATTTCTAGGAGTTGGACACATACCAAGTTTAGCACAGTTCTGGGCATCTTTGAAATACCTATACAAACTTGTTCCTACATAGTAACTTGCAACTTTGAATGAGAATGTGCTTGCTTACAGCAACCTGCTATATGTTCTGAATGCCCGAATTGGGAATCTGTGTCAAAACTTTGTTAGGAATTATGTGATCCTTACTAGCTGGAAGTAAGGGAGATGGGGCATGAAATTATTTCTAGGAGTTGGAGAAATACCAAGTTTAGCTCAGTTCTGGGCATCTTTGAAATACCTATACAAACTTGTTCCTACATAGTAACTTGCAACTTTGAATGAGAATGTGCTTGCTTACAGCAACGTGCTATATGTTCTGAATGCCCGAATTGGGAATCTGTGTCAAAACATTGTTAGGAATTATGTGATCCTTACTAGCTGGAAGAAAGGGGGTTGGGCATGAAGTTATTTCTAGAGGTGGGACACATACCAAGTTTAGCTCAGTTCTGGGCATCTTTGAAATACCTATTCAAACTTGTTCCTACATAGTAATTGCAACTTTGAACGAGAATGTGCTTGCTTACAGCAACGTGCTATATGTTCTGAATGCCCGAATTGGGAATCTGTGTCAAAACTTTGTTAGGAATTATGTGATCCTTACTAGCTGGAAGTAAGGGAGATGGGGCATGAAGTTATTTCTACGAGTTGGAGACATACCATGTTTAGCTCAGTTCTGGGCATCTTTGAAATACCTATACAAACTTGTTGCTACACAGAAATTTGCAACTTTGAATGAGAATGTGCTTGCTTACAGCAACGTGCTATATGTTCTGAATGCCCACATTGGGAATCTGTGTCAAAAGTTTCTTAGGAATTATGTTATCCTTACTAGATGGAAGTAAGGGAGAGGGGCATGAAGTTATTTCTAGGAGTTGGAGACATACCAAGTTTAGCTCAGTTCTGGGCATCTTTGAAATACCTATACAAACTTGTTCCTACATAGTAACTTGCAACTTTTACTGAGAATGTGCTTGCTTACAGCAACGTGCTATATGTTCTGAATGCCCGAATTGGGAATCTGTGTCAAAACTTTGTTAGCAATTATGTGATCCTTACCAGCTGGAAGTAAGGGAGATGGGGCATGAAGTTATTTCTAGGAGTTGGAGACATACCAAGTTTAGATCAGTTCTGGGCATCTTTGAAATACCTATACAAACTTGTTGCTACATAGTATCTTGCAACTTTGAATGAGACTGTGCTTGCTTACAGCAACGTGCTATATGTTCTGAATGCCCAAATTGGGAATCTGTGTCAAAACTTTGTTACAAATTATGTGATCCTTACCAGCTGGAAGTAAGGGAGATGGGGCATGAAGTTTTTTCTAGGAGTTGGAGACATACCAAGTTTAGCTCAGTTCTGGGCATCTTTGAAATACCTATACAAACTTGTTCCTACATAGTAACTTGCAACTTTGAATGAGAATGTGCTTGCTTACAGCAACGTGCTATATGTTTTGAATGCCCGAACTGGGAATCTGTGTCAAAACTTTGTTAGGAATTATGTGATCCTTACTAGCTGGAAGTAAGGGAGATGGGGCATGAAGTTATTTCTAGGAGTTGGAGACATACCCACTTTAGCTGACTTCTGGAAATCTTTGAAAGTCCTATACAGACTTGTTCCTAGATAGTAACTTGCATCTTGGAAGAAGAAAGTGATTGGTTAAAGCAACGTGCTATTGGTCTGCATGTCCGAATTGGGAATCTGTGTCAAAACTTTGTTAGGAATTATGTGATCCTTACTAGCTGGAAGTAATGATGATGGGGCATGAAGTTATTTCTAGGAGTTGGAGACATACCCACGTTAGCTCAGTTCGGGGGAATTTTTGAAAGTCCTATACAAACTTGTTCCTACATAGTAACTTGCTACTTGGAATGAGAAAGTGCTTGCTTACAGCAACGTGCTATATGTTCTGAATGTCCGAATTGGGAGTCTGTGTCAAAACTTTTTAGGAATTATGTGATCCTTACTAGCTGGAAGTAAGGGAGATGGGGCATGAAGTTATTTCTAGGAGTTGGAGACATACCCACTTTAGCTCAGTTCTGGGGATCTTTGAAAGTCCTATACAAACCTATTCTTACTTAGTAACTTGCATCTTTGACTGAGAATGTGCTTTCTTACAGCAACGTGCTATATGTTCTGAATGCCCGAATTGGGAATCCGTTTCAAAACTTTGTTAGCAATTATGTGATCCTTACCAGCTGGAAGTAAGGGAGATGGGGCATGAAGTTATTTCTAGGAGTTGGAGACATACCAAGTTTAGATCAGTTCTGGGCATCTTTGAAATACCTATACAAACTTGTTGCTACATAGTATCTTGCAACTTTGAATGAGAATGTGCTTGCTTACAGCAACGTGCTATATGTTCTGAATGCCCAAATTGGGAATCTGTGTCAAAACTTTGTTACAAATTATGTGATCCTTACCAGCTGGAAGTAAGGGAGATGGGGCATGAAGTTTTTTCTAGGAGTTGGAGACATACCAAGTTTAGCTCAGTTCTGGGCATCTTTGAAATACCTATACAAACTTGTTCCTACATAGTAACTTGCAACTTTGAATGAGAATGTGCTTGCTTACAGCAACGTGCTATATGTTTTGAATGCCCGAACTGGGAATCTGTGTCAAAACTTTGTTAGGAATTATGTGATCCTTACTAGCTGGAAGTAAGGGAGATGGGGCATGAAGTTATTTCTAGGAGTTGGAGACATACCCACTTTAGCTGACTTCTGGAAATCTTTGAAAGTCCTATACAGACTTGTTCCTAGATAGTAACTTGCATCTTGGAAGAAGAAAGTGATTGCTTAAAGCAACGTGCTATTGTTCTGCATGTCCGAATTGGGAATCTGTGTCAAAACTTTGTTAGGAATTATGTGATCCTTACTAGCTGGAAGTAATGATGATGGGGCATGAAGTTATTTCTAGGAGTTGGAGACATACCCACTTTTGCTCAGTTCTGGGGATCTTTGAAAGTCCTATACAAACTTGTTCCTACATAGTAACTTGCCACTTGGAATGTGAAAATGCTTGCTTACAGCAACGTGGTATATGTTCTGAATGTCCGAATTGGGAATCTGTGTCAAAACTTTGTTAGGAATTATGTGATCCTTACTAGCTGGAAGTAAGGGAGATGGGGCATGAAGTTAGTTCTAGGAGTTAGAGACACACCCACTTTATCTCAGTTCTGGGGATCTTTGAAAGTCCTATACAAACTTGTTCCTAGACAGTAACTTGTAACTTTGAATGAGAAAGTGCTTGCTTACAGCTACTTGCTATATGTTCTGAATGCCCGAATTGGGAATCTGTGTCATAACTTTGTTAGGAATTACGTAATCCTTACTAGCTGGAAGTAAGGGAGATGGGGCATGAAGATATTTCTAGGAGTTGGAGACATACCCACTTTAGCTGACTTCTGGAAATCCTTGAAAGTCCTATACAGACTTGTTCCTAGATAGTAACTTGCATCTTGGAAGAAGAAAGTGATTGCTTAAAGCAACGTGCTATTGTTCTGCATGTCCGAATGGGGAATCTGTGTCAAAACTTTGTTAGGAATTATGTGACCCTAACTATCTGGAAGTAAGGGAGATGGGGCATGAATATATATCTATGAGTTGGAGGCATACCCACTTTAGGTCAGTTCTGGGAATCTTTGAATGTCCTATACAAACTTGTTCCTAGATAGTAACTTGCAACTTGGAATGAGAAAGTGCTTGCTTACAGCAACGTGCTATATGTTCTGAATGCCCGAATTGGGAATCTGTGTCAAAACTTTGTTAGGAATTATGTGATCCTTACTAGATGGAAGTAAGGGAGATGGGGCATGAAGTTATTTCTAGGAGTTGGAGACATACCCACTTTAGCTCAGTTCTGGGCATCTTTGAAATACCTATACAAACTTGTTGCTACACAGTAACTTGCAACTTTGAATGAGAATGTGCTTGCTTACAGCAACGTGCTATATGTTCTGAATGCCCGCATTGGGAATCTGTGTCAAAACTTTGTTAGGAATTATGTGATCCTTACTAGATGGAAGTAAGGGAGAGGGGCATGAAGTTATTTCTAGGAGTTTGAGACATACCAAGTTTAGCTCAGTTCTGGGCATCTTTGAAATACCTATACAAACTTGTTCCTACATAGTAACTTGCAACTTTGACTGAGAATGTGCTTGCTTACAGCAAAGTGCTATATGTTCTGAATGCCTGAATTGGGAATCTGTGTCAAAACTTTGTTAGGAATTATGTGATCCTTTCAAGATGGAAGTAAGGGAGATGGGGCATGAAGTGATTTCTAGGAGTTGGAGACATACCCACTTTAGCTCAGTTCTGGGCATGTTTGAAATACCTAAACAAACTTGTTCCTACATAGTAACTTGATAGTTGAAATGAGAAAGTGCTTGCTTACAGCAACATGCTCTATGTTCTGAATGCCCGAATTGGGTATCTGTGTCAAAACTTTGTTAGGAATTATGTGATCTTTACTAGCTGGAAGTAAGGGAGATGGGGCATGAAGTTATTTCTAGGAGGTGGAGACATACCAAGTTTAGCTCAGTTCTGGGCATCTTTGAAATACCTATACAAACTTGTTCCTACATAGTAACTTGCAACCGTGAATGAGAATGTGCTTGCTTACAGCAACGTGCTATATGTTCTGAATGCCCTAATTGGGAATCTGTGTCAAAACTTTGTTAGGAATTATGTGATCCTTACTAGCTGGAAGTAAGGGAGATGGGGCATATAGTTATTTCTATGAGTTGGAGACATGCCAGTTTAGCTCAGTTCTGGGCATCTTTGAAATACCTATACAAACTTGTTCCTACATAGTAACTTGCAACTTTGAATGAGAACGTGCTTGCTTAAAGCAACGAGCTATAGGTTGTGAATGCCCGAATTGGGAATCTGTGTCAAAACTTTGTTAGCAATTATGTGATCCTTACTAGCTGGAAGTGAGCGAGATGGGGCATGAAGTTATTTCTAGGAGTTGGAGACATAGCAAGTTTAGCTCAGATCTGGGCTTCTTTGAAATACCTATAAAAACTTGTTCCTACATAGTAACTTGCAACTTTGAATGAGAATGTGCTTGCTTACAGCAACGTGCTATATGTTCTGAATGCCCGAATTGGGAATCTGTGTCAAAACTTTGTTAGGAATTATGTGATCCTTACTAGCTGGAAGTGAGCGAGATGGGGCATGAAGTTATTTCTAGGAGTTGGAGACATACCCACTTTAGCTCAGTTCTGGGCATCTTTGAAATACCTATACAAACTTGTTGCTACATAGCAACTTGCAACTTTGAATGAGAATGTGCTTGCTTACAGCAACGTGCTATATGTTCTAAATGCCCGAATTGGGAATCTGTGTCAAAATTTGTTAGGAATTATGTGATCCTTACTAGATGGAAGGGAGATGGGGCATGAAGTTATTTCTAGGAGTTGGAGACATACCAAGTTTAGCTCAGTTCTGGGCATCTTTGAAATACCTATACAATCTTGTTCCTTCATAATAACTTGCAACGTTGTATGAGAATGTGCTTGCTTACAGGAACGTGCTATATGTTCTGAATGTCCGGATTGGGAATTTGTGTCAAAACTTTGTTAGGAATAATGTGCTCCTTACTAGATGGAAGTAAGGGAGATGGGGCATGAAGTTATTTCTACGAGTTGGAGACATACCAAGTTTAGCTCAGTTCTGGGCATCTTTGAAATACCTATACAAACTTCTTCCTACATAGTAAGTTGCAACTTTGACTGAGAATGTGCTTGCTTGCAGCCACATGCTATATGTTCTGAATGCCCGAATTGGGAATCTCTGTCAAAACTGTGTTAGGAATTATGTGATCTTTATGAGCTGCGAGTAAGGGAGATGGGGCATGAAGTTATTTCTAGGAGTTGGAGACATACCCATTTTGGCTCAGTTCTGGGGATCTTTGAAAGTCCTATACAAACTTGTTCCTACATAGTAACTTGCTACTTGGAATGAGAAAGCATTGCTTACAGCAAAGTGCTATATGTTCTGAATGCCCGAATTGGGAATCTGTGTCAAATCTTTGTTAGGAATTATGTGATCCTTACTAGCTGGAAGTAAGGGAGATGGGGCATGATGTTATTTCTAGGAGTTGGAGACATACCCACTTTAGCTCAGTTCTGGGCATCTTTGAAATACCTATACAAACTTGTTCCTACATAGTAACTTGCTAGCTGGAATGAGAAAGTGCTTGCTTACAGCAACGTGCTATATGTTCTGAATGCCCGAATTGGGAATCTGTGTCAAAACTTTGTTAGAAATTATGTGATCCTTACTAGCTGGAAGTAAGGGAGATGGGGCATGAAGTTATTTCTAGGAGTTGGAGATATACCCACTTTAGCTGAGTTCTGGGCATCTTTGAAAGTCCTATACAAACTTGTTCCTAGATAGTAACTTGCAAATTGGAATGAGAATGTGTTTGCTTACAGCAACGAGCTATATGTTCTGAATGCCTGAATTGGGAATCTCTGTCAAAACTGTGTTAGGAATTATGTGATCTTTATGAGCTGGGAGTAAGGGAGATGGGGCATGAAGTTATTTCTAGGAGTTGGAGACATACCCACTTTAGCTCAGTTCTGGGGATCTTTGAAAGTCCTATACAAACTTGTTCCTACATAGTAACTTGCTACTTGGAATGAGAAAGCATTGCTTACAGCAAAGTGCTATATGTTCTGAATGCCCGAATTGGGAATCTGTGTCAAATCTTTGTTAGGAATTATGTGATCCTTACTAGCTGGAAGTAAGGGAGATGGGGCATGAAGTTATTTCTAGGAGTTGGAGACATACCCACTTTAGCTCAGTTCTGGGGATCTTTGAAAGTCCTATACAAACTTGTTCCTACATAGTAACTTGCTAGCTGGAATGAGAAAGTGCTTGCTTACAGCAACGTGCTATATGTTCTGAATGCCCGAATTGGGAATCTGTGTCAAAACTTTGTTAGGAATTATGTGATCCTTACTAGCTGGAAGTAAGGGATATGGGGCATGAAGTTTTTTGTAGGAGATGGAGACATAACCACTTTAGCTCTGTTCTGGGGATCTTTGAAAGTCCTATACAAACTTGCTCCTACATAGTAACTTGCTACTTGGAATGAGAAAGTGCTTGCTTACAGCAACGTGCAATATGTTCTGAATGTCCGAATTGAGAATCTGTGTCAAACCTTTGTTAGGAATTAGTTGATCCTTACTAGTTGGAAGTAAGTGAGATGGTGCATGAAGTTATTTCTAGGAGTTGGAGACATACCCACTTTAGCTCAGTTCGGGGGATCTTTGAAAGTCCTTTACAAACTTGTTCGTACATAGTAACTTGCCACTTGGAATGAGAAGGTGCTTGCTTACAGCAACGTGCTATATGTTCTGAATGTCCGAATTGGGAGTCTGTGTCAAAACTTTTTAGGAATTATGTGATCCTTACTAGCTAGATGTAAGGGAGATGGGGCATGAAGTTATTTCTAGGAGTTGGAGACAAACCCACTTTAGCTCAGTTCTGGGGATATTTGAAAGTCCTATACAAATTTGTTCCTACATAGTAAATTGCTACTTGGAAAGAGAAAGTGCTAGCTTACAGCAACGTGCTATATGTTCTGAATGCCTGAATTGGGAATCTGTGTCAAAACTTTGTTAGGAATTATGTGATCCTTACTAGCTGGAAGTAATGATGATGGGGCATGAAGTTATTTCTAGGAGTTGGAGACATACCCACGTTAGCTCAGTTCGGGGGAATTTTTGAAAGTCCTATACAAACTTGTTCCTACATAGTAACTTGCCACTTGGAATGAGAAAGTGCTTGCTTACAGCAACGTGCTATATGTTCTGAATGTCCGAATTGGGAGTCTGTGTCAAAACTTTTTAGGAATTATGTGATCCTTACTAGCTGGAAGTAAGGGAGATGGGGCATGAAGTTATTTCTAGGAGTTGGAGACATACCCACTTTAGCTCAGTTCTAGGGATCTTTGAAAGTCCTATACAAACGTATTCTTACTTAGTAACTTGCATCTTTGAATGAGAATGTGCTTGCTTACAGCAATGTGTTATATGTTCTGAATGCCCGAATTGGGAATCTGTGTCAAAACTTTGTTAGGAATTATGTGATCCTTACTAGCTGGAAGTAAGGGAGATGGGGCATGAAGTTTTTTGTAGGAGTTGGAGACATAACCACATTAGCTCAGTTCTGGGCATCTTTGAAAGTCCTATACACACTTGTTTCTACATAGTAACTTGCTACTTGGAATGAGAAAGTGCTTGCTTACAGAAACGTGCTATATGTTCTGAATGTCCGAATTGGGAATCTGAGTCAAAACTTTGTTAGGAATTAGGTGATCCTTACTAGCTGGAAGTAAGGGAGATGGGGCATGAAGTTTTTTCTAGGAGTTGGAGATATACGCACTTTAGCTCAGTTCTGGGGATCTTTGAAGGTCCTATACAAACTTGTTCCTAGATAGTAACTTGCAACTTTGAATGTGAAAGTGCTTGCTTACAGCAACGTGCTATATGTTCTGAATGCCTGAATTGGGAATTTGTGTCAAAACTTTGTTAGGAATTATGTGATCCTTACTAGCTGGAACTAAGGGAGATGGGGCATGAAGTTTTTTCTAGGAGTTGGAGACATACCCACTTTAGCTCAGTTCTGGGGGTCTTGAAAATCCTATACAAACTTGTTACTACATAGTAACTTGCTACTTGGAATGAGAAAGTGCTTGCTTAAAGCAACGTGCTATATGTTCTGAATGCTCGAATTGGGAATCTGTGTCAAAACTTTGTTAGGAATTATGTGATCCTTACTAGCTGGAAGTAAGGGAGATGGGGCATGAAGTTATTTCTAGGAGTTGGAGACATACCTACTTTAGCTAGTTCTGGGGATCTTTGAAAGTCCTATACAAACTTGTTCCTACATAGTAACTTGCAACTTTGAATGAGAAAGTGCTTGCTTACAGCAACGTGCTGTATGTTCTGAATGCCCGAATTGGGAATCTGTGTCAAAACTTTGTTAGGAATTATGTGATCCTTACTAGCTGGAAGTAAGGGAGATGGGGCATGAAGTTATTTCTAGGAGTTGGAGACATACCCACTTTAGCTCAGTTCCGGGGATCTTTGAAAGTCCTATACAAACTTGTTCCTACATAGTAACTTGCAAATTGGAATAAGAAAGTGCTTGCTTACAGCAACGAGGTGTATGTTCTGAATGCCCGAATTGGGAATCTGTGTCAAAACTTTGTTAGGAATTATGTGATCCTTACTAGCTGGAAGTAAGGGAGATGGGGCATGAAGTTATTTCTAGGAGTTGGTGACATACCCACTTTAGCTCAGTTCTGGGGATCTTTGAAAGTCCTATACAAACTTGTTCCTACATAGTAACTTGCCACTTGGAATGAGAAAGTGCTTGCTTACAGCAACGTGCTACATGTTCTGAATGTCCGAATTGGGAGTCCGTGTCAAAACTTTGTTAGGAATTATGTGATCCTTACTAGCTGGAAGTAAGGGACATGGGGCATGAAGTTATTTCTAGGAGTTGGAGACATACCCACTTTTGCTCAGTTCTGGGGATCTTTGAAAGTCCTATACAAACTTGTTCCTACATAGTAACTTGCCACTTGGAATGTGAAAATGCTTGCTTACAGCAACGTGTTATATGTTCTGAATGTCCGAATTGGGAATCTGTGTCAAAACTTTGTTAGGAATTATGTGATCCTTACTAGCTGGAAGTAAGGGAGATGGGGCATGAAGTTAGTTCTAGGAGTTAGAGACACACCCACTTTATCTCAGTTCTGGGGATCTTTGAAAGTCCTATACAAACTTGTTCCTAGACAGTAACTTGTAACTTTGAATGAGAAAGTGCTTGCTTACAGCTACGTGCTATATGTTCTGAATGCCCGAATTGGGAATCTGTGTCAAAACTTTGTTAGGAATTACGTGATCCTTACTAGCTGGAAGTAAGGGAGATGGGGCATGAAGTTATTTCTAGGAGTTGGAGACATACCCACTTTAGCTGACTTCTGGAAATCTTTGAAAGTCCTATACAGACTTGTTCCTAGATAGTAACTTGCATCTTGGAAGAAGAAAGTGATTGCTTAAAGCAACGTGCTATTGTTCTGCATGTCCGAATTGGGAATCTGTGTCAAAACTTTGTTAGGAATTATGTGACCCTAACTATCTGGAAGTAAGGGAGATGGGGCATGAATATATTTCTATGAGTTGGAGGCATATCCACTTTAGGTCAGTTCTGGGAATCTTTGAATGTCCTATACAAACTTGTTCCTAGATAGTAACTTGCAACTTGGAATGAGAAAGTGCTTGCTTCAAGCAACGTGCTATATGTTCTGAATGCCCGAATGGGGAATCTGTGTCAAAACTTTGTTTGGAATTATGTGATCCTTAGTAGACGGAAGTAAGGGAAGGGGGCATTAAGTTATTTCTAGGAGTTGGAGACATACCCACTTTAGCTCAGTTCTGGGGATCATTGAATGTCCTATACAAACTAGTTCCTAGATAGTAACTTGCAACTTGGAATGAGAAAGTGCTTGCTTAAAGCAACGTGCTATATGTTCTGAATGTGCGAATTGGGAATCTGTGTCAAAACTTTGTTTGGAATTATGTGATCCTTAGTAGATGGAAGTAAGGGAGATGGGGCATGAAGTTATTTCTAGGAGATAGAGACATACCCACTTTAGCTCAGTTCTGGCAATCATTGCATGTCCTGTACAAACTTGTTTCTACACAGCAGCTTGCAATTTGGAATGAGTAAGTACTTGCTCAAATCAACATACCATATGTTCTAAATGCCCGAATTGGGAGTCTGTGTCAAAACTTTTTTACGAATTATGTGATCCTTAGTAGATGGAAGTAAGGGTATGGGCCATGAAGTTATTCCTAGGAGTTGGAGACACACCTACTTAAGCTCATTTCTGGGAATCATTGCAAGGCCTATACCAACTTGTTGTTAGATAGCAACTTGCAACTTGAAATCAGAAAGTGCTTCTTCAAAGGAAAGTGCTATTTCTTCTCAATGCACCAAACATGAATCTCTTCCAAATCTTCTTTAGGATTTATGTGATCCTTAGTAGCTGGAAGTATGGGAGATGGAGCAAAAAGTCATTTCCTGGAGTTGGAGTGATAGCAAGATTTTCTCAGCTGTGGGCATCTTTGCATGTCCTATACAACTTGCTAGACAGCAACTTGCAACTTCGAATCAGAATGTGTTTCTTCAAAGGAACTGGCTATTTCTTCTCGATGCCCAAAAAGGGAATCTGTGCATAATCTGGTCAGGAAATGTGTGATCCTTACCAGATGGAAATAAGTGAGATGGGGCATGAAGTTATTTCCAGGAGATAGACACATACCCACTTTCGCTCAGTTCTGGCAATCATTGCACGTGCTATATAAACTTGTTTCTACACAGCAGCTTGCAACTTGGAATGAGAAAGTGCTTGCTCAAAGCAACGTTCTATGTGTTCTGAATGCCAGAATTGGGAATCTGTGTCAGAACTTTTTTAGGAATTATGTGAACCTTTCTAGATGGAAGTAAGGGAGATAGGGCATGAAGTTATTTCTAGGAGTTGGAGACATACCCACTTAAGCTCAGTTCTGAGAATCTTTGCAAGTCCTATGTAAACTTGTTGCTAGACAGCAACTTGAAACTTGGAATCAGAAAGTGCTTCTTCAAAGGTACGTGCCATTTCTTCACAAAGCACCAAACATTAATCTGTGCCAAAACTTCTTTAGTAATTATGTGATCCTTACGAGATGGAAGTAAGGGAGACGGATCATGAAGTTATTTCCAGGACTTGCAGTCATACCCAGTTTTTCTCAGCTGTGGGATTCTTTGCAAGTCTTATACAAACTTGTTACTAGACAACAACTTGCAACTTGGAATCTGAAAGTGTTTCTTCAAAGGAACTTGCGATTTCTTCTCAATGCCCAAAAAGGGAATCTTTGACAAAATTTTAGGAATTATGTCATCCCTACTAGATGGAAGTAAGGGAGATAGGGCATGAAGACATTTCTAGGAGTTGAAACATGCCCACTTTAGCTCATCTCTGGGAATTTTTGCAAGTCCTATACAAACTTGTGGCTAGACAACAATTGCAACTTTGAATCCGAAAGTGCTTCGTCAAAGGAACATGCTATATCTTCTCAAGGCACCAAACGTTAATCTCTAGCAAAACTTCTTTAGGAATTATGTCATCCTTACTAGCTGTACGTAAGGGAAATGGGGCATGCAGTTATTTCCGGACATAGAGACCTACTCACTGTAGCTAAGTTCTGGCAATCTTTGCCAGTGCTATACAAACTTTCTTCTACACAGCAGCTTACAACTTCGAATGAGAAAGTGCTTTCTCAAGGGAACGTGTTATTTCTTCTCAATGTCCTAATTGGGAATCTGTGTCAAACCCTTATTAAGAATTATATAAACCTTACTAGATGGAAGAAAGGGAGATGGGGCATGAAGTTATTTCTAGGAGTTGGATACAGACCCACGTTAGTCCAGCTCTGGGAATCTTTGCCAGTCCTATACAAGGTTGTTGCTAGAGATCAACTTGCTGCTTGGAATCAGAAACTGCTTCATCACTGGAACGTGCTTTTTCTTCTCAAGACACCAAGTATTAATCTCTTCCAAAACATCTTTAGGAATTATGTGATCCTTACACGGTGGAAGTATTTGAGATGGACCATGATTTTATTTCCATGACTTGAAGTCATACCCAGTTTTTCTCAGCTGTGGGCATCTTTGCAAGTCCTATAGAACTTGTTGCTTGACAGCAACTTGCAACTTGGAATCAGAAAGTGTTTCTTCAAAGGAACGTGCTATTTCTTCTCAATGCCCAAAAAGGGAATCTGAGACAAAACTTATTTAGGAATTATGTGATCCTTATTAGCTGTAAGTAAAGGAAATGGGGCATGCAGTTATTTCTAGGAGATAGAGACATACTCACTTTAGCTCAGTTCTGGAAATCTTGGCAAGTCCTATGCAAACTTGTTTCTACGCAGCATCTTACAACTTGGAATGAGAAAGTGCTTCCTCAAGGGAATGTGCTATTTCTTCTCAATGCCCTAATTGGAAATCTGTGTCAAACTTTTTTTAGGAATTATGTGATCCTTATGAGATGGACGTAAGAGACATGGGGCATGAAGTTATTTCCCGGACTTGGATTCTTACCCAGTGCTTGCTCAAAGGAACTTGCAATTTCTTCTCAATGCCCATTTGGGAATCTGTGACAAATCTTTTTTAGGAAATATGTGATCCTTACTAGACGGAAGTAAGGGAGATGGGCCATGAATTTATTTCTAGGAGTTGAAGACATACCCACTTATGCTCATCTCTGGGAATCTTTGCAAGTCCTATACAAACTTGTTGCTAGGCAGCAACTTGCAACTTGGAATCAGAAAGTGCTTCTTCAAAGGAATGTGCTATTTCTTCTCAAGGTACCAAACTTTAATCTGTTCCAAATCTTCTTTAGGAATTATGTGATCCTTACTAGTTGGAAGTAAGTGAGATGCGGCTTGAAATTCTTTCCAGGAATGGGTGCTATATATGGCTTGGCTTACCTCAACTCTGGATTGCCAGTCCTATAGTAACCTGTTGCCATACCTGCCCTGAGAAGCCATGATCAAGACACTGTCTTCTGAAAGGCATTTGAGATTCTTTCTCAAGGACCAAAAATGGCATCTTTTTCTTAACCTGGTTTACGTGTCTGATCATTACAAGATGGAAGGGAGAGAGTTCAGGCACAAAGCAATTTTCAGGAATGGATGTAACACCCAGTTTCGCTCAGCTCAAGGTATTACTGCCAGTCCTATACAAACATTTTGCCAGACAGCGACTTGGAACTTGAAGAAAGAAAGTGCCAACTCAAAGAAATGTGTAATTATTTCTGAAGTCCCAAAATGGTAGTCTGTGCCAAACTTGTTTAAGTATTATGTGAGCCTTATTAACTTGCACTAAGGGAGATGCGGCATGAATTTATTTCCAGGAATGGGTGCTATACATGGTTTGGCTCAGCTCCACTCTGGATTGTCAGTCCTCTACAAACCTGTTGCCAGAGCTGCCCTGAGAAGCCGGTATCAGAACATTGTCTTCTGAAAGACATGTGAGAATCCTTCTCAAGGGCCGTAAATGGCTTCATGTTCTAAACTTCGTTTAGGTATGTGATCCTTATGAGATGGAAGGGAGAGGGATCAGGCACAAAATCATTTTCAGGAAAGGGTGTCATACCCAGTTTAACTCAGCTCTAGCTATGTTTTGCAGTCCTATACAAACTTGTTGCTAGACAGCGACTTGCAACTTGGAATCAGAATGTGCCTCCTCAAAGGAACGTGCAAATCCTTCTCAAGGCCCCAAAGAGCATTCTGAGCCAAATCTTGTTTAGGTACTATGTGATCCTTACTAGATTGAAGGAAGTGAGATGGGGCATCAAGTTATTTCCAGAAATGAGTGCTAGACATGTTTTGGCTTATGTCTACTCTAGATTTCCCGTCCTATACAAACCTGTTCCCAGACGTGACCTGACAAGCCTGATTCAGAACTCTGCCTTCTGAAAGTCATGTGAAAATCCTTCTCAAGGGCTGTAAATGCCATCATGTTCTAAACCTGGTTTCAGTGTATGATCTTTGCGAGATGGAAGGGAGAGGGATCTGGTACAAAGTTATTTTCTGGAGTGGGCATCATACCCAGTTTAGCTAAGCTCTAGGTATGATTGCCAGTCCTATACAAACTTGTTGCTAGACAGCGACTTGGAACTTGGAATCAGATACTGCCTTCTCAAAGGAACGTGAGATTCTTTGTGAAGGCCCAAAACGTGAATCTGTACCAAAATTTGTTTAGGTATTATGAGATACTTACTAGCTGGAAGGAAGGTAGATGGGGAATGAAGTTATTTCCAGGATTGTGTGCTAGACCTGGTTTGCCTCAGGTCCACTTTGGATTTCCAGTCCTATACAAACCTCTTCCCTGATCAGCACTGACAAGCCAGGATCAGAACACTGCCTTCTGAAAGGCATGTGAGAATCCTTCTCATGTGCCATATATGGCATCATGTTGTAAACCTGGTTTCACTGTGTGATCCTTACGAGATGTAACGGGGAGAGATCAGGCACAAAGTTATTTCCAGGAATGGGTGTCATACCAAGTTTAGATCACCACTGGTATGATTGCCCATCCTATACAAACTTGTTGCTAGACAGCGACTTGGAACTTGGAATGAGAATGTGCCTTCTCAAAGGAACGTGTGATTCCCTCTGAAGTCCCTAACTGGGAACCCGTTCCAAATGTTGTTCAGTTACTACTTGATCCTTACTAATTGGAAGGAAGAAGTGGCTGTGCAGGTGCCGTGCCCAGGTGAGGCTCACCCCGAGGCGGTCGTGAGGGTGGTGGGTGGAATTGGGATGGCGTGTGTGTTGGCACCAGCAGTGGCGACAGAGACTCAGAGATCAGGGATCTCTCTCTCTCTCTCTCTCTGTCTTTCTGTCTCTCTCTCTTTTTCTCTCTCAGGGACCTGAGGAGAGGAGGTTGGCATGCCCTGCCCACCTCACTTACCTCTCCCCTGGGCCCTTCTTTCTCAGGCCACTCCAGGAGCCCTGCGGGCTTGGATTCCACCCATCAGACCAAGGGTACATGCGCAGCCACCGGGACCTGTGGCGGGCCTCAAGAGTCCTCAGTTGAGGCCCCGCCGACTGCCAGGCTCTGACCGGGTGGGGCTCTCTTTCTTGCCTGCCAGATTCAGGTGAAGAAGGAATGCCGCCCTTCTTTACTTGGCTTCAGCTGTTGTCTCCCTCCATTCCCCCACTTCCACTCAACTGGCTGGCTGCTTCCCTTCTTTGGAAGCGGAGGTCTGCCACTAGTGGCCAAAGGCAGACTGGGGTGGGAGGTCAAGGCTCTGTTTCAGCCAGCTGTTTTGTGCCAGGCCTCATTTCTTCCTGGAAAGACAGAACCATAGCGTCACCCCAGGCCTGCACTTTTTGACTCCAACCAGGTGGAGGAAAGGCTCTGTGGAGTCCGAAGGGCTGAGACAGACATATGGCAATGTAATGAGTGTGGCCCAAGCAGGCCTCAGGCCTAGGGACCCGAGCCCACACTGGGCACACCCTTCCAGCATCAGGTCCCAGCCTCTTCTCTGGAGTTGGGAAGGCCTGGCCTTCCTAGTGCCCAGGTTATGGCTCTGAGGAGAAATCCATGATGGAGGACATGCGTAAGGTCCTCTGCCTGAGGGTGCAGGTGCAGTGCCCATGGCGACAGCAAGGCTGGCTCGGCTTGCCTGCTTTCTCCAAAGGAGGCTGGCCAACCAGCCAAAGCAGCCACCTGGTCCATGCCCCTTTTGAGTGGACAAGTTCTGGAG
Organism: Diceros bicornis minor; assembly: GCF_020826845.1. Taxonomy (NCBI): domain Eukaryota; kingdom Metazoa; phylum Chordata; class Mammalia; order Perissodactyla; family Rhinocerotidae; genus Diceros; species Diceros bicornis. Next base: position 42,724,835 of record NC_080768.1, on the reverse strand, counting down.
GAAAAAGCTCTGGGGCCTGGCACCAAGATTCCTTGGATGTGTGCTGGGCCCCATCAGAGCAGGAAGCAGCCTGGCAACCAGTGTGCCAGACCTGAGATCTGGTCTCCCACACCTGCATCCCTGTCCAACCCAGACCTCTCGAGGGAGGACGATGGTCTTGGCAGTGGTGAGTGAGGTAGGACTGGCAGTAAGACTTTCCTGGGATGCTCCGAGAGAGGGGGCCAGGGGATGGTCTGCCCCTGGCCAGGACTGCGGGACTGACCCAGCTCAGGGCTGTCAGGGGCAGAGAGAGAATCACCCTCTGCCCCTTCCCTTTAGGTTCTTATGGCAGGCCAAATGCTTAACAAATCAGATTATCTGGAGAAAATAATACCAAGGTTAAGCACGTGTGTACATGGGGGAAACCAGGGAAACTGAGTCTCTAAACACAATGGCAGAGATTCTCCTCTTATATCCTATCTTCACCCAAAAACAAAGGAGGATTTTGGGGATGGGGTTTTGGGATTAGAGAGAGGCAGAAGATAATTATCATGGAGTGGGACATGTAAACAATTGTCTGAACCATTTCCCCTGCACTGGGTTCAGGTCCAGAAGGGACAGCATGGAGGTGACCAGGAACTGGCCTCTCTGTGGTGGGGCTGGCCCAAGACAGCAGTGGTGGTGGGTGGAAGTGGGATGGCATCTGAGTTGGTACCAGCCATGGTGACAGTGACTCAGAGATGAGGGATCTCTCTGTCTCTCTGTCTGTCTGTCTCTCTGTCTCTCTCTCGGGCACCTAAGGAGAGGAGGTTGGCATGTCCTGCCCACCTCGCCTACCTCTCCCATGAGCCTTTCTTTCTCTGGCTGCTCCGGGAGCCCTGCAGGCTTGGGTTCAAACTGTCAGGCCAAGGGCGCAAATATGGCTGCCGGGGCCTAGGGCAGGCATCGGGGGTCCTCAGTCAAGGCGCCGCCTGCCCTCCAGGCTCTGACAGACTGGGGTGCTCTCTTGCGCCCACCAGGTACAGGTGAATAAGGTGCACCAACGTTCTTGACTTGGCTTCAGGTGTTGTCTCCTTCCCATCCTCCGCTTCCACTCAGCTCGCAGGGTTCTTCCCTTCTTTGGAAGCAGTGGTCTGGCTCTGGTGGCCAAAGGCAGACTGGGGTGCCAGGCCAAGGTTTTGCCTCAGCCAGCTGCTTCGTCCCGGGCCTCATTTCTTCCTGGAAAGACAGAACCACAGCCTCACCCCACGCCTGAACTTTTCAACTCCAGCCAGGTGGAGGAAATGCTCTGTGGAGTCAGAAAGGCCGAGACAGGCATAGGACAAAGCAGTGAGTGTGGCCCCAGCAGGCTACAGGCCTAGGGAGCCGGGGCCACACTAGACAAGCCCTTCTGATGACAGGTCCCAGCCTCTTCTCTGGAGTCAGCAAGGCCTGGCCTTCTTAATGCCCAGGCCACGGCTCTGGGGAGAAATCCATGATGGAGGGCACACATGAGTCCCTGTGCCTGAGGGCCCAGGTGCCATACCCAGGGCAGACTGCAAGGCTGTCTCGGCTCGTCTGCTTTGTCCAAAGGAGTCTGGCCAACAAGCTGAACCAGCCACGTGTGCCAGGCCCCTTTCAAGGGGACAAGTTCTGGAGCAAAGAGCCCTGGGGCCTGCCGCCAAGTTTTCTGGGGCTTGTTCTGGGCCCCGTCAGAGGAAGAAGCAGCCTGGCAACCGGTGTGTCAGACCTGAGATCTGGCGCCCTACCACACCCGAGTTCCATTCCTGCCCAGGCCTCCCAAGGGAGGAAGACGGACTTGGCAGTGGCGAATGTGGTGGGGCTGGTGCTGAGCATTTCCTGGGATGCCCCAGGAGAGGGCGCCTGGGGATGGGCTACCCCTGGCCAGGTCTCAGGGACCAAGCCAGCTCAGGGCTGTCGGGAGCAGAGAGAGAATCCCCCTCCGCACTTTCCCTTAAGGTTCTTATGACTGGCCAAATCATTAACAAGTCAGGTTAGCTGGAGAAAATAGTACCAAGCTTAAGAACTTGTGTACATGGGAGAATCCCAGGAAACTGAATCTCTCAGCACAGTAGCAGAGATTGTCCTGTTGAATCCTATTTTCCACTAAAGACAAAGGAGGATGTTGAGGGTTAAGTTTTGGGATTTGAGAGGGGAAGAAGACAATTCCCATGGAGAGTGACATGTAAATGTTTCTCTGAACCCTTTGCCCAGCACTGGGGTCAGGTCCAGAAGGGCCAGAATGGAGAGAATCAGGAACCGGCCTCTCTGTGGTGGGGTTGGAATGGGTGAGGGCGTGGGGGTGGTGGGGGAAGTGGTATGGTATATGAGATGTCACCAGCGGTGGCGGCAGAGACTAATGGTCTGGGATTTCTCTCTCTCTCTCTCTCTCTCTCTCTGTGTTTCTCTCTCTCTGTGTCTCTCTCTCTCTGTCTGTCTCAGGGAACTGACAAGAGGAGGGGGGCATGCCCTGCGCACCTTGCCTACCTCTCCCATGGGCCTTTCTTTCTCTGGCCCCTCCTGGGGCCCTGTGTGCTTGGGTTCAACCTGTCAGGCCAAGGGTGCATGCGTGGCCACTGGGGCCTATGGTGGGCCTTGGGGGTCCTTAGTGAAGGCTCCCCCCATCTGCGAGACTCTGACCAGCTTGGGCATTCCCTCATGCCTGCCAGGTGCAGGTGAAGAAGGTGCACAGCCATTCTTGACTTGGCTTCAGGTGTTGTCTCTCTCCCATCCCCCACTTCCACTCAGCTCGCAGGCTGCTTCCCTTCTTTGGAAGCGGTGGTCTGGCCCTGATGGCCAAAGGTGGACTGGGGTGCGAGGTCAAGGTTCTGCCTTGGCCAGCTGCTTTGACCCAGGCCTCATTTCTTCCTGGAAAGACAGAACCATGGCCTCACCCCATGCACGCACTTTTTGACTCCAACCAGATAGAGGAAAGGCTCTGTGGAGTCAGAAGGGCTGAGACAGGCATACAGCAAAGCAGTGAGTGTGGCCCCAGCAGGCTACAGGACTAGGGAGCCAGGTCCATGCTGGGGAATCCCTTCCAGCGACAGGTCCTAGTCTCTTCTCTTGAGTTGGCAAGGCCTGGCCTTCCTAGTGCCCAGGCCACAGCTCCAGGGAGAAATGCACGATGGAGGGCACCTGTGAGACCCTGTGTCTGAGGGCCCAGGTGCCACACCCAGGGCAGACTGCAACGCTGGCTTGGCTCGCCTGCTTTGTCCAAAGGAGGCTGGCCAACCAGCCGAACCAGCCGAACCAGCCACATTTGCCAGGCCCCTTTCAAGGGGACAAGTTCCGGAGCAAAGAGCCCTGGGGCCTGCCGCCAAGTTTTCTGGGGCGTGTGCTGGGCCCCGTCACAGGTGGAAGCAGTCTGGCAACCTGTGTGCCAGACATGAGATCTGGCAGTCTCCCACACCTGGGTCCCTGCCCCACCCATGCCTACCTTCATCGAGGGAGCACGACGGTCTTGGCAGTTGCGAGTGTAGGTAGTCATTAGAGACTTAACTTGGACTTGTAGTAAAAGAGCCTAACATAAGAACATTGGGCTTGGGCTCTGCCATTTGTAACCTGGGTGAGTTTCCTAGCCTGTGTACCCAGTCTCTTCATCTATAAATTGTGAGAAGAAAAACATCTACTACATCTGGATATTTTGAGTGTTATGTGCGTTAATGTATGTTCAAGCGCAGAATTAACATTCAGAGTGTAGTCCCTGGCTCAGAAGAACTGTTTGATGCTATTATCATAATTATCATTATTTCACGTCCTTATCATCCTCGTGAGTTGCCTGTAAAACCAACCATTATCCACAGTGTCAACAGTTTTCTTCCTGGTCCCTGCTTAAAGGCCTGCAGTTGGTGCCTCGTGCTCTTAATCTCCTGTTTTTATCCCAGTCCTTGTAGGGATACATTTATTCCTTTCTTCTTTGCACTAAGGTGCTGAATTGGGGGCCCACACCCAACCCTGCATGTTCTTTTAATATCCGATGCTTTTGAAACACTTATTACTGTTTACCTGGTGGATTATACTCCCTCACATGAACAACGTACAGAAGATAGGATGTAGGAATCGTTACATGTAGGACTCTGAGTTTATCATAACACAGATTACAGTTGATCAAGGACCAAAGTAGTGTTCCTTAATGCAAAAATCTTCAGAGATGAGTGTGTTCTAATGTGACACCACCTGAAAATAAAGCAAGCACATAAAAGCATAAGTAGTTTTAAAAGGAAAAGCACACAACTAAAAGAATTGATCCCATTAAATACACTATTCTATTTGTTTATGTATCAAATTATTGATAGGAAATAGCCAGGTGTAGAGATAGTAGAATTGAAGAATTTCATAGAGAATTATTTAACAATTGTTCATATCTTGTGTTTTACATCTTTGATTAGGGTAATATTTTCACCTTTTCCTTTCCTGGTGTCTCTATCTTTCTCAACTTTTCCAAGAGATATATTTATATTATCCTCTAAAATTTTAGAGAAATTTTTAAAAAGTTCTGAAACATTTTAATTTGTATTAAATTAATGTTGTTGATTTTGTATATTGGAATAGCACTAGATTGCAAGTTAATTAGTGATAATTCGAGATTTAGTTTGGTAAAAGATGGTAGTTGGAATTAATACCAGGATGTTTGTAACCTAGTTTTTCTTCATTATTTGATGTAGTTTTCAAAGTGCCAGAGCTGGTCATTTTTAATATAATAAAGAGTCTCATTTTAAAATATGTGTTCCTGGAGAGGGTGATGGAAGTAAGTAGAAAATAATTTACTGTAGTGACTTGTTTTTCTCTAATGGATCTGTTATAAACCCAACAGCCATATAGCATTCTTTTGTCCAAATGACCTGATGGCACATAAATTTTCTTGCTGTGAATCGAGCAATCTGGGATCACACTATCTTCTCCCTCTTAGTCAGGCTTTCAGTTGTAACAGTGACATTGTCAATAATATAGTGACAAATTTGCACACAGTCTAATATTTACTAAAATATATATATATCAATTGCAAACTTTGATAACATAATTGTTAAGTAAGGAACTATTTGCAGTGCACTTAAGAACTGATTGCTACACATTACTGTGTAGTGACATCATGGTTAAAACCATTCTTTGCAACATGTGGCCCATTTCAATTTTATTTTAAAGGAAAAGGTTCAATAATCTTTCTCTTTTTGAAGAAGAAAGAATTGCATTTCCATCTTAGAAAATTGAGAACTTGTTTTTTGCCTTCGTTTTTGTCTTCAGCTCTTTATATTGCTTATTAATTCACATGTCCAGTTATTTCAGATTCATGGTGCTACCTCCTCTGCCTTTTTCATGGCTCTCACTTTAATTTTTCCATAATCCCGTCTGTGAGAGAGGTTTCTCTCCACCTTCATATATCAAGGAAGGAACTGACCCTCCTTTATGTGAACTTGGAGACAGAGGCCAAAGTGAAGCCTCAGTGCCCCTCCCCACCAGTGAGCGGCAGAAGGGCTGCAGATTCCTGTGAATCTTTTTCTCCCCTCCTGGCTCTCTACATAGTTGGCATTGTCTCCATGGAGGAGCCCAGCTTGTTACAATGGAATTTTTGAAGTCTATAGGAGCTGGCTGAAGGATGAGACTGGCTAGAAAGGACACCAACAAGCAGTGTGTTCCTAAAGTTGGTGGCAGAAACATTAAGAAGAAGAAAACCTTTGCATTTATCTTCTTTTGTCTTTATCTTCTCGCTCTTTGTTTTCCTTTACTTATATGGTACAAACCCTGTCCACCCCCCATGGCGGTTTTTTTTCCCCTCAAATCCCCAGTACTTAGCTGTATATCTTGGTTGTGGTTCAACCCCTGGTGGTTCTTTTTCCTAGAGTCCCCTTGCATTTTATACATATCTCTTTAGTTCAAATTATTTCTGTACTGTAATTTATCTGTTTATACATATCTGTCTTCCTTGCAGACCCCCAACATTTCAAGACCTTTGGGCACATAGTATATACTTAAGTATTTGAGTGAATCAATGAAGATCTTTTGTGGAATAAGATCTAAATAAATAAAATACCTACCCAGCACACGAATGCAAGCATTTGAGAGAGAGTTTTGTGTCTGCTGAAGCAGGCTGTGGACAAGTTTAGGGGCTCAGTGCCAAGGTTACTCAATAGATTTAGATAAAATGAAAGAGATAATTAACTTCAGTTTTAAAATTCATGGAGAACAGGAGCAGGATATCTAGGTGTGACTCAGGACTTGATCATTCTTGTTGCATCTTTGAAAAATCCAGTGCTTTATCTTTCTATGAACATGTGACTGGCCAAGAGAGTGAACAGAGGACTGGCTTTTAGAAAGGCTATTTTGTCACAGGAAATCCTGGAGGAAAATATATGGAAGGAGAGCTGGTAGAAACATGGCAGAAACTTTTTGTGTAGAAACCCTAAAAATTGTGTTTACATGCTGGCTGAAAGAATTGTAATCCAACTTTTCTCCAATATAGATTTGAGCAGCTTTTAAATATCTAGGTATACAAAAGGATTACAATGGAAAATAGATCAAACCTAAAGGAATTTAGGATGGAACAATGAAATGAAGCTGAAATAAGCCAGTGCACTGAAATGTGTTTCAGAAGGACCTGCAGTTTTTTTTTTTAATGTTTTAATTTTTTGTGTGTGTGTGTGTGTGAGGAAGATCAGCCCTGAGCTAAAATCCATACCTCTCCTCCTTTTTTTGCTGAGGAAGACTGGCCCTGAGCTAACATCCGTCACCAATCCTCTTCCTTTTTTTCCGCCAAAGCCCCAGCAGATAGTTGTATGTCATAGTTGCACATCTTTCTAGTTGCTTTATGTGGGATGCAGCCTCAGCTTGGCCAGAGAAGCAGTTCGTCGGTGCGTGCCTGGGATCCGAACCCAGGCTGACAGTAGCAGAGCTTGGGCACTTAACCACTAAGCCATGGGGCTGGCCCGAGGACCTGCAGTTTTTAAAAGTAGTTGGAAATGTATCCCTCAGGTTTAAAGTAGAAAGGGAAATGGGAACAATTCTCTATCATCTCATGTCCATGAGATTAAAAGCAACAGTCTCTCAGAGAAGCAAAACTTTTCTGGCCTCTAATGTCCCAAAAAAGTGTTTTGAATGGTGCCTAATGAAAGAGATTCTGTGTGACGTAATGCAAATACAGTGTCATCAGCTCATTTTCAAGTTTAGTTCAAACACTTTAGGACACGTTCGGTTGAGGCAATGCAGAATTCTATAAGGGGCCAAGGAAGAGGCTGACAGCATTCCCTCTCTCAGCTTCTCACTTGAAGGGAGAAAATGTTCTTGAACAGAATGACCATGTCTCCTAAAGATAATGCTCCATCTTCAATTTTTCTTTTTGTAAACTCAGCCCACATTTCCCCTTACATATGCAAGCTAAAGCCTGAGTGTAGACATCCTTTGTTGGCAATGAGGAGCAGATCCATGCTATTAAATGATCAAATAGGCAGAACATACGGTTGGGCCCTTTCAGGAAAATTACAGGTTCAACCCCACCTTCATTGGTGGAGGACATGGTATACCAGAATTAAAATATCTACCATTTATTATGTAGTTAATCATAAATCATGTTATTTAAATGAAATTTAATGAATTCTTCTTCTATTAAGTTGACTAGACTTTAGTCAACCTGATGTATAATTTTATATAGGTGCATTTTTACTTAAAATGTAAAACTCTTTAGAGACAGCTTCATTCAGTTTTAGAGGTGTATTTTGTATATTTTGGTGTGATTTTATTTATTTTCCTTCATAGCAGAGAGGCACATCCTAGTCTTTTTCTTGCTGCCCTCTCTCTACAAGATAAAACTCATCCAAGTTTATTTTGTTTTTTAAGGCATAGGCTTACTTTGTGATGATACAGAGATCATTTCTGAAACATATTTAGAACTGTGGGGAGCCCAGAATTTTAGATTATGCTCAGAATTTTGTGATGTAACTTCAAAAAAAATGGAACATTTAAAGTTTTGCCAGGAAAGTTTTCTCCTACTTTGCTTCACAGTAATTAAAAAAAAAAAACTGTTTAGTTTCTTAATTCTTCAGAAGGGTGAGTGAAGGATTTGGCAGGTTTAAATGTACCCTTGAGAGAGCTCTCTCTGAGTTACTCTTTCAAAGCAACCATCCCAGTTGATGAATATTTAATGGGGACTCTGTCAGTCCCAGAGATGAGAGAGGCAGTTCCTAAAGCTCCAGCAGGTACTGGGAGAGGAGAGCACTGATAAGCAGTGCCATCAGAGCTTGGATGAAGCGTGGTCATTCTCAAGATGTTAGAACTGAGTGGAGTTCTCAAATGCAGCCCAGGGACTCTAGACCTGAGCCCTGTTCAGAAGCCAGTTGAGTTGTCATTTGCTCTGAGCATGGTGTTGTCGGGGAAGAGGGAGGAGCCCCCTCTTCCCTTTTCCTTAAGGTTCTTCTGGCTGGCCAAATAATTAAAAGACAGGTTAGCAGGAGAAAATAATACCAAGTATAATAACATGTATACATGGGAGAAACCAGGGAAACTGAGTTTCTCAACACAATGGCAGCGATTCTCATCTTAAATACCATCTTCAGCTAAAGACAAAGGAGGATGTTGGTGTAGGTAGTGTTTTCGGATTTCAGAGGGGAAGAATGCAATTCACAAGGAAAGGGCAATGTAAATATTTGTCAGAAAATTCTTTACAGGGCTGCCTATAGAGAATGTGGTTAGAGAGACAGAAATCACAGTAATCAAGAGTATATAAGGCCGGCCCCGTGGCTTAGCGGTTAAGTGCATGCACTTCGCTACTGGCGGCCCAGGTTCAGAACCCAGGTGCGCACCGATGCACCGCTTGTCCAGCCATGCTGTGGCCGCGTCCCACATACAGCAACTAGAAGGATGTGCAACTATGACATATAACTATCTACTGAGGCTTTGGGGAAAAAAAGGAGGAGGATTGACAATAGATGTTAGCTCAGAGCCGGTCTTCCTCAGCAAAAAGAGGAGGATTAACATGGGTGTTAGCTCAGGGCTGATCTTCCTCACACACACAAAAAAAGTATATACATTTAAGACCTCTCCTTCTGTACTGATAAGAGTTTCCAGAGACAAGGCCATACCCCCCTTCCCAGTACATGGAGGGAGATACCTTTACAAATGTAAATATTTGGTAAACAGAACATTGAAAAGAATGGCCTTATTGAGGACCCTGCCAGGCTGTCCATACCCAGAGTTAAATTCCCTTAGGCAGTTAGTGGGGAAGGTCAAATGTCCGCCAGAGAAAATAATCAAAGTAACGTGATATATTTCAGGGTGGTCAATTTTGATTTCCCACAGTGTGTTCTCTCTGCTCGTGCCCCTTTTTGCCATTTCTCATGCTTCCCCTAACTCTTTCTCTTTCCTACACCTTCTTTCTTCTTTTTTCTCTCTTTCTTACTTTTACTCTATATTATATTCCTTCTCCTTATCATTTTTTTCTTCTTCTCTCATTGTTCTCATTCATTTTCTTTTTATTTTGTAGTACAGTTACTCTGTACATCACTTTCATCTTAAAATCTTGACCCTCTACAACTCCTATACTTCAGCTAGCTATTTTGAAGAGAGTATTTTGATAAATTTCTCTTAGATGTTATAACATGCTGATTCAGGGAAATAAAAACTATCACGAAAGGGATGGGGATGGAGAATGAATTCAGTTCAGGTAGTCATGAAATAAGACAGAGGGAAACTGAGAGCTTAGGTGTGGGTGTTCAAAATATTTCCTGATACATCTTTGTAGTTCATTGGTGTGGTAAACTGCACACAGTCTTATTTACTGTTGGAGCCCAGAAGTTTGCTCCTCTGGGCAAGTCAGCATGTCTTGGCCTATAGAAAAGACTCTAGGAAACACTGCCTGCATTTCTAATGTAAAGAGCTGTTCATGTTCCACCAGGAGACCCTTTGGGCTCTTCCCTGCACTATCTGAATAGAAACAGAGGAAGAGAAGCTTTTCTCAATCTGCACAAAGCCAGGACCCTATCTTGAGTTTGAGAGGATTTGCATGTGACTGAAAACACAAGTGTTCCAGAGTTTGGATTTGCTTTAATAGGATCTATTGGCTGGCTTTGATGTTAAAGGTCTTTATTCAAAATTGACTACCTCTAGTGCTAAGTTCAGAGTGGAGATTTGTCAGTATAAGAGAGAAGAATCCCTTTTTGATTAACTCAGTGAAATATAGTATTTGGGAAAATGGTTATATTTGAAGGCCACTTGTTAATATTCTGTTGCCACAGTGACATCTGTTGGTAAGTGACTACTTCATGTTATTCTTAATCATTTCTGTTTGAAAGACACATCTTGAGCTTGATAAATAAATGGCAAGCAATAGGATATATTGGAGTATATGAGGAAGCCATTTGGGGTAAAGCTAATTCGGCCTGAATTTGTTTTTCCAAAAAGGCCTGTGGCCTGCATTGTGTAACTGCTTTGCCATGTCCCAAAGAGAAGAGTAAATGCCTTTAAGATAAGGATGCAACTTCCCCGCCACTGGCATTGCCTTAAGGATAAGCATTTCTCCCTAATCTAGGATTTGATTGCTGCAGTCATCCTGTGACCACCCAGCTCCAGACAACAGACCTGACATCAGCCAAGCCCATCGAGACAGCAGACCTGCTCCCCGCTGTGTCCATCTATATCTATTCTGGCAGGGCAACCTGGCAGGGCGGATCTTGTTATAGTAAAAGAGACATTGCAATCATATGTGATACTTTCTCTTTGACAGTATGTAACTGCTCTGTACACCCCACTTCTTTGTTGCCCTTCCTTCCTTAGGGGAGGAAGGCCCCGGGCCACGGTCCTCAAAAGTTGGCTCATAATAAACTCACCCCAATTTTGATTTATAGTTTGATTATGGATTATTTACATCGACAAGCTGACATGCAGGAAGTAGTAAAGGCACAGTGGTATCTGTGTTGCCAGATATAAAATCTTTCCTCCCTCTTTCCCTTCCCAGGATGCCCACTCTTCATGGTTTCACCTACTTCCATGCTGTGCTCATTCTTCTGATTACTCCTTTCATTCCCTCCTACAATTACTCAACAAATATTTAAACACCTACTCTATGCCAGGCTTGGGATACACTAAGGAAAAAATTTTCTACAAAATCTCTGTCTTCACAGAGTTTGTTTTTGTTGGGTAAGAGAGATAATGGCTAAGTAGGCAGACAAGTGAATTACATAGTCTATCATGTGATGATCTGTTTCATGAAGAAGGTAAGTGACAGGCAATGGGGAGAGCTAGGGAATGAGTGGGTTGCTACTTTAGAGAGCCCAGGGAGGATGGAGCAAGGCCCAGAGGGAAGAGACAGGGCAGGAGGACATGCAGATGTCCCAGGGCTGCAGAGATGCTGTGGAGGGACTGTGACTCGGATGTCAGTGGGCAGCAAGAAGCCAGTGTGGCTGGAGCACAGTGAGCAAGAGCAGAAATGCAGAGAAGGTTTGAGATGTCAGGGAGGGTGAGCAGAAGAAAGAAGGCCCCTGGGCCCATCAAAATTGTGCTGTAAGTGAAATGAAAACTTTCAATGTCATTTAACTATACGTTATACAATTTAGGTAGTAAATACCTTTTGTTTTTCTATAGCCTTGTCACGTACATCAACTAAAATGTTGCTAAATTGGGAATGTCTAAATTATCCCCAGGAGTGACTGCTGTATCTTGTCAGGTGTCTGGTCTGCACAGCAGTCGGAGGTGGGAGTGACGTGACAGTCAGGAGATGAAGTCTAGTCTTCAGGTTGCCACCAACTGCTTGTGTTATGTCTCATCTGTAAAACGTGGAGGATGGAAAAGACGAGTGGTTTTCAGACTCCGATCCATGGAGCACTGGGGATTCCTGAAGGCTTTTTGTTTTTCTTCTTATGTTTGTTAACATCGCTGCAAGCTTCACGTAGAAGAAAGTGTCCCCTAGCTTTAAAAAGATTCCTAGACTTGGTTATCCCTCAGGTTTTCCAGTATGAAGAATTTGCAGTCTCACAGACTCCTAAAGGACAGACTAAAGGAGCACAATCCCTTTCTCCCGAATGTCTCTGGTGACAGTGCTCATCATCTCTCATTCAAACCAGAAGGTGATTTGTCAATAGTGAGATGTGGCATTTGAGACCCCATCCTTCAAGATGGCTGAGTTGTCATCTATCATTGTACAGACTTACGATAAGTGAATAATATAAAAAGTGAATGTCTCAGCAGGTACTTTCTGGCACAAAATAGAAACTAGGAATTGAGAAAAGTAATTATGATTGATGTCTGTCAATAAGGGCATAGGGCTATTCTAATTCCAAAAGTAATTAACGGCATGAGTGTTAGTCACTGTACATATTAAATATATTGAAAAGCAGTCATGTTCTCATAACACAGAAGTATAACTGGAAGATAAACTGGATGTTTTTGGTACTTATAGCTAAAGATATATTTTATTTAGTTCTATTTTCTGATTGAGAAAATGAGAAAATTTATTTTTTAGTATACTGACTATCTTCTTCCTTTCCAACATAGAATCTCAATCTGCTATTTTGGAAACTCCGAAAAAAATGTTCAGATGTTGTTCAACAAGTAAGAAGATCTTGTTAGGATGTGGAATCCTTTTCTCTCTTATTTGTCATAAAATTGTGACAAACTCTGATTTATCTTCCTGTCTGCCCAGCTGGCTAGGCCACCTTGTTTCTCTAAGCCTGCAGGGGAATCCAATCAGGTGGAAGGGGATGTTTTCTTCCACTTAGACTTTGCAGAGGAAATCAACCTTGAAGTGGAACTGAGCACATGCTTTTCAGAAGCTGCATCATTCTCTACCCAGCCAGAACATTGGACCTGACAACAACTGGATCCAGCAGAAAACTGGCCACTCTAGGAGATGTCATGTGGAAATGTGCTTGGTTGGACTAATAATGACAAGGATATGATTTTTAACAAAATCTCACAGAGCTTTTCTAAAATCAAATAATATTCTTAAGTTGCTTTAGTAGATGAAACATTAGTTAGTGTCTTTTTAATTTTCACAGCTTTTTTTTCTGTTACTAAAGAAGCCACATTTTATGTCTTTTTTTCTTGTACCAAAATGGACTCACTATTAAAAAAAGGAAACCTGCAAGAAAGGAAACACTCATATGGGATAGAAATTGTGGATAGCAGTTGCTACTTTTTATATAAAACTATCTGTTTAATTTATTTATACTTTCTCCCAACTCGGCTTTTGAAAATAACTTAGTATTAGAAATTACCAGTAAGAAGAGGGTGTGCTCTCTTGAGTGTGGTCCAGTAGAAGTCAGGCGACTGAGACATGAGTTCTAGGCCCAGGTCTGTTTCTGGGTAGTGTGTGACAATGTGCTTAGGCTCTCTGGAATGTAGTATTCCTTTCCGTAAAATTAAAGAATTTGATGATTTTTGAAAACTTTTCCAAATATTAAATGACTTCTCTTTTAAAAAGAAGCAGACATATCCTCCTTAAACTTAAAAATTATCAAAAATGTTTTGTGACCTTTCACTTGTCAAGAACAACTGATGTCCCTTTAATTATATTTATTGAAAATAAAGATCATAAAAGTATAAATTTAGTAATCTAATAAATGAATTAGCATAAAAATGATCCAGGAAAAAATTTATGATCAATCAAGATACTACATTATGAAAGTATTACTGCTTATTACAGTATATAAAATTATGACACTAAAATAGCAGGTTTTTCCAGTTTGTAAGTTTATATTGTTACTCACATATCACTATTAACCCTATTATGTTTTACAAGTAATAAAATATCTTGAAAGGAAAAAACAATAAACCAGCAGCCCTGCATTTCACATGAAAGTTGTGCTCCCCTGGAGGGAAAATGAGGATACAACATTGGTCGAGTACTTCAATTTGTAATCCATTGGTGCCTCTCAAAACTATAGCTATTATTGTAAGAGTAAAGATACTCTTAAGAATAGTGCCACAAAACAGGTTTTCCCAGCTTCTTTTTGTCAAAGCTGAGACCTACATCAGGCTGGGGCACTTGAAGAGGCATGGTGGACTCAGCTGAGGGTTACTTAATTACTGTGAGATGATTAGCAAATAGCGAATAAGATGGAGAAAGATTAAAAAGAGGTAAAGGGAAACAAAGCTGGAAATAAGAATAATAGTGCCTTCAAAATATCCTCTCATTATTTTTATAGCTTTTTTTTTTTTTTTGAGGCATGACTAGGATAGTATGTTAGATTTTTCTGAATCCTTATCTCCAGGGCATATATTACTGAGTTCTTCATTATATATGAAAATGCCAAAGAAAATCTGGACAAAAGTATTCTATATTATCAACAAGGACAAAACATGTACAACATGTTAATTTATTATTATTATATTATTTATTATATTTTATATAATTTATATATAATTATATAATTTTATATTTATTATTATATATTAAGATTCCAGCTGTAATAGTCAAGATATATATTCACGTGTGTAAAATTGTGATGATTTTCTATTTTTCTCGGGCTATGAACCGTGGTAAAATATACAGTAATAAGCAGAAAACCTGATGAACTAGGTGATTTAAAACACCTGATATTACAGCTTGGCCATTCGAGGGTGAAATGGATGAATTTAAATTTCACACCTTCTCCTTTCTTTGTAGCCAGTGAAGTGTCTGGAAGACAGAAAACACATAAAACTAATTGAGAGTTAACAGTATTTGGAAGCAGTTGAGGTTAAGCACTCGACAATGATGTTCCTTACTTCTGGAGCTATTGACTCTTTGTTATGAGTTTATTGTATAGGCGGGTTCTCTTCTTAGATGATTTGTGTATGTGTCATAGAAGAGAGACAAAGAAGGAGAATTAACTGTCAATCTACTGTGCACCGGTTCCTTTATTGTATTATCTCATGCAATTCTTACAGTAATCTTTTAAAGTAACTCTTATAATTCATATTTAACTGATAAAGAAAACCATGTTTACAAAATTGATCAAGGATAAGAGGGAAGATCTGAACATCAGTCTGTTGGGTTTTATGCCTCATATTCTCTCCACCGTGATAAAAATGGTACTTCAACATGGGTACTCACCGTCTGGCTATTTAATACCAGGTCCTGCCAACAGCATTGGATGAGATGAGATGAGAAGTTTATTTCCAAAGTTATTCTACTATATTTAAACTATATTATTTATGAGTCAGATGTCAAGACATGTTTTAGAGGCAGAGAGAGCAACTGATTAGTTCACCTACACATTTTTCAGGTTCATTATAACTTTCGTGTGCCACCTTGTGTCAACTTTACCAACTTTAGTGCTTCACTGTTCTTCTTTAAAAAACTCACAATTTCACTTTTCTTGTAAAGCACCTTGCTGTTTTCTTCTTAGTCACTAGATGGCAGTTCTGTATGTCTGTAAATTACCACTGCAGCAGGAAACGAGAGGTCTTAAGCCAGTTTACTCTGTACAAATGATGGCCATAGGAGGATTTCTGGTCCATCAAGGCTGCCTGTGTTTTTCCGTGGCCGTAACGGGGATGTCTAGGACAGCTTAGTCAGAGGCACGAAGCAGAGTCAGAAAGCATCCTCTAAGTTCTTCTTCAGATGTGCGTTCAGTCACCTGCCCTCTCACCTGAGTACAATGGAGTTTGTTGAATGTGTTCTGACTCTTACTCTCTCTGTAGTTAATAAGTCTGGGAGCTCCATGCCCCTAGAAAAAACACATGACTCATAAAGAATTTTCTCAACTAAACAGAGTTGAGGGTTGTGGTGTTGCCGGAGAGTTTGATGCTTAAAGAAAATACAGCTGGTGCCCATGAGGAAGAAAGAGGGTCACCTACTCCTGGAGGGCTTTTATTGATGCTCCTATAGAATGAGCAAGTTTAAAATAAAACCACATTGCTTAAACCTCACTAACTGATTGTTTTATTTTCAAATAATGTGCTCTGAAAATCTGCTATGTCTAAAAAACTATTTCATAAAACTGACACAATTCTGTTTTTTATTCTCTGGTATTTGAAATACTATTAAAACTGTAACTCCTTTAACATTCTACAATATACAAACAGGCAAATATCAATTATATTCTCTAAAACTGTTTGCTCCCATGCTAAATATTAATATATGGTAGCAAAACTGGTTACCACCCAGTTTTTAACTAATTTTTTGCTTTTGAAATTACATATAAAATTTGTGTTTTGAAGTATTTTCCTAAAACTCAACATCTTTCTGACATAAGTGGACTAGTTGAGAGGTAACTAGAATGAAATTTGATCTTTAAAACTCTAGCTTTATGTAAGAATTGATAATATCAGGCAGTTGAAAGTTGAGTCTCTCCACATTATATTTATTAATTGTGAATAGCCACATCTATTACCAAGTGCTGAATAATAAAAAGAAATTAAACAATATCAGCACTCTTACCCCACATGTGGTACAGTTTATATGCAAATAAATTCTCAAAGGTCAGAGAAATGCTTATGATTTCAGATAACTGGTAATATACTTGCTCATTCCAGTTTTAACCTCATTTGAAATTGACTTAAAATTCTTCTCTTAGGATCCTGGTCTAATCAGTGCCCCCTGCTCCCCTCAATGCCTCATTTGATTGCAAAGTTATCTGAAGAATTTAATATTCTTTTCCATTTGTTCTCTTTAAAATATCTGTGATAGTGATTTTTATACAATGACCAGTTGGTACAATTTATTATTAGTTTCAGAAACATCTTTATTTAGTAACAAATCAAGGAAATGTAGCCAGAAAAACCCAGGACCCTGTCACCGTAGCCGAATCAATGAACGCAATGACCAGGGACCGAGGAAAAGAAAAGTGGTTTAATTTTGCCAGCAAAATGAGGCTGTAGTGGGCACATGCCCCAAAATCCACAGTCCTCCTGAGGCATTAGGAGTTGAGGCTTTTAAAGGAAAGTCTGTGGGAAATAATATATCCTTGGTGACTGATTATTTGTTGGAGGAGAGATCCCAGTCTTCTGGCGCCAAGCCGGCTGTCATCTCTATCTACAGCGGGAGATCTAGGGCTCCATCAACCAATCTTCTCTCATCACCAGAAATTTGGCCTTGGGGTGTGGACGGCAACTGCTGCCAATTAACGATTACAGTTTACAAGGTTTTAGGTGGGGGAGGGGAGCTGCGGCTTTGCAGTTCGGCGTCCTCCCATCAGCCTGCGTTTAGCTGAGTTAGGGGAGCTGCAGGTGTCCTCTGTTTGTCTGTCCCTGTGATGAATGGTGGATTCGGCGCCAGGAAGCGGGAGTTGGGGAGCTTCAGCTTCTTGATAATTTTGAGATCTCAGTCTCCCTGTAACAAACCACAAGAACTGGTAATTAGTCAGAGTTTCAGTTTGTAGACACCTGGGCTTTCAACAATTTATTACCTCCATTTGTCTTGTGGAATTCAGGAACACAAAGGGTAAAACAACCCATATCTACATGTGAATATAACTTAGAGAAGCAGAGAAGGGGGAATGAGTGCTTTTTGATTTAACCCCATATATGGTGGGTTCAATGCTGGGGAACAGATATCAGGGCTGGTATCAGAAACAGATGTGAGGAATGTGGGGTTGCCTAGCTGATGGTGCTTGAGGGATTCCTCATGGGAGTCTTGGCATAGAAAAGTTTAAAGAGTAAAGCATCATTGGTCAGATCAAAAGTGTGGGGTGAACATAATTCTGAAGGAATAATGATGGAGATATAAGAACAAGAAGCCACTTGAATTGCGTTGGAAGGTATTAGACACATCAAAGAGCTGGGAAAAAAACCTTGTTTAATGTAAGTTCTTTCTAAACTCTAAGGCAAAAAGTAATATGAATTTACATGGTAATTATAAGCCACAAAACAAAAATTCACAAGACAAGTAAAGAACTAAAGTAGAAACCAGAGTAAGAAAAATAGAGGTTAAAGGAGAGATGGAGAGAGATGGTTGGGGTCAGAAAACAGACTATCCTTGAAGTCTCCCTCAGACTCTGCTCCTTCTTAGTGCTCAGTAAACACTTTGAGCCCATGAGCCTGGGGAGGGGCAAAGTGAGAGGTGGTTGGGAGAGGAGACAATGCAAGGATACCCTTGTGGAGGCACTGACATTGAAAATCAGTGACATTTTGCCAAGGTGTTTACCATAATATATTATGGATTATTCTGGAAAGTTAAGGATTTTTCTGGAATGTACATTTTCATTTTATGGAAACTCCAACTAGCCTGGAGAATGATTTAGACATTTCAGCTTTAGAAATAAACAGAGGGGTCGGCTCGGTGGCACAGCAGTTAATTGCGCACACTCTGCTGTGGTAGCCCCGGGTTCACAGGTTCAGATCCCAGGCGCGCACCAATGCACCTCTTGTCAAGGCATGGTGTGGCGGAATCCCATATACAGTAGAAGAAGATGGGCACAGATGTTAGCCCAGGGCCAATATTGCTCAGCAAAAAGAGGAGGATTGACATCAGAAGTTAGCTCAAGGCTGACCTTCCTCCCCCCCAAAAAAAGGAAAGAAAGAAAGAATGAGAATCTTTTCTGTCAGTTTTAAGAATGAAAACCAGTTAGCATCTGGAAAACAGTTGCAATTTGACATGAGAATGTGAAGAAAGAATTAGATGTCACACGTTGTTTTTGCTTTTCTCTGGGGCAGTAGGGCTTGCAGGGGGAATGAAGTTCCATCTTTGCTCTATTGAGTTTGAGAAGGTGTAAAATTCATTTGTGCTGGGCAACACTGTTGACCTGTGGAGAAAGACAAATGGTTCCAGCAGCTGATCTAAAGGAATAACTGAGCTCATAAAAGTTCTTAGCTTATAAAAGGTGCTTCTTCTTTATTGAACTTTACTGGACATCCATTGACCTATATGTGCAAGATATTTGTGGTAGGTATTGAAGAAAATACAAAGAATTATAAGGTTCCAAGCTCCTCCACATACATGAAACTGTTTGCAAGATGTAATTAGGTTCTGCCAAGGTATTTAGTGTATGTTGTATTACAGAACCTAAAAAAATTGGGAATGTTATTCAGAAAATGTAATAAAGGACAGCTCCTTAGGAGAGGTAGACTAGATCAAGTCCTCAAATGGATCACTTTTGGGCAGGTGGAGGGAAGAAAGAATGAGGATTTCAAATGGAAGAAGAGGGGAAAGGTACAGACGTAGAAAGGAACATGGCGTTTGGGCATGGGGGTGGGGAGGCCATGACAGGCACAGTCTTCCTGTGACTGAGAGGCAGCTCAGTTTCCTCCTCCAGGAGCCCAGCACTGCTTCCCACCTCCTGGCCTCCTCCACCTGCAGACCCCCGGCCTGAACCAAGGCCTATTTATCTGGATCGCTGCCCAGTCTCCCAACAGGTCCCTCTACTTCCAGTCTTAATTTCTTCTAATCTTTCCTCCACAATACCTCCAGAGTTACCTTCTAGAATCTAAATTTGCTTAAATCTGATATCTGCTTAGACTGCTACAATGACTGCTCAGAGCATCCGAGAGAACATTCAGACTCCTGAGCTGGACACGCAGGCTTTCTCTTGCTGTCTTTAGCCTCATCACCCACTGTTTCCTACATGTTGGCTTTTTTCCAGCCTTAAAAATACCCCCATACTCTGAAATCCTTAGCATCCTTTATATCTGTCTTTTTATATGTGTTTCTTCTGTCTTCCTACCCTCTTTTTTGATCAACTTAATTCCTATTTCTCAATCTAAACTCATGTCAAATGTTCCTTCCTCTTGGACACTTTTCCTGGGAGGTCTCCATTTAGAGACCCCTTTTGATGTCGCCACTCGGGGACCTTGTACTTATCTACTTTTTCTTAACTGTTGTTTTTTTCATGTCTCATTGACAGTGAGCTCCTTAAAGCTGAGACTATCCTTCTTCTTCATAAATAAATGGCAAGCAATAGGATATATTGGAGCATATGAGGAAGCCATTTGGTGTAAAACTAATTAGGCTTGACCTTGTTTTTTTTTCCCCCCCAAAAGGGGCCTGTAGCCTCTGTTCATCCATTGTATATCAGCTTTAAGCAATTAACATGTCCCAAAGACAAAAACAATGACCTAAGGTGCTGATGTGATAAATGCAACTTCTCCCACATTGGCATTTCCTTAAGGATAAGCATTTCTCCCTAGGCTAGGATTTGATTGCTGTGCTCATCCTGTGACCACCCAACTCGAGACAACAGCCACATCCATGGAGACAGCAGACCTGATACCTACTGTGTCCATCAATCAACGTGCTGAAAGGTCAATGTCACGGCTATTATGAAAGGAACATTGCAATCACATGTGAAACATGCTCTTTGATGGTATATAACCACTCTGTACACCCCACTTCTTTGGAGTGCTCCATTTCTTAGTGAAAGGACTCTCCCCGGCTATATGGCCCTCAAATGTTGGCTCATCATAAACTCACCCCAATTTTGATTTATAGATTGGTCATGGATTATTTGTGTCAACATTCTATTTGTCCCTCCAGTATCTAAACACAGTACCTGACACCTTTGGGGCACTCAGAAAATGTTTGATGATTGAATATGTATGTGAGAGACCACACTGACTGGAGAAGAAGAGGCTTTTCGGGGCGTGCTAGAAAATTCGCTCACATTCCTACCACAGTGGTTGAGGCTGTGTGCTTTGGACCAGTTTGTCTGGGCACCAATCCCAGTTATTCCACTTTTAACTGGGGAACCTGTGCAAAGTATTTACTCTCTGAGATTTAGTTTTCTCATCTATAAAATGAGGCTACTGAGAACTCCTGTCTCATAGGGTTTTAGTGAGACTTAAATGCATTAACTTATGTAAAGTGCTTAGAAGAGCTCCTGGTGCATAGTAGGCACTAAAATGTTAGCTGTTATGTTATCATTACTGCTCTTATTTCTGAGCAATACTCTGGTTTTGAAAAGATGCTTTCATAATATAGTTGATCCTCATTATTTGTGGATTCCGGGTTTGCATACTTGCCCACTAGCTAAAATGAACTGACAGCCCCCAAATCAACACTCTCAGGGCTTTCATGTCCGTTTGCAGATATGCACAAAGTGGTGAAAAACTTGAGTCACTCGACATGCACGTTCCCAGCTGAGGGTGAACAAGGTGACGCTCTGCCCTCTTGTTTCAGCCCATACTGTAAACAAGTGTCCTTCTTGCAGTCTATTTAGTGCCTCATTTCTCATCTTTTTGTGCCTTGTGTTGGTGACTTTGTTGTTCAATATGTCCCCCATGTGTAGTGCTACAATGCTGCCTGGTGTTCCTCAGGGCAAGAGATTGTGACATGCCTTTACAGAGAAAGTATGTGTGTTCGACAAGCTTCTTTCAGACATGAGGTACAGTGCTGTTGGTGTGAGTTCAATGTTAATATATCAACAATATATTTTAAATAAGGTGACTTTAAAGAGAAACACACAGAGAATAAGGCTATGTATTGATCAGTTGAAGAAAATGTAACTAAGGCTTGCAGCAACCTAACCCTGCATTTCTCGTAGGAGCAGTGGGTCATATTCACTGACTCAGTGTTCACAGTGAATTTATAGAATATCACACTGTGCATAACAAGCATCATTGTGCATATCTTATGTAATCCTCACATACTCCTTTATAGTAGGCAGGGTAGGGAATAGGTTGTCCACATTCTACAGGCTATTCCAGATCTTATGAGCCAAGTAGAGAATTTAAAATGTCTTGTGCTCAGCATAAGAGCCATGAGATTTTGAGCAAGGAAGATCTATGATGAACTGATCTTTAAGGAAGAATTACCTAGCAAGAGAATGCAGTATCAAGAGGAAGAGGGAGAACTGAGCCAGAAAGGAAGACCAGCTGTTAAACTCTCCAAGTATTGCCAATGCTAGATGAGGAGATTCGGAGGTAAGGTGCTGATGTGATAAAAGAAAAGTAGCAGACAAATGATGAAATAATGGATTTGGTAACCATACATAGGGTGTAAGTTAGGCTGTGGTTCTCAAAGTGGGATCCCTGGACCAGCAGCATCAGCATCACCTGGGAACCGGGTAGAAATGCAAATTCTCAGGTGCTGCTGCAGACCTGCTGAACTGGAAACTCTGGGGTGGGGCCTGGCAATCTGGGTTTCAACAAGGCCTCCAGGTGCTTCTGCTGCCCATCAAGTTTAAGAGCCAATGAATTAGAAAAATGATCCAAACACGTCACCATGCCCAGGTAAGCGACAAGGCAGAGAGGTGGTATTTGTTTGGAAGATGCGATGCATTTTAAACTTTAAGAAAAAGTAGTTCAGCGTCTGTTTCATCATAAGGATTCCAGCATTTAAGATCTTTTAGCTCTCTGCATTTAAGATCTTTTTTCCACACTATGTTCTCCTTTAGAGAGCCCCTGGTAAGTTATTTACCATTTACCACATGTTCTGAGAATCCTTTCTTTCTTGAAATACCCTTTCAGACGTGAAAATGTACTTTATTTTTGTACACAATCTCCTCTATTTAAAATTCGGATTTTTCTTCTTATAGGATCATGTACGGCACATGCAGCCTTACTGTAAATTTGGAATGTCATTGGTTTGTTCCAAAACCTTAGAATGTTTTAGAATTTAGAACAAGATGAAGAGAGAATTTATATGTTTCTCTGTAGGACTCATATTTTTCAGATGTCTAGAGGTATCCCAACTTGCCAGTAATGTGGCCTTAGATTTAGCAGAACTTGAAAATCCTAATATAGTAGGAAGTGAATTACTTCTTTTTTTTTAAAGATTTTATTTATTTATTTTTTCCCCTCAAAGCCCCAGTAGATATTTGTATGCCATAGCTGCACATCCTTCTAGTTGCTGTATGTGGGACGCGGCCTCAGCATGGCCGGAGAAGCGGTGCGTCAGTGCGCGCCCGGGATCCGAACCCCGGCCACCAGCAGCAGAGCGCGTGCACTTAACTGCTAAGCCACGGGGCGGGCCCAAAAGTGAATTACTTCTCTCGTATTAACATTTACAAAATAAATGATCACAATGTTAACTTACCAATAAGCACTTTCCATACTCCAGTCTCTGAAAGTATCTTGCTTACATAATAAACATGATAAAGTTTCAAAGATGAGCCAAATAACTTTTCAGCAAAAGCTTGACTTGAGTCTATCTTGGCTTCCTTTTTGACAGTTTTAGCCTTAATATTACAGAATTGTTTTCTTTTTCTAGGAATCAGATAACCTTGTATTTCGTGAATATTTTAATTTTTAATGGCCACTTGTATTTTGTGATACGCACGTGTTTAAACAATCTATAAGAACCCATCATTACCACCCATATATAAGATTATACAGGAATGGAAGAATTTTGGCTGACACTGTATATAATTGTTCAGCCAAGGCAGTTGGCAGACTCTACCACTTACAATGATTTAGGGGTTTGAAGCAGTATTTTTAAATACAAATAATCTCAAAATTGGTAATATATAAAATATAATACTGTGTTAACTAACCAAAAGAGTTAAATTTGTTACCTTTCCTCCATTTATAAGGATTCACCCATTATATAGATTCTGTACAAAATTGCAAAGATCACTTTTTTCCTTTTCAAAGTTTATTTATTTTAATTTTTGATAGTGAGAAGCTTAGTGTTGGGTAAACTGCTGCACAATTACTGGAAATGCTGAGAGTCTTTTTGAAAAGTGTAAAAGTCTAAAGACAATGAAAAGTACATTTCTCCAATGTCAAGTCCTTTGAGCCTCTGTCTAGTAGTACACTGAAGAGATGGAAGATTAAGTACCAGCACAGGACACAAGAGAACAGGCTCCCAACTTGAGTCCTTCCCACTGACCACAGTGTGCCTGGCAGACGCTTGGAGATTAAATCTGGGCTTTGTCTATGGGTGGGCCCTGAGAGGAGGATTTTGCTTAAATGACCAGAGAATAGACAACATTTTTTCTTGATAATAAGTAATACTTACCATATAAATTTCTTTATAAATCTCTGAATAAAATAAAAAAATATAACCCGTACAGAAATCAACTCTTACTGACAAGCCCCACAGCCTTCTCTAGAAAGCTCAACAGAAAATGTCACAGCTGACTGTGAATTGGTCTTCTCTGAAAGCCAGCCAGCCCTTCACTGATAGCTTTGGATGAGAAAGGCCAGATACAATTCTTTGAAGATGTTTAGCTGAATTCAGAACCAAAAATCCTACCTCCAGTTGGCTCCTCTGTGAGAATGGATGGCCGGCCTTATTTCACAGGCTGGGCAGATGAGGTTTCAGATGAGCTTAAATGCTCTGTTCCCCAGGGATGGAAAAGCTGGATTGTGACATTGATTCAGAGCTGACATTTTGCAGATAAAGATAGGGTCATAGAGGGAAACAAAGATTTCAGCAAATTGGTTTTTTGTTCTCTACAGTGGGAGTAATTTAACAAGCAGATAGTCTCTCACTCCAACTTCTCTTCCCTCTTCTCGATCTGTAATATCGCTGTAAAAATTCTCTCTATAAAAATTTCAGTCTTTTTTCTTTGCAGTCTGTTTATTATCATCTTTACGAATTCTTTGACTTCACCACCTTCTTGGCACCACAACGCTAGCCATTGAGATATTAGTATAGATTCGGTTTTGCAATTTCATCCTCTTATCTCTATTTCCTCTGCCATTTCTTGGCTTTAGTTCTTATTGTATTTTATGCTTGAAAACATTTGAAGCTTACAAAGTATATCAGTTCCTTATTTTCTCAACTTTTTATTATCTAAGTGCCCTCAACTATCACTTTTTTAAAAAAAGAAGTGAAATACATAACAGAACAATACACTGTAATAAACTGACCACTTGTAAAATTAAGTTCAACCTGAAATCCCTCCCCACTTAACAGAGACCATCTTTTATAATTCACCATGCTTTAGTTTGGGCAGGGTCAGTTTATCAATGATTTTTGGATGTTTTAAACCACATGAGAGAAATACAGTGTAAGGTAAAATTGTTAATCTTGCAGAAGTTGTAGAATTTCCTGATAGTTAGGGAAATCAATGGCGGAGAACCTGAATCATAGGAAAAGTAGTTAATTAATTAGCACCTGACAGAGTTTGTTAATTTGGTAAGGATGATGATAAGACATATATGTTGAAAAGATAACTTTGCATATCAGAGTATTGTGAGAGGCTACTGGGAAAATTCGTAATGTTCTCAAATACTACAAAAAATGACCATTTTTTGATAAAAGATGTCATACATGATGGTATCATATACTTCTGTCAGAAAATTTGTAATGAAGAAAATGAACACTTGAGTCATTTTAATTCTAACAATTTTTTCATGCCTATTATTAGGTTAAAAAATTTTAAGTAGTAAAGTGGTAAGTAACGTACTTGCTTAATTTTTAATTTGTTTTAGGAAAACAACTTTTTCACATTTTTAAAAAATATTTATTTGTATTTATTTTATGCTGAATTTATTCCTGGGCACAAAGCCTTTTTTTTTTAATTAAATAACACCAATTCTTTTCAAACTCTTTCAAAAAGTTGAAGAGGAGAGACTATTTCTAAAGTCCTCCTGTGGGGTTAGCACTATGCTGATATCAGAGCCAAAGACACTAAGAGAAAATAAAATGACAGGTGTTTGAAACTACAGAAATAGAAAACTATAATAGAATACAATAGAAAAGAAAAGTACGATTTCTATTGTAGAAAAGTACAATATCTTTGATGAATATTGATACAAAAATCCTCAATAAAATAGTAACAAACCAAATTCAGAAGCATATTAAAAGGATTATACATCATTTTTAGGTGGGATTTATTCCTGGAATGCAAGGATGTTTCAATATATGAAAATAAATCAATGTAATAAACTACATTAACAAAATGAAGGAAAAAATAAAAAGATCATCTTAATGGATGCAGAAAAAGCATTTGACAAAACTGAACATGCTTTCATGTTAAAAACCCTCAGATATAAGGAAGCTACTTCAACATAATAAAAGCCAGATATAGAAATTCACACAGAACACCATATTCATGGGTGAAAGACTGAAAACTTTTCCTCGAAGATCAGGAACACGGCAAGAAGGCCCACATTCACCACTTCTATTCAACATGGTATTAGAAGTTCTAGACAAGGCAATTAGGCAAGAAAAAGAAAGAAATAGCAACCAAATTGGAAAGGAAGAAGTAATATTATATTTGTTTACAAATATTATCTTATATGTTGAAACCCCTAAGAATTCCAGAAAAAAATTTTTAGAACTAATAAATTCTGCAGAGTAGTGGGACACAAAATCAACATGCAAAAATTAGTTGTTCTTCTATACATTAATAATAAGTAATCTGAAAAAGAAATCTACAAACATTACATTTTTATTTACAATATCATCAAAAAGAGTAAAATACTTAAGAGTCAACTTATTCAAAGAGGTAAAATTTCCAATGATGTTTTTTGCAAAAATATAAAAATATGTCCTAAAATGCATATGGACCCTCAAGGGACCCTGAATAGCCAAAACAATCTAGAAGAAGAAGAACAAAGTTAGAGAACTCATACTTCCTGATTTCAAAACTTACTACAAAGTAATCAAAACAGTGTGGTACTGGCATAAATACACACAATATACTAATGAAATAGTATAGAGAGCCCAGAAATAAACCTTTGCTTATACAGTCAAATGATTTTTGACAAGGGTGCAAAGACCATTCATTGGAGAAAGGATAAGTTTTTCAACAAATGGTGCTGGGAAAACTGGATACCCACATGCAAAAGAATGAGGTTGGATGCTTACCTTACACCATATACAAAAATTAAGTCAAAATAGATCAAAGATGTAAATGTTAGAGTTGAAGCTATAAAATCCTTAGAAGAAAACACAGGGTAAAAGCTGTGTGTCATTGAGTCCAAATGCCATTGCCAACAATGATTTCTTTAATATGACACCAAAGACATAAGCAACAAAAAAATAACAAATTGGACTTCATCAAAATGCAAAAGTTTTCTGTATCACAAGATACTATCAACAGAGTAAAAAGGCCACCCACAGAATGGTTGAGAATATTTGCAAATCACATATCTGATAAGGGATTAATATCTAGAATATACAAAGAACTCTCACAACTCAACAATTAAAAAAAAACCCAATTTAAACATGCACTAAGGACTTGAATAGACATTTCTCCAAACAAGATAAAAAATGGCCAGTACACACATGAAAAGATGCTCAACATCACTAAGTATCAGGAAAATGCAAAATAAAACCACAATGAGATACATCTTCATACCCATTAGGATAGTTACTATCACAAAATCAGAAAATAACATGTTGGCAAGAATGTTGAGAAATTGGAACCCTTGTGCTCTGATGGTGAGAATATAAAACTGTGGAAAACAGTATGGTAGTTCCTTCAAAAATTAAAAATAGAATTACCATATCATCTAGCAATTCCACTTATGGGTTCTGAAATAATAGAAAATATATTTATTGGTCTCTGTCTCTAGTTCCTGGCACAGAGCTCCTAAAACCCTTGTAATTTCCTAAATGATAAGAACACTAGGAGCATCTCTTGTTCTAATATTTGTCTTTGACTCCATCCCTGACACAGAGCTCCTAAAACCCTTGTAATTTCCTAAGTGATAAGAACACTAGGAGAATCTTTTGTTCTATTGAGGTAACTCTGGGTGGGCTCCTGGATGGCTCCTGGATGGGGGCTGGTCACCAGACAGACCAAGTCCTGATTAGAAGCTTGGAATATTTAGCCCTACTCCTTATCCTCCAGACAAGGGAGAGGGGCTGGAAACTGAGTTAATAATTGATCATGCCTACATGAGGGAGCCTCAGTAAAAATCCCAATAGAAGGAGGTTCAGAGAGCTTCCAGGTTGCCAATGACAAGGAGTGACTGGAGAGTGGTGCACCTGGAGATGGCATAAAAGCTCTGTGCCCTTTCTTACATACCTTTCCCTATGCGCCACTTCCATCAGCCTGTTCTTGAGTTATATCCTTGTATAATAAATTGGTGATCTAGTAAATGTTTCTCTGAGTTTTGTGAGCCACTCTAGCAAATTAATCAAACCCAAGGAGGAGGTTGTGGGAACCTCTGGTTTACAGCCAGTCAGTCAGAAGTACAGGAAACAGCCTGGACTTCTAACTAGCATATGAAGTTGAAGTGAGGTTGGGTGGGTGTGCAGTCTTATAGGACTGAGCCCTCAACCTGTGGAATCGGATGTATCTCTGTGTTGACAGCATCAAATTGAGTTGAATTATCTGACGACCAGCTGACATTCCAAGAATTGCTTGTTGGAGGTCTGGGGAACCCTCCCATATGGGAGAAAATGAATCTCAGAACACCATTTATGGGTATACACCCAAAAGAACTGAATGCAGAGGTAAAAAGACATATACATACACCCCTGTCATTAACAGTGTTATTCAAAATAGCCAGAAGCTGGAAGCAAGCCAAGTGTCCATCAACGGATGAATTGACAAAAAAAAAATGTGCTGGATACACACAGTGGAATACCATTCACCCTTAAAAAGGAAGGAATTCTGACACATGCTATGGCATGGATGAACCTTAAAGACTTTATGCTAAGTGAAATAAAGCCAGCCACAAAAGTAAAATAGTGTATGATTCTACTCATATAAGGTACTTAGAGTAGTCAAATTCATAGGAATAGAAAGGAGAATGGTGGTTCCCAGGGGCAAGAGGGAGAGACAACAGGGAGTTGTTGCTTAATGTGCACAGAGTTTCACTGCAAGGTAAAAATAGTTCTGTGGATGGTTGGAGGTTATAGCTACACAATAATGTGAATGTACTGAATGTCACTGAACTGTACACTTAAAAATGGTTAAAATGGTCAATTTTATGTTATGCATATTTTATGACCATTTAAAAAAATTAATTATTTCCAACAAATAAACAAACACTAGCTACATGCAATAGCATGGATAACTATCACAATCATAATGCAGCATAAAAGAAATTATATTCAAAAGGCAATATATTTTATAATTCAATTTATATAAAATCCAAAAAAGACGAGGTCTGGCTTCCAGTAATGGTGGAGTAGCTTGTTGAACTAACACTCTCACAGATAACAATGATAAAAATCTGCATAAAATATTATATATATTTATAGAGAATCATTTATCTATATGTAATACACATATAATAAATGTGTATGTGTGTGTATGTATAAACCTCTTCCAAAGCAAGCAGAACTGAGACAGAGTCTTCCCTTAAGTGATGGGAATTGCACCAGGAGATATTTGCAAGCTTGAGTCTTTTGCCTCAAAGCATTCCAAAATCTGTACATGGCCCAGACAGGGGAAAAACTACAGTCTTACTTGTAATGCTACAGGATATATTTTGGGGCTGGCAGAGTAGCTGGAAAGTTAGGGGAGAAATTCTGGAAGGGAGGGACACACAAAGAGGAAAATCTCAAAATATGTATGAATGTCTCCCCCACACACACACCAAATTGGCAGATCTTTGAACAACACACATGCAGGGTAGGCCCCAGAGGGCCTTGTGTAAACAACAGTTGGAAGATGAAAGAACTGAATGAGGATTTCAGCTATGCTCACTGTAAAGGAGACAGGATTGGAGTTTCAGTCCAGCCAAGTTAACTCTCTGCTAGAAAAACAACAACACTCTTCAAAGGAATACAATAGAATCCAAAGTCTCTATAACTATCATTCATGGTTTCCAGTACACAATTTTGAAAAATCATGAGATTTGAAGAAATAGGAAAATGTAATCCATATATGAGCAAAAGCAGGCAGTAGAAGCTATCCTCAAGGTGTTGCAATTAGCAAACAAGGATAAGAAAGTAGCTATTATAAAGATGATCATGGTGGTAAAGAAAAATATTCTCATAATGAATGAACAGATGTTGAAACTCAGCAGAGAAATGGAAATTACAAAAAAGAACCAAATAAGAAGATGAAATAAAAAAATACTTTTGAGTTTACCGGTAGATGAGAAACAGTAGAAGAAACATGAAGATAGAGCAATAGAAATTATCTAGCCTGAAGAAAAGAATGTAAAAATTTTGAAGAAAAATGAAGAGAGCCTTACAACCTGTGAGATGATTGAGTCTCCAGCAGAGGGGAAAGACAGAAAAATTAAATGAGGCAGAAAGGCAAATCAATAAGTAATAGCATAACTTTCAAAATTTGGTGGAAAATCTAAAATTTTAGATCCAAGAAAGTCAGGAAACCCACAAAATAAAACACAAATTAAAACCATACCTAGGCACGTGATAGTCAAGCTGCTAAAATCCAAAGATAAAGGAAAATCTTGAAAGCAGTCAAGGAACTACATATATACATGGGAAGACATTACATACAGGGAGAAATAATGTGAATGATGGATGATACATTATCAAAAACAAAAGAGACAAATCAATAACAAAATGACATTCTTCAAGTGCAAAATGAAAACCCAAAAGTCAACACAGGAACCACTCAGGATTCTATATTTAGCAGAACTCACTTTCATAAAGGAAGCAGAAGCCACAATAAGAGACCGCACACCTATTAGATAGCTAAAATTAAAAATAAAATTGCAAATACCAAGTGCTGGTGTGGACTAGGAGCAACTAGAACTAGGAATGCAACATGATAGTTGCATTTGGAAAACAGTTTAGCAGGTTCTTATAAAGTTAAACATACATTTATTATATAACTCAGATATCCCCCTCCTAGGTATTTACTGAAACAAATTAAAAACTAATGTTTAAACAAAAACCTTTGTGTGAATCTTTATAGCCATTTTATTCATAATTGCCAAAAGCTGGAAATAAACTAAGTGTCCTTCATCAGGTGAGTCGAGAAAGAAGCTGTGGTGCATCGGTACATTAGAATAGTACTTGGCAATAAAAAGGATAAACTCTTGATTCACCCAACAACATGGATGAATCTTGGAGGCATTTCTCTAAGTCTAGGCAGTGATATGTTAAAGATGCATATTGTAATCTGGACCAACCACTAAAAAATGCAAAGGTGTGTCACTTAAATGCTAATAAAGGAATTAAGAAGCAAAAAAAAAAAGGGTTTGTACAAGAATGTTCACAGGAGATGACATGCAAGACGAGCACACTGCGGGGCAACCACAGAGCAGAACGCCCTCAGCCATGCCAAGGAGCAAACGCTGACACACACATGCTGGGTGAGTCTCATCAACCTCGTGTTGAGGGAGGCAAGCTGGACAGAAAACAAAACACTTGGGATGATTTCAGCCAAGATGAACCTATGATGAAAAAACCAGAGCAGTGGTTGCCTCGGGGGAAAGAAAAAATTGCCTGGGAAGGAACAGGAAGGAGTTTTCTGGGGGTGATGGAACTATTCTATTCTTAAAGGGGTGAAGGTTATATGGGCATGTTTATTTGTCAAAACTGTACAGTTGAGAGTTGTGTCTTTCAGTGTGCGTACATCTTACACCCCCGACACACAAAGGAATAAAGAATAATAAAGTGAGGTGGGAATGGGATGGAATGTGGATGACACAAAATTGGCAGACAGTTAGTAGTTGTTGAAGCTGGGTGACGGGCCTACCATGCTATTTTGTTTATTTTGTATATTGTTTAAATTGTTCTGTAATAAAAAACCCGTATAAGAAGACAAACTCGATATACAGTGTTTGCTGGTAAGATATCGCTTACATTTTGGGAGGAAGGAGGGAGAAACGGATTGTTGGCACCGGAGTGAAGCTGGTGCTAGTTCTTGGTCACACAAGTGTGTTCACTTTGTAATAATTCTTTGAGGTTTACATGGATGATTTCTGCATATATTTCTGTACTCATGTTATACATCAATAAACATTTTAAATCCTTCATATTTGCACAAAGATCCTAACTCAATATCTCAGAATAACAGCAGTGTTTTGTTTTAAAGTGGAACACGTTCACTCATGACATCATCAGATGGATTTTAATACTTTCAAGTATCTATTAATGCCCTCATCCTTGCGTGGCCCCCTGGGTCTTTCCATTTTTGCCTCAATTTGGCAAGAGGCATGGCTTTGAGTTTTTATGAGGGGTATGGGCCCTTCAGGTGGGCGAGGTCCAAGGGAAGGATCTCTGCAGCGACCTTGACCACGGGAACCAGAGGGAGGATCATGTCAACCTGGAGGGATGGAGGGGATGGTAGGACAGGTGGCCTTGTAAAGGCAAATTCCAGAATCCAAGGCACTCATTATTTCCATTTTAGATATAGAATTTACCCTTCAAATACTGGCCAGGAAGTTTCCACGAGGGCTGCAAGCATCCTCAGCAATAGCCAGGCTGGTGAGCCCCACCCCTACCTGAGTGCTGGCCTCAAGGGATGTAGCCCAACCACACTGCGCATACTCTGGGGGGTGGGCAGGGCATAGAGAGTGGTCATGGTATAGAGAAGAGGCGGAATAGAGAGTGGGGTGGAGAAGCAGAGGGATGGGGACCAGGGGCGGGGGGACAAGGTGGGAGTTGGGGCCCCTAGCTGTGTATGCTGGGAGCTTTTGTCTCTTAAACGCTCCCAGCTGGGAGCTTGCAGGACCGCAGGACTACAAATCCCAGGAGGCTGTGAGCATGGGGCGGTGCCTAACCCTGGGGGGAGGAGCAGGGCTGTGTGCGCTTGGCCGAGGGACACACCGCCCTTGACTCAGGACTCTGGTCCTGCACCCGCTGCACGTGGACTGAATCCCAGAGGGATGCGACGGGACGAGCGGGACCAGGGAGTTAGGAGGATGTGGCGGCTGCATGGGCAGCCAAGGGCCTGCAGCGTGCAACTGGTTTTGTCCAAAATAGAAGTCGGACTCGTGCCTCTTCCACACCGCCTTCCTCCGTTGTTTGATTCCTCCTCCCACCTGCGTGCCTGTGGGTCTTTCCACAGCCCCCTACCAAGTCCAGGGCCAGGTGCTTCTCTAAAATGCTTATGGGAACTGGTTTGACATCCCAGAAACTTTCCACTTTGCCTGCTGCCCTCTGCCTTCTCTAGCCAAAGTGCCATCCTTTCATCAGCTTTTGAGAGAGATTCCCTCTTGTGGCTGGTCTTGCAAGTACAACTTAAGAGCTTTGCTGGGTGGTAACATTGGCTGTTGCTTGCCTTTTTCACAGGTGTGGAAGTTAAGGCATCTGTGAGGTTAATCACTGGTTTCCCCAGGACCGCGAAGAGCAGAGGAGAACAACCCAATTCCCAGGCAAGTATCTAGTAGGCCATTTTCACCAACGCATTCCAGGGCAGTGGCCTCCAAAGCAGCAACCTTAAGACGAGAATAGCTTAATCATTTTGCCCTTTAGATTGATCACCTAATCTCAGCTCAGGCCTGAGTGGCCAGTCTCTCAGGGACACGAGTGGCGACTCTGATCACTCAGGAAGAGACCAGTCATCCAGCTTTGGGAGAGGGATGTTCAAGGTAGACAGCACTTGGGCAGCATTTGAAACCCGTCAGATTTAACATCTCTGCTTTGGATTCTGGCAAGGTTCCCGCATAAACATGCCTAGGGATAGTCAGAGGTACCATATTCTTTAAAAATTGATTAGAGTTGTGAAAGGAACAGAGCATAAAATATCTTGCTTATTTGCAAAAGATAAAATGAAAGCAAGACCTTCCTGTTAATTTTTTTCTGCTCATTCTCTTAGCTGTACTGTACGTTTGAATGCAGAAACAAAAAACTTGAATAGCCAAATTCTCTTTTCCTGAGATTGGTAAATTAACTTAAATGTCTTATTGAAACCTGTGGAGGAATGGTTAGCAGCTTTCATGATTTATGTCGTCCCTAAAAATCTGGGCGTTGATCTACATGAAAAAAAGTCCCTCTTTATATTACACATCCCAATAGATTACATTTCCGATTCCTGAATGTGGGATATTATCAAAACAACTGAAAAACCTGGTCATGGAAACTGGACCCTGTCACTTTGTCAAGAATTTGCCTCTTTATGAATTAATGACACATGAATTCTTTAACATTTTTGTAAAGAAAGAATGAGAATGTGTGTAGTGTCTCTGAATGTGGCAAGATAGGGAAGTCTTGTTAGACCACATCCTCGGGTTCTTCTCTCGTGTTCAATAGGCCCAGGTGATAGTCCGTGTAGTCAGGTGCAGCGCCGCTCCCCCAGGCCCCAGTGTTCCATCCTACTCTGGCCTGTGCCCTCTTCAGGGGGTTCTGATGACACTGGTCCACAAGTGTTGGAAGGAGACATTGTAACATGAGAATATTCATCATCTTAAAACAAGGATTAATGGAGAGGAAAGTCTCAGGGTGTGTGTGCTCTGAAGCACTGCTGTTGGGATATGGCCGCAGTGACAACTGTGCTCCCAGCAGTCCCCACAATAGCTGTCTCAGGCGTTTGATCTCCTGGCGCAACCACAGCAGCTGTTGACAGAGCTGGGAACTCATCGTGGTTCAGTGTCTTCCATCAGATTTTGTCGCTCTGACCCTCCTCTGCTTGCCCCATTCCCACGCCTATCCGCTGTGTTGATTGCTTTGTAGTTGTTTCCTAGGAGCCACTGTGTGTAACTGTTTCACAGTGTCTTTAGGGACCCACTCTCACTACACGAGTCACTGTACAACAGCCCCTTATCCTGGTGTAGCCCGTGTTCGTCCTCTCCAGTGGAGCTGTGAAGAACCCTGCTTAGTCGGAGCTCCTCTCATTCTCATGCTGCTGGGGCTGCTTACGAAGCTGGGCATCTCATCTTTGGTCATCAACATTATTCTTTTCATCGATTTTCTGAAGTCAGAGACGACTTTGTTAATAATGTGACACTGATTGTAACAGACACTTTTATGTATCTTCCCCAACAGCTCTGTGAAGTAGGCCTGTGATCCCTATTTTACAGCGGGGGACACTGAGGCTCAGAGAGGTTGAGTAGCTTCCTTCACTTCACACAGTTTCTTGGTACATTTTGAGTCTCCACCTGCACCTCCGCCTCTCAGGTGTGTGCACTTAGCTGGTGTTCCACTTTGTGCCTCTCTGCCAGCCTCTCCAAAGGCACACGCCCCATCCTGAGTCCATTTTCTGCTTGATGGCAGTCACCCTGCACAAACCGGCCCCATGCAGGGAGTGGATTAGTCGGGCATGGTCCTCCAGCTTACCCTGGGGAGGTTCTAGGTTTCTTAGGAGAGCCGGAGCAGTGGAAGATACTGACCATCACTCACCTGGAAGGTTTGTTATGTAGAAATACTCCACTGAATTTTTGCAGGTGTCATGTCTTCTTTGTCTTCATTGTTTCTCTGGGCTTTCTCTTACAGTCCGTGCTGTGCAGTAACATACAGTACAGAGACTGGGGAACATAATGTTGTTGCCCTGCACCAAACGGTCACATTACTCATTTTTCTAATTATGAAAGAGTTACATACTGTAAAAAAAAAAGTCAAATTACCCAGATCTGTGTAGAGCAAAGTGAAACCTCCCCCATCCATCCCTTTCCCTGCAAACTCACTCCCCTACTCAGAAGGAACTATTGTTAAGAGTTTGCAGCTTATTCTTCTGGACATTTCCTATGAATTTATAAATACACATAAAGTTTTTTTAACATAAATGACATAACTACATCATTTTGCAATTTGTTGTTTCCCAAACCATATATCATAGATGTCTCTCCTTCTCAGTTCTCGCCACTCTAACTTAGTTTTTTAGAAGTTTTAGAGGTACTCCAAAGAACAGGAATACCATGATCTGTTTATCTCTTCTTTGATAGAGATGGGATTATGTCCAGTTTCACTATTATACATAATGCTGCAGTAAGATCCTTGTATGGAGTTTATTACACTGCTATTCAACTGCTCAATTTTCCTTGTTTCCTCTTGGTCAGAGACTATGATATATTTTTAACAATTTTATGGGAATTATTATTGTTATTATTATTATTATTTTTTGTGTGTGAGGAAGATCAGCCCTGAGGTAACATCCATGCCAATCCTCCTCTTTTTGCTGAGAAAGACTGGCTCTGAGTTAACATCTGTTGCCAATCCTTCTCCTTTTTTTCCCCCAAAGCCCCAGTAAATAGTTGTACGTCATAGATGCACATCCTTCTAGTTGCTGTATGTGGGATGTGGCCTCAGCATGGCCAGAGAAGCGACGTGTTAGTGCATGCCGGATCTGAACCCGGGCCACCAGTAGCAGAACACTTAACCACTAAGCCACGGAGCCAGCCCTATGGGAATTATTTTATAGGGAATTTAATTTTATCACTGAATAAAGACATTTATGGGGAAACTGGACTTTAAGGTCATCCATCTCAGTATTCTGGAGAAAAATCATGAAACTTAGAAGGTATGAGGCTTGCTCCATCACAATCTAACAAGTCATGTTAACAATTTAAAGTTTAATGTTTGAATAGCTACTACTCTCTCTGTCCAGAGGAAGAATGACTTTTTCTTGTCTAGAAAACTTCTGACTCCAGGGGCTCTCAGTTGTGCTTCAGAGAGGGTAAGATATTGGTGTTGTATCTGTTTCTCTTCAGCTGTAGGCTGCATCTTCTAAAGATCATAGAATTGAACATGGTCCAATAAATGTATATGATTTGGGTCAAAAATTCAAAGTAATGAACCCAAGATAGGAATCCATAACTTTGGTTCTTAATAAAGAATTTCCTTTGATATCCTCAAGTCTCTGTGATTACTGTGTATACATGAATGAAATATCCCTCTGTCCATTTCTTCAGTTGTTTCCATTGACTTTATGGATTTATCCTCTAATCCAGATTCTAAGTGTGAAAGAACATCTTGGTCCTTCAAAGAAAAGAAGCCATTGAAATTTGATTTTCTTTTAGCTCGCCATCCTACAAGTTTGAGGAATAAATTATCATGTAATGGTACAATGATTCTGAAATCTAATTTTCAATTAGAGGGGTGTAAGGGATGAATGAATGGTGGTTCATCCCCATGGTCAAGGGTATTGTACACGTGGACGTGTAAACAAGATTCAGGAAGCTGCTTCAGCCCTGTGACATCCCTGAGAACCACAGTGCAGGAGGATCTAGGCACACAGCCATCTGCCTCGATCTCCTGGGTTACATGTAGATCCAGGGGTCTTGAGAGTGGTGTCAGAGCAGCTAGCTTTTATCTATTTCTCCCCTTCCTTCTCTCCAGCTTATCTCAAACAGTCCTGACTATCATATTTTAAAGACCAATTATAGTTATTTACATGAACTGCTTGTTCATTATTGCAGAGTAATAAACAGGCATACCATTAAATATCATTTAATCTACCTAATTAAATTTGTTGTACCTTTTGATTGATTAGAACACTAAAGTTAGTTCAGAGTTTGCTATTCACCAAATGTGTTAATCTGCTTACAACTGCCATGTGCCTCATTCCTCTTAGAAGTGTATCTTTGGCCCATCACAAGATTTTAATGAATCAAATCATCATAAATTAAGATAATGTACTGTCTTTTGGATGATCGGGAGGCATATGGGTCCATTTTGGAAATATGCCCATCTGTCTTTGCTCCCCATGGGAAGTTTCTGGTCACTAGGTCTCCAGGTGGCTTGCACAAGCCCTAGGTCTATAAAGCT
The DNA here is from genome assembly GCF_020826845.1 of Diceros bicornis minor. Classification (NCBI taxonomy): domain Eukaryota; kingdom Metazoa; phylum Chordata; class Mammalia; order Perissodactyla; family Rhinocerotidae; genus Diceros; species Diceros bicornis. The sequence goes on along the minus strand of NC_080768.1, from coordinate 42,687,538 downwards.
TGGTGCCTCTCCTTCTAATTGGGGTAGAAATAAAAGAGGTCAGAGAGACTTATTAAAGTTTTGGTTGCATGAAGTCTTCAATGAAGACCATCCATGCATATTGTTTTGGATAGCTCTCTGTTCCTAAGACTACTAGTTACTTTAAGGGCTTGTCTGGAACTGTCAATGGTCTGATATTTTACCTTACCTGCAAACGAATAAGTTAGCTACCATGGTCTTACAGATGCTGGCAAAAGATACGAGACCCATGGGTCAGAGACACAGGACTTAATGACACAGCAATGGCAGTGGCCAGAGTGTCAACATTTGCACTGGTTCACTAAATCCCACTTCCTACAGGATGATACACAGTGGGCGAGGAGACATGCAGAGGGTTGCAAGAACTCAGAGCTTAAGGAACTCAAATCTTCAATAACAGGCAGGAAGTCTGCTGACCTTTGGTCTGGGGAAGGGTGTTATTTTTATTATACTGGGGAGTAAGCAAGCCTGCCTTTTGCTCCAGAGGAGGCCACTATTTCTATCTTCCAAGGTTGTCAGCTCTACACACATTCTTGAAAAGATAACCTGGTTTTACTGGCTTTCAAAGGTAAGCTTGAATGAGACTTCATCATCATTCCGTTCTTCTGTTACCTTTATTGAGATTGTCCAAATATGCTCTTTTCTGTGTAAAGTTCACTAACTTTATTCATACATAAGGGTTGCTTTTGGTTTTATTTATTAAGTTAAAATTTTCTTATTAGAGCAAATGAGGAAACTATTATGGGTTGGATCTGAAGGTATGCTTTTCCAGGAAAAATGTGAAAGAAGATCGGTGGTCACAGAACTTTGCCACAAGGAGTTGATATCAACTTAAATGATTTTAATTTGAATAGTGTTTTGTACAACTTTCTTCCATCTTACTTCATCCTCTCTGCTTCCTGTAACTCTCATATGGGA